>NC_045622.1:78888434-79198003 GCF_009829155.1 Mustela erminea | reverse complement strand
AAAGCTCTGCTACCTGGGGAAAATACAAACTGAAACATATGTAGGTGAAAATAGATCCATAATGTTCATACTGAACGTGTCCATGGGTTAAAACCAGAAGCAACTCGTTATATATGCATATAATTTCATGGCCAGGAATGCTGATTACTTACTCACTTATTACTCACATCACTGATTGATGTTAAGCCCTCTTGACCTTCCTCACACCCAGAAATAATATCACCCACCATGTCATTTTAGATGTGCTCTTTGGAACCTGACTTCATCTCCTCTTGTTTCTAGACCCAAGTTTATCTTTCAAGATTGCTGATCATAAGTGGTGCAAGGAAGGTAGAAGGGGCTGATACCGATTTTTCTGTCCTTTCCCATTGCAAGCCCATCTTCCGGCTAAGATGAGCACACCCACACCAGTCACTTTTGTTTTATTCCTACTGCCTCAGTTTATTTTCCTCATTCACGTCTAAAATCATTGTATTTGTTAATTTCATTTCAGTGATGATCTGCTTCCAATCCCAGAATTTAAGCTCCGTGAGGAGGGGTTCTGTGTTACTCACAGCTCTACCCCAGGACCTAGAAGAGCCTGGTATAAAGAGATGCCTGATAAATATTTTTGAATGAATCAATGAAATAGTTTAAGCTACAAGTAGGAGAATTAGCTCTGTAAAGAATCAAAGTCCATTCCTTTTTTTTTTTTTTTTAAAGATTTTATTTATTTATTTATTTATTTGACAGAGAGAGAGAGAAATAGTGAGAAAAGGAACACAAGCAGGGGGGATGGGTGAGGGAGAAGCAGGCTTCCCGCTGAGCAGGGAGCCTGATGCGGGGCTGGATCCCAGGACTCTGGGATTGTGACCTGAGCCGAAGGCAGACGCTTAAGGACTGAGCTACCCAGATGCCCCTCAAAGTCCATTTCTAATGAAAAATTCACAGCACAAGGATTTTAACATTTAATACAATTTTGCCATTGGTTTCTCATTTCCCACTTCAATAACTTGAAATTATTTTGGATAATATATGCATGTATGGCCATATAACCTACGTCTCCACAGAATGTAACTCATTCATTCCTCATATTAGTCCCATAATAGAAGGAGAGCAGGTGTGTTAACACTCTTCTTAGAGATGATACAATGGTCTCAGAGGGTCACATGACCTATTTAACATCAGGTGGTTGTTAAGA
Organism: Mustela erminea; assembly: GCF_009829155.1. Lineage (NCBI taxonomy): Eukaryota > Metazoa > Chordata > Mammalia > Carnivora > Mustelidae > Mustela > Mustela erminea. The sequence continues at coordinate 79,196,823 of NC_045622.1, read as the reverse complement.
ATAAAGTCTTTTGACTCGCGGTCCAACATTCTTTTAAAGAAATAAGTGATATGAGGAGTACAATCATATTGTACTGAATTTCTACTACTAATTAATTCAGTCATTCAATTATTTATTACCAAAAATAAATAATTCCATGTCTTCTATGTGCCAGAACAATTCTATCGCACTGTGTTCGTTGGAGTGGGGGAAACGAATAAAAAGCAAATGTATATATTTTACAATTTCAGATAATGCTAAGTGCTGTCAAGGTGTAAACTAGTATAAGAAGTAGAAACTGATTAAGAGAGCAGGGATGGACTGTTTTGAATAAAAGATGGTTGGGGAGGGCTCTCTCGGAGGTGGCCTGAGTAAAGGTTTGAATAAAGTTGCCCAGAAAAGAGGACGGCAAGAGTACAAACAATGCAGTTAACGGGTATTCACCTCCTCACGTATTAATTGTATCCCCAAAAGGCTATCTCTAAATCAACCCCTCTAAATAAAAACAAACAAATCAACACAGCTCCACAAGAAACATTGTTAGAATACTCTCAAGGAAATAACTTCTAGGATAAGTCCCTTTTCTAATGTAAATAGTATGAAATAGAAACTTCCAAAGGAGAGACTCATTTAACCAGATTTGCTTCATAAATGGGTAGTTTGACTCAAGAGTTTTCTCTGGGTTATGGGCCCAGCACGCTTCCGCTGCGCCACTCTGCTACTGACTCAAGAGTTTTCTGAAAGCTAGGTACACCTGTACAGTATGGGCTTTCAGAGGCTTTGAAATTAATTTGTGTCCTTACATTTAAGTGTGGATGTATCTGATTCCCTTCAAGTAATGACTTGATCCAAGAAAATTCCCACTGTTTCTCTTCTGGCCCTTTGAAACTTTCTCCAGAATAAGGTGGTTTATATAAATCCAGCCCACTTTCAAGTCTCCCTTGAGATTAAGAAAACCAATGGGGCAGCTGGGTGGCTTAGTTGGTTAAATGTCTGGCTTTTGATTTCAGCTCAGGTCATGATCTCAAGGTTGTAAGATCGAGCCCCTCATTGAGCTCTGCTCTGGGCATGGAGCCTGTTTGGGATTCTCTCTTCTTCTTCCTCTGCCTCCCACCGGTGCTCTCTCTTTCTCTAAGTAGATAAATAAAATCTTTCAAAATGTTAGGGTCTGTGATCAAAGGAGCAAGACTGATACAAAGCACACGTCAAGCAAAGCTTTATTTCGCACCAAGCATCAAGAATCAAACCGACCGTTCAAGGCCACCTCTTATAGAGAGGCAAACCACCCGCAGCCTCACAGACTAACTTTCATAGAGCAAAGGCCATGTGGTTGAGCCTGGCCACACACAAGTGGCCAATGAGATTGTAACACACAGAGAAAGTTGCACAGTCATGCTAGGTCACACATGGGTGGCCAGTTGAATTACAGTTCACCCTATAGTAGCTATTTGAACTAGCCTATCACCTTGGTCAGAATTGGCGCCCAAAATGCGGGGCCCACATTCTTTGGTAGTTAGGGAGATAGTATGTGCGTTTACTGATTGGATGTCTCCACCTGGCCTTACTTGTCCTTGTCTCCCTGACATGCTTTTAAGTACGTTCCCCTGGGTTGGGGTGGGGGCAGGGTCAGTTTAAGTTTTACTGCATAATCAACAAAATCACTGTTTAACCGAGATGGAATCACTCTGGCTAAATAGGCCCTTACAAAAAAACCCCCGAAAACTAGTAATATTTTTGACTTTCAAACACAACAATGAATACAAAATAACCATAGGATACTGCCACAGCACTCACACTGGAATAAAGCATATCTTTATTGTACAAATAAAAAGAATTGCTCCCCAGAATATGGTAAAATAACCTTAGGTTTTGCATATTTTCTATCCTCCTTAAAAAACAAAACAAAACAAAAAGTTCAACTTTAAATTTCATCTAAATCAATCTCCAAAGTGATTATTTCCAAAATGTGTCTACTTCTACATTTATCTCATTATCCCTCTGGAAGAAAAGATGTTAAAATGTAAGTTTGCTTTTTGACAGTTTTATGAATTGAGTGGGGGGAAAATCACTGTGAGTTATATAATATGAGTGATCGGTATGTGAAATTTCATCCAAGAGAATAGATCTTACACTACATGTTGAGATTTTTGCAGAAAAACTCCTGATTTCAAAAGGAAAGCCATCAAAAATGTGCCTCATTGAAATTTAATAATCAGTCTAAAGTATAACATTCCCAAACAAACAAAAATTTGCAAATGTATAAAATGTAATGATTCTTGAAGACTGTGGATTTTTTTTTATATAGCAAAAATCCCCCCAAATTTTTTCCTTGAATTTTTGGTAATGTCTTCATCATACTGTAAAATGGCATAGAGACTACCAACAGAGCTTTTTGTTCTTTTCTAGAGCCTTGTATTTTAACTTGTTGGGTCTCTGGATCATTCTGGTGTGCGCTGTCTTCTCTGGCTTAATCATGTACTCCCACTTCAGAGATTGTGACCCTTGGACTTCTGGCATTATTTCAGCACCAGATCAGGTATGTGTTCCCTTGGAACCAGTGGGGAATGGCTGAGATGAGTGTGCTTCTGGCCATGAATAAGTAATATGGGTTCTTCCCTTTTATCCCACCTGGATCTCAAGCCACTTTCTAACCCCTAGAGAGCTGAATTCTTTCCTCTCCTCTTGAGTGACATCACCACAAACCAGGTTCTAAATGGAGGAGTAACACATAGAAGGATGTCTCACCTTGTCCATGAAGGAAAGGCCAGGGGCCAGGGCAAGTTTGAGGAGAGTGGAAGTTAGGCTTGAACCCATGGCTTTGATTATTGATGTGACATTTCAGTTCTTTTTTTCTGTATGTCTCAAGGTTGATTAAAGATGCTTTATTCTAAAATTGAAGAATGACCCTTATTTCTATAGAGCTTCTGCTCATGCCTTCTCAACATAACTTAAACACCATCACCCCAAAATACTACATTAAAAGTGTTTTCAAAAACTCCATTTATGGAGAAGAAGAACCATCACCTCTCTCTCTTCGGCATATTCCACTGTCCCCTATGTCCCGGTGGGGTTCCTCTCTCACAAATCTGACTACAAAGTAGAACCATAATTCCTAGATTCCCTGAATATGTGTTTTAAGCATTTGTTGTTAGGATTTAAGTGCTAACATTAAGGGTAGACAGGCAAAGGATTGGCGTGTATTACAAACATGGGAAAAATAAAACAAGTTCCTGAACCTTCTGAAGTTCATCCACCCTTTTCCCTAATATCAACTTTCCCTTCTTACCCTTCACCTCCCCTCCAGTTGGAGCTGGACCTCAGCTCCACAAAGTTGGATTAATTGTAATCTCAACTGCCATTGGGTGACACCCTGAGTCCCCACAAACTCCTCTAGTTTTTTTTTTTTTTTCTTTTTGTCTTTTTTCCCAACTCCTTTTGCTAAAAAGTGATGTGTTCCCATTTGAGACTCTGCTGCTAAGACCACTGATCCTGTCCGGTCTTCCCTTCCCTTCAGCTGATGCCATACTTTGTCATGGAGATATTTTCCACGATGCCAGGACTGCCTGGACTCTTTGTGGCTTGTGCCTTCAGTGGAACTCTGAGGTTAGTATTTAGACAACACTCCACTCTGACGATGCAGAGGATAATGACGATGGTGATGGCAAGCACAGTGAGGTGACAAGGGTGATGGTGGTCGTAATCACCACTTACTGCATATTGTGTGTCTGCTGCCCTGCATGTTCATTTGCATGTTCTCCTTCGTTGTTTGAGACGGAAACTGTACTTGTGAAAGTTGATGAAGTGCTTTGGATTTGAAGATCAATGGGAAAGCATTAGAAGCGTTAACCTTAAAAATACACCCCCCAACTATCTTACCAGCAAAAGATGGGTTTATTGGGGAGTAAGAGAGAATGGAAATATGGGACAAGTAAGCTGAGGCAAAACCATAAGCAAGTGTGGGGAACAAAGGAAAGGTCTGCTTTTTTTGAGGAGGAATGGAGTAAGTCCGGAAGGCTGGTATGGACTAAAAGACTGGTTGAAGAAAACCAGGAGTTCGAAGCGTGGTGGCTTTTCATTGGCTGAGTGGTTGCTGAGGGGAAAGAGACACTTCCCTTCCGGGTGGGATAGAGTAGTATCCAAGTGCAAGGTCAAGCCTGTGCAAGGTCAAGTCCCTCTCTTCCTGATGGGTCTGCAGTAGACTGTAAGTGGTAGGGTATGCTCTTGTGAGGAGAAAAGGAGTAAATGACTCTTAGATTTTACCATTAACTGTGATATCAAGTTTTAATTTGGAAGATATTATTTACATCTAAGAATACTTATTTAAAGGGCACCTGGGTGGCTCACTTGGTTAAGTGTCCCACTGTTGGTTTTGGCTCAGGTTGTGATCTCAGAGTCCTGAGATGAAGCCTTGTCTTGGGCTGTGCACTTAGCACAGAGTCAGTGTGAGATTCTCTCTCTCTTCCCTGCCCCTCCTGCTTATGCTCTCACTCTCTCTAAAGTAAATAAATAAAATATTTTTCTTTTTAAAAAAGAATATGCATTTAAGTTAACAAATTGTAAAAAAGAACAAAATACATATGCTTATTCTACTTTTAGGAAAGATTTTGTCAGAGATATTGACTTTTATTAAATTTTTGGCATTTTTGAAGTGGCTATTTTGTAAACTTTTGGCATATTAATCTGTTGCCAGATTTTCAAATTAGCAATATCCTTGAACTTGTATAATGACTTTAACTCCCTTCTGGTGTAATTCTAGCTTAGTGTACTACTGAATTATTTTTGCTTACACTCTTTTTAGGATTTTGCTTCAGTAACACAAAGTGGTATTATTCTGTGGTGTTGAGATTAAGATCTCAGGGAAACTCAGAACCAAAAAATGAGCACCAGAGGATTAACCTCAAGGAGTGGTGGCATTCTAGCTTTCATTTTGCCCCTCTCTATAGAGCTTTACTTATTTATCTACCTTTTTTTATTTTAACTCTAAGGCTGAGTCTCTCCAGATACAGAACATGCAATTGCCAACAGATAATCTCCCCATAGGAGAATGGATGGATCTTTTGGTCTCAAGTCCAAAACTTCTAAGAAAGGGACACTTGGACAGTACATGCTATAGGGACATTCCTTCTGCTACAACTTTACGTCAGATGTTGAGTTTAGAAAGGAAAATACAGGAATGGAGATACAATAAAGAGAGAGTGGTAGAGAGATAGGAAAAATTAAAGAGAGATCTCTATCATCTTACAGAAGTTTTAGAATCTGAGAAATCAGCATATGGCTAATATACCTGACTAAAAAGGCAACCCAGTAGAGTTTCTATATGAGCCAAATTCAATGTTTTCCTTCCACTCTTTCAAAGGATTTAAGGGTCAACCCAAAAATGTGAGACTTCCAGATGATATATTTTGAGACAAAGCTGTTGGGAATATGGACTCTTTTTACCTGGACACCTTTCCTTATTTGACTTTCATGGAGCCTCAGGTAGAAGGGAAGTCTGGCAGGAAACATACAGCATGCCCTGATTCTCAGGAAAAAGAGAATGGTATCTCGAAGTACTTACAGTTTCAATTCCCCAGAACTGGGTCTTGGGAAATTTCTGCTTGCAGTAACTGGCACTTAAGGAAGGAACTTTTAATTTTGCATACGAAGGACCTGAAACTATTCCAACTAAAATAAACTACAGCTGAAATTATTCTGCATTACAGAAAAAGAAAAAGTTTGGATTTTCTTCCATGCTGTTGCCAACATCCAGTTTGTCTTCAGATGACCCCTGGAGGGTAATAAAACAATTAGCCACTGAATATCAGTGGGAAATTTACAAACAACTGGCCAGGTTTTGTTCATCTGCTTGCTTCTTTTCCAGAACTTTACTTTGTGGTTGTGATTTTGCTTCACATAAATTTAATATTGTTACCTATTTTACTAAATAAAATATTCCTGGTCTATATGAAAAATTAAATAAGATTTCATTCTATTCTGAAAAGAAAACCCAACTTTCAGGTCCTCTGTCATCAAAGTGAGTTTTAGGGCCATAAGACTGGACTGTGGTTGAAAAGTCAGAGAGAATATCAAATCTTTTATGTAGTTTTTTCCTTTGTCCATCTTCCATCTTATCTTTTGCTCTGTTCTCCTTTACTGACTGCATTCTAAGCCTGGGGTGGCTTAAGATTGCTGAATGCAATAAGCTTTCCAGCTAGAGGCATTTAAGAATAATTGTTCTTTTGCTCTAGAACATCTTTTCCCCCACAATTTGCATGGGTTCTTTCAGTGCCTATCTTAATCATCATTTCCTAAGGGAAGAATCCCCTAACTGCATATTAGTTTAGGACTCTGCAAGGCATACTTTTATAGCACCTTGTTATTTTCCTTCTGAACAACTGTGATCAATTGTGTAAGTGGTTGTTGAATGTCTGTGTTGCCAAGTGTAAGGTCTATGTTTTTCTTGTTCACCATTGTATGTCTGGTACCTAGAATGAAGACATGCATTAATGGTATGAATGAATGAATGAATGAATGAATGAATGAATGAATGAGTGAATGGTGAGGGGCAAACTCTACTGATACCTGGATTAGGACAGTCACTGCCTCCAGCCTCAAGTTTAACCTAAACGCACACACACATACACACACAACCCATTACTGCCTGCCAATTCATTTAATGTCTTGTTAGGGGCACTACTAGGTATTAGAGCATGAACATCAAGCTTCTTCAATAGAGTCTGAAGAAATCAAAGAGCACAAAGCACAGAGGCAGCTTTGAAGAGTGAGTAGGCAGGCCACCTAACTCTCCTGAGGCCCCAGAATAAGGACAATATGTCTGCATCTAGTTTTTGTTTCTCGAGCCCTGCCTTGTCTATTTGCCCTGAATGACGGGGCAGTCTGGTTAGCTTTATTTAGCTTGGACTATGTTCTTGCTTTTCTCTCCCTGTAGCACCGTGGCTGCCAGCATCAATGCCTTAGCAACAGTGACCTTTGAGGATTTTGTCAAGAGCTGTTTCCCCCATCTGTCCGACAAGATGAGCACCTGGATCAGTAAAGGCTTATGTAGGTACAGCCGGGGCACCTTCTACTCCATGTCATGAAATGTGCATGTGGTACGTGCTCTTCAGGACTCCGGGCCCAAATGCACCCTGAGCGTGTGAGGAATTGTACATAAGGATTCACACTTCCAAACCTGTCAGGAGGGTAACAGGAAAGAAGTACCAGCTATTTTACCTTTCACCAACCTTCCATTCGACACTCTTCTGTCCTTATCTCACACTCTAGATTTGTCACTTCAACATCTGTTTATGCCTTCTTCTGACCATATTTTCATCCCTCTACATGGAAACATGTTCTGCTCTCTATGGGTCAGTCAATTTGTCTAATAAAATCAGATTATTTCCTTTTCTTTTTATTATTTATAATTTTTACTTACTTACTTACATACTTATGTTTAGTACAGTTGACACAAAGGGTTCTATTAGCTTCAGGTATCGTGGTGGTTTGACAAGTTTATGATGCCAAATTCTTTTCTAGAGAATTTTTTTTTATTACCCAACTTCTGGTAACCTCACTTCAAGGAATAATTGTTCCTTGCATAATCACACAGTTGCATATTATGTTGATGCACTCATCATATTGAATTGTAGTCTTACAGAGTTTGCGTCTTTTTAAGTATAAACAGATTACATGCTCATTCACTTATTACAAAAAATGTAGGTAATTGGAGAAAATATATGTACCTCCTAGGATAGTATAGCGAGAATTTTCCTGTGTCATTTATACAGTATTTGAACACATGGTTTTTGAATGTGTGCTTGATAGTCTACAAAATGCCTTACTTTTTTATTTTTATGTTGTTACTTTTTAGAATATTTTTCAATTTTTTGTAACATCATGATGATACCCATATACATTAATCTTTGTTGGATCTATAATTTTTTCCTAAGCAAAAAACATCCAAAAAAATTACCAGGTCAAATAACACAAATTCATTTACAGTTCTGGATTTATGTTTTGAAAAATATTTCTAACATGGTCCAATTAATAATATTTGTGTGTGGCAGCAGTGAGTAGTGACATATTTCTCTGTGCCCTTTACCTTAGTATTTTTAAAAATTGGCCAAATTCATGGACAAAATAACATCACATTTTTGCTTTAATTTACATTTTTTTATTTATAGTGAATTTGAACATTTTTCGGATGATGAATAACATTTATATTTTTTGTGAAAAATCTATGCTGTTTCTTGATGAGATATCAGAAATTTTGCCTGTGAAATCTCTTCCTGTATAAAGGAAATGTGACCTTCTTATGTTGTAGAATATCCCCCAGATTTTTTAAAATACATTTTTGGTGTACAGAAATTATAAATACATATTTGGTCAAATATATGTATAATTTCTTTTACTATTCTATCCATTTTTTTATGCTTACATATTTCTTCCCATTCAAAACCCACTTACAGATATCCTTATTTTTTTCTGGATTGTAAATAATTTTATATTTCACATTTAATATTAAATGTATTCAAATTATTTGATCTATGATTTATGATGAGGACATAAATTGTTCTTTTCAATTATATGGCCAATTTTCTAAGTATCACTAATCCAATAATCTCCACTGGTTGTTAATATTTCAGTAATGATAATATACAATATAAGATTCTTTCATCTGTAAGGATTTAAGGATCGTATAGATTATTTTCATTTAATTAAATTATCAGTTGTAGGATAAATACCATCTTGTATACTATAGGTTTTTTTTTTTTTAAGATTTATTTGAGAGAGAGAGAGATCACAAGTAGGCAGAGAGGCAGGCAGAGAGAGAGAGGGGAGGAAGCAGGCTCCCTGAGAAGCAGAGTCCGACACGGGGCTGGATCCCAGGACCCTGGGATCATGACCTGAGCCGAAAGCAGAGGCTTTAACCCACTGAGCCACCCAGGTGCCCCTATATTATAGTTTCATAGTATTTTATTTAATATATCTGCCAGAGGAAATCTTATCACTTTTCTTTTAGTTTAAAATTAATTTTTTTTATTGTTGATTTTCTTTACTTTTTTTCCTGCAAAATCAAACTTTGGGTTATACATGTTTATTTATGCTTTTAGATTGACTTTAAAATACTTTACTGTATATCATCTAGTTGTACCTCCATCCCAATGGGATTGCATTAAATCTAAAAATGTTTTGCAGGAAGAGTTAACATCTTCATAAGCTTTCTATCTAGCAATGGCATTTTTCTACTTAGTAGTTTTGTGTTTTCTATCCTAGATGTTAATTACACCCACATCTTCCTCCTTCAGCTTTTCCTCCTCGCCCTTCTTCTACTTTTCCTTTTTCTTTCTTCTTTCTTTGACATTATGAATGGGATGCTTTCTCCATAGTATCTTCCAAACCATTAATCATCAAAGTGGAAATCCTATAGTTTCTCCTTTGTTTTGTAGAGAGCACCGATCTGGCCATTTACCCAACCCTTGTTGGTTCTCAGAATTCTAACTGGTTTTCTAGTAAGTGTCTGAAAATACTGAGTTTTATTACCTTCTTATTCTTAAATGTTCTTCCAATTTGGGTTGTGAGTTCTCCATATGCTTTATTTACTCTCTTATTTTCACAACTTTGTTCTTTTTCTCTGCACACTTGAAGAACTCAAGTTTTCTCTTGATGTTACTTTGAGTTCTCCACAAAGTAAATTTCTTAACAATAATGATTTTAATTCTGGGATTACATTTTGTACCTTACATTATATAAACTCAATATTACAGCAAAATTTAAAGACATTTACCATAAATATATATATATGTATATATATATATATCTCCCCTAGATTCTCCATTAATATTGTCCTAATCTTACTTTTTCATATATCCATCCAGCTCCTTATCCATCCATTAATAAATCATATATTTCATACATTTATTTATTTTTAAAAGATTTTGTTTATTTATTTGACAGACAGAGATCACAAATAGGCAGAGAGGCAGACAGAGGGAGGGGGAGGCAGGCTCCCAGCTGAGCAGAGAGGTGGATGCGGGGCTCCATCCCAGAACCCTGGGATTGTGACCTGAGCTAAAGGCAGAGGCTTTAACCCACTGAGCCACCCAGGAGCCCCTATATTTCATACATTTAAAAGTAAATTGCAGACATCAGTACACTTCCCCCTAATTATTTTAGCATACACATTATTAACTAGAATTTGAATACTTGCTTAAAAATTCTTATGTAAAATCTACCTATAATAATATAGACAAACGTTAAGTACACATTTGCTGAGTTTTGACAAATGCACATAACTGTGTAACTCAACCACTACAGATGAGAATCATCATTACCTTGGCAAGTTCTCTCTTGTTTATTACAGTCAATCCCTCCACCAACATCCCCCCACTCCCTGACCCGGGGCAAGCACTATTCTGATATTTTCCACCATAGATTAGTTTTACCTGTTCTAGGATGTCATATACAAGAAATCACACAGTACATGCTGTTTTTGGTAAGACTCCTTTCACTCAGCATGTTTTGGTTTATGAGATTTATCCATGTTGTTTGTATATCAGTCGCTCATCCCTTTTTATTTCTGAGTAGTATGACAGTGTATGGATATACCACAGTTTTGTAAACTTCTAATTCTGTTGATAGACCTGGGGTGTTTCAGTTTGAGTTTATAATGAATAAAGGAGCTATGAGTTCTCTTGTACAAGTCTTTCTGTGAATATATTTTCATTTCTATTTGGCAAATACTTAGGAGTGGAAGTGCTTGGTCAATTTTCATTTTTAATTTTTTTATAGTTCTTCCTTAGCCCACTTGGACCCATTTTCACCTAACTTTATTGGTGTTGCACTCTATCTTGCCATGTTCCACCTCACTTACTTGCTCTTGACCTGAACTTGTTTGCTTCATTGAGTCTGTGCTTTTTTGCATCATATTAAAATTGCCAAACAGTTTCTAAATACCTTTTTTTTCTGCTTCCTAAGGTAAATTATTTCTAGAAAAGCATACTGTGCATTTGAGCTTTTAGGTTAATATATGCATGCCTTTGTTTGGCAATATTCTGCTATGGATCCCACATTTCTTTTTTCTTTCTACGTATGCTTGAACAAGGAGAGATCAATGCTGACCACGTTTGTTAACTAGGCAGGTGAATCGCCTTAATTCTTTTCACTACCTTGCCAAATGGATTAATGCTAATAGCAGGTAGAGGGGCATTATTCCCAGTACAAGTCCCAATTTCTAAGATATTCAGAAATATCCTGGTTTATGCCCGTGGTTTATTGTCTGATTCTTTGAGCTATTGTGACATTTAGAAAATCCATAGCATTGAACTTTCTCTCCCTCCCACATTTACTGTTTTGTTTGAGGTGCCGTACTCTCCAGATATCTATGGAACCCTCCCACCAATTTCCCCTAAATTTCCTGCCTCGCCAGTTGCTATTAATTGTAATCTGGTGGAAGTATAATATTTGGGGGAGAAGGGGAATGAATCATTCTCTAGTCAGCACAAAAAATTAGAACCTCTGGATTGACGGATGACTGCCTAGAGTTTCATTTGAACAGATAACTGTTGGCCCAGCAGAAGGAAAGTCAGTAGTAGACAGAAAACATGTCTTTTGTTATTTTTTTTCAGGTACACAGAGTTCTCCTTATTCATGAAGCAGTTCAGAGTCAGGGCAGACATTGTTGTTTCCCAATCCAATCTACCCTCTTTAAGGATAATGGGAACAATTTTAGAATCCCAAAATGTTTTGATTGATCAAACTTGGTTTTTAGGGTTGTTGTGAGCTTCCTTATTTTTCTGGCTCATTGAGAAGTTGGAAAGTATCACATTGGAAGTTGGCAGCATGATTTCGTTTTAAGAGGGGGTTCCTGATAATAAATATCATGAATATCATGATTCAAACCTGAAATACAGTAATAATAATAATAATAATAATAATAATAACAGCAGCAGCAGCAAACACACAGTACTTTCTAGGTACCTGACACTGCTGGATATACTATTTACATGTAATCCATTACTAGAATGTGAGATCCTTAGGACAGGAATCAGGTGCTGCCTTGAAAACTCTAGCACTGGCCAAGTGTCTGACATATGGTCAGTACTCTGCACTATGACAGGTCATGTTGGGAACTGAGCAAGATATTTAGCTGGCAGATCATTTCAAACAGAATAAACAAAATCATTTTCTCTCCATTTCTGTCACTGTATCTCTGTCTATATCTCCAACTCCTTGTCTCTTTCTCCCTCTCTTATTTAGTTTAGGGGTTATAATGGGAAATGAATGAGGTTTTAAGATGATTTTTAAATAAAGATGTACAAAACAAAAATTTTTTTTAAAAAGATGGTTTAAAAGAACTCATCTTCTTAAAAAGACGACTAAGACGCATCTGCTTCTTCACTCAGCGATCTCCATTGGTCCTCGGGGCCCTGCGTGAGATGCTTCAGAGTTGGTACTCTGATGGCTCTTGGGGCTCTCCTATGTAAATATGAAAACAAATAATATAATATATCACAATATACTCAGAAGAGTGGTAAGAATAAAGCACTAAAGGAAAAAATTAGAAAAATTTTCCAGAGCTTCAAATGTTGTGAGGTAAAAGATATAGATATTCAACCGTCTTAAAGATGAAGAACTGTCTGTATCCCAGAAAGGTCAGTAACTTCCTCAGCTACATTTTGATGAGTGGTCAAACTGGAAGTACCTCCCACTAACTGGGTCTGGATTAGGTTAGGCTGGTGCCTTTTCCACATTTTCATGTTGCATTCACATGATGGCTTTCCTCTTGAATCCCGGAGAGAAAAACTTTGGAGGCTGGCTTCCATCCAGCTCCTTTTACCTGACTGGGAATGAAGTCTCCAGTGGTGATGGCTGAGTGGCCAGGATAGTTCTCACTGAGATCCCTTCCAAAAGGTTTTGCCTCAGAGACTATCATGGGCAGGAGCTCAAGAAATCCCTCAAAGCCAGCTTGGATGATGGTCACGAGTTTTCTTTCTTTCAGGTCTCTTGTTTGGTGTGATGTGTACCTCCATGGCTGTCGCTGCATCCCTCATGGGGGGGGTCGTGCAGGTAATGAAAGAGAGAAAAGATGCTTTTGATTTCAGAGCAGCTCTTACCACTTTCTTTACTGAAACTTTGCCTGTTCCTCCAAGCACCATTTGCTGAGACTCCCTGATACCAGGTCCAAATGAAACATACCTATAAAAATTTAACCAAAATTACTTTCAGAAGGGGAAACTATTAAAAAACCACTACTGGAAGTCAGTGACATGGTACACCATAATTAAATTAGAACCCCTTTTAAAAATCCAGATCTGAGACTATATGACTGAAATAAAAGTAGAAGTGATAATTATAATAGCAAAAAAATAAAAATAATCTCTATTAATTAAACAGTTAACTATATTCTAGGTACAGTTCCAGATGTATTACCTCATTTAATCACTTCTCTCAGGGTAATATATGTATATGATTAATATATGATTAATATACTGACATTAATATACATATATAATTAATATACTGACATTACTGATGAAGAAACTAAGAAGTAGAGAGGTGAGAGGATCGTCCCAGAGTCGCACAGTTAAGGAGCAGGGGAGATGGCATATGAGCTCATCTCTCACTGCCTCCCATCTGTCCAACTCCCACTTCCATAAAACGACCATGCTAGAAGGAGCCTCAAGGATCATGGGTTCTAGCATCTTCTTTTTGGAGATGATTATAGAAAAGAGTGAAAATATCCTGCTCAGGTTCTCCCCACCAGTCAGTGGCTGAGTTTATGGCCCTCGACTCCCGAGCCTCCTCTCTTCCCTCGGCAAATCGCCCACCTCTCCAAGCAACAGTAGATAGGCCCATCTTCACATTCTACTTCAGCCCTCTCCATCCCCCTCGTATCTTTGCATCATTTCAACATCTTTTGTATTATCATGGCATGGCACATGTTTTCAATAAATGTTGCTTCAACGAAGTGTAGAAGGATGTGTGAGGAGAAACCACTGATTTTTATAGGATGTATTTTAGTTTGCAGAGCTGTGCATCTTTCTTGATCCTTCCAAGGACTACCTATGTAGATTCCGTTCTTTGCCTTTTGAGCTTCAGGGCATAGTTCTGGGAGACCGGGGACACCATAATCCAGCTGTCTACATAAAAACCTGTGGACCCGGAAACCCAGTGCCCTCTCCAGTAAGCTCAGAACTTACTCTTTCATCACAGATGCATGATCATCTTTTCCCAATTTTTGCAGTCCTTTGCTATTTGCTTATGCACACAACAGAACTGGCAGTGTGAGTGACCTCAGCGGCTAGCTTTCCACCCACACATTCACAGGGACCAAATTTCCAGGTTGACTCTGAGGCCTTGGGCCCCATGGCTTCCTCCCCTTATCCCAACATTTACTATTAAGAAAGTATCATCGTGTTGAAATTAGTGAGAATTTGAATCACTATATTGTTATCTCACAGAAGTGTTTGCATTTTAATCTTACTTCCAATTCAGATAGGAAGGGCTTTAGCATAGGCAAGGATCCCTCCAAGAGCAGTACAAAAAAGCTTACTGTGAATTGGGAATGATTGTGAAAGTTCTCATCTGCTTGTTCCACTTGTCTCATCTGTTGGGTCCACTTTCTGGATTGTTTAAAATGTTTGCTGCTTAGGGGTGCCTGGATGGCTCAGTGGGTTAAGCCTCTGCCTTCAGCTCAGGTCATGATCTCAGGGTCCTGGGATCGAGCCCCGCATTGGGCTCTCTGCTCAGCAGGGAGTCTGCTTCCCCCTCTCTCTCTCACTGCTCTGCCTACTTGTGATCTCTCTCTCTCTCTGTCAAAGAAATAAAAAAAATCTTTAAAAAATAAATAAAGTAAAGTAAAATGTTTACCTCACAGTTCATACAATTTAGGAGATGCTGGCTGGCAAGAGATGACAATTCTGAGTTCTTGTTTCCTAGGAGAGATATTGTCTATAGGATAACTGTCTCCTTTCTTTGAATATGTCTAATTTAACTGGTACAGAAAGGCACTAATAATTCCCCTATTTAATTTTGCAAACAGCTTTGCTATTTTGATTATAATGGGACATTCATGTTCAGGTTTTACACATGGGAAGGCTGAAGCCTTAATCTCATGGATGTGAGGGATAGAGCTAGGTTTAATTTCATGTTCACAAAGCTATCCCATATTCATGGTGGGTGTTTTGGGTGGTGTTAGGGGCAGGCAGCTTTAATCTTCTTTACTGTTTTAGTTTAGGGCTTTATAAAGTGTGTTCTGGAGATTTTCGACCTGTGAAATACTCTAAGAAAGCAAGTTTCCAATGTCAAAGACATTTGGGAAATGCTGTACACTGCATTCTCCTCTCAGAAATCCACAGCCATATTAACACATTGAAAGCCCTTGGAAGTCTCAAAACAAAGAAGCTTGTTTCACTTTATTTTTTATTTTTATTTTTTAAAGTTTTACTTATTTATGTAATCTCTATACCCAACGTGGGGCTTGAACTCATGACCCTGAGCTCAGGAGTTGCATGCTTTTCCAAATGAGCCAGGCATCCCCTTTTTCATTTTAAAAAATATGTTACCATAGACCATATGTTGGGGACAACAGGGGGTGGTGGTGTTGGTGGCAGAAATAGGGGGAGGGGGAGATAGCAGCAAAGATCACCCCTTAACTGGTGATTTGCAGAGCTCCTTTTGGGAAAGGTCATTCTATCCATTATGCTTCTATCTTAATGATTATCATCTAGTTCTACCAAAGGCCATGATGACTTCCATGCATGCTCTTATCTTGACTTGAGAAAGTGCTTTCTGGGTCCCCACATAGTCCAGCAACCAAATGACATGTCTCAGGAAACAGAGAGCTCACTACCGGGGTAGGTAATAAAAAACTTAAGAAGATAATAATAATAATAGTGGATAACACCTGAAATAAATGCAACACTATATGCTAATTAACTGGAACTAAAATTACAATAAAGAAAAAGAAAAAAAGAATAATAGTAGATAACATGTACTCTGGAGTGTTTAGTCACTATTCTGGCCTTTCTCAGATTCCACATTGAATACTCACAAAAAACCCCACTAAGCAAGCTAAGTTATGATCCCCACTTGATCTATGAGAAGGCTAAGGCACAACAAGGCAACCTCCCCAAAGTGTATGTTCTTAGTCATCACCCCTGCTTACAGGAGTGACTTATGTGAGATTTGCCCACTGGAAAGAAAGCTGTTGGATAAACTTTAAGCCTTCCTCCAACTGAAACTGCTTAAGAACAGTAACAAAAAGAAAGATTAAAAAAATTAAAATTAATTTAGGTGTGTAAATTACAGAAATATATATTTTCAAAAGCCAGAAACTGTTGGATTTTTTTTTCTTTCTATCACATGAAGAATGTTTCTTGCAGAAACATATTGGTTGATGACTTTATAAGAGATCATTAATGTTTTTTTCCTCCTCTGGGGAACATGAACGTCTTTCCGAAACCTACTGATTCTCCCATATAATAGCTAGTAAATTAGCTTCCAAATTCAGCAACAATGGCAACTGTAATTCATGTTATCAGTCAACAGAGGAAATGTCAAGAATATTAAACTAAGTCCTGAGTTTGAGGAAGAGTATCGACTTCAACCTTATCTGTCTCCATCCTGTAGAAGATCCATCTATGGCACTGACTTCATAAAAAATTAACCCGGAAAACAAACCTAACAATGCATCACAGTTCATCTTTCTAGAGAAAAGAACTTACGTTACAGCTGGAGGGCACTCGACGGCCTGTCGGTCCTGGCTATTTTTCATAAAGAAGACTTGGAAATAGAACGTATCTGAATTAATAAGAGAAGACTCACCAAATCATAGTAATGAGCATCAGGGTTAGAATCCAAATTCAAGAACTTGTTAGAATCCAAATATCCTGACTATTAGTGATGGGATCTTTCAAGAACTTTTTTTCCCTTAAACAAGAGAAGGAGGCCATTATGAGGGCTTGTGTTCTTCACCACTTCTCCTTCTTCTTCTTCTTCTTCTTCTTCTTCTTCTTCTTCTTCTTCTTCTTCTTCTTCTTCTTCTTCTTCTTCTTCTTCTCCCCCTCCTCCTCCTCCTCCTCCTCCTCCTCCTCTCCTTCTCCTTCTCCTTCTCCTTCTCCTCCTCCTCCTCCTCCTCCTCCTCCTCCTTCTTCTTCTTCTTCTTCTTCTTCTTCTACTTCTTTTTTCTCTGTAGACTGCCCTTAGGAGAGAAAAATGTGGGTTTTACAACCAAGCAAACCTAGCTTACATCCCTTAAATCTGACTTTTCTCATTTTCTAAATGGAATTATGCCTTTAATATATTTTCCATCAGTACGGTTTTCTCATCTATAAAATTTAGTTAATGGTACCTACTAAAATTGTGAGGATGAAAGGAAGTCATGTATCTGGAGTGCCTGGTAGCTCCTTTTAACCGTCTGGCACATTGGGGTGCCTGACAAACATAAGGTACATATAGGATCATTAGAGCATCCTCTTCTCAGTTGTTGATCTAAGAGCCTTACAGTTCCATTGTGACAGCAAGATAGGGGCTGTACTGAAGGATAGCTAGCTGTGTGTGTTTGTGCACACATGTTTGGCACTTGTACACACTTGTACACTTGCACACATTTCAGTGCATGTGCATGTCAAAGACTCTTGGGAGGCCGTAGGAAAGGCGGCAGGCCAACAGCAAATTAGTTTAATGAAAGCTCCTTACCAATTCAGCTCCCACCAATTCAGTAACAGAGGCAAAGAGATATGGAAATGCGTTTGTCAAACCCCCTCAATTTCCAATGAGAATAGAGCCATGAAAAGGAGAGATGAGATAGGGAGTGTCCCAGTGGCCTCCCCATCATGTCCCAACTTCATGCTTCAACATCTTTGAGGTATTCTGGGTGGGATGGTGGGAGTGGGGTAACCTATTATGATCAAAATGACAGAATTGTTCAAACTAAACTAGAATAGGTGGTCAGTCATGTTAGATATGAAATGTAAATTATTGATATATTTATTTGGTATATTACAAAATGAAGTTTTTTGGTAAGACAGAAAATGTAAGCAAATCAGTGAGTTCCACATTAAGGGAAAACTACTACCAAATCCAAATTACCTGTGTGTACATACACCCACACACCCACACCCACACACATAAACACACAAATGTATGTTTGTATGTATTTTTATTATTACATAGTGCTTATCTCCCCAGGAGGGAAAAATGACTTCCAGAAAGCACATGATTAATGATTGCCACCATCAGGATTAGGACTAAATTTTATCCCGTGTCTGAGAGAGAGTGATGTCAGGTGACTATGGATTCGGGGGAGTGGGCACATTGATCTGATCTGTCTTGTTTCGCAGGCTGCTCTCAGCATCCACGGCATGTGCGGGGGACCAATGCTGGGCTTGTTCTCTCTGGGAATCGTGTTCCCTTTTGTGAACTGGAAGGTAAGGATCCTGCATGTCTCTCCACGATTCCCAGCTCAAACTGAAGTCCGACTTGTTGGGATGACCACTGGGTGAATCACTAAATTCTATCCCTGAGACCAATACTACACTATATGTTAACTAACTAGAATTTAAATTAAAAAAATAAGTAAAACAAAAGGTCCTGGATCTACCTTTCAAATTGTTTGAAAAGTAAAAACTAAATAGATAAAACTGAAGCCCAGCCATTTTCTCTCTCTTCCCACTTCTCCTTGGAAAGGCCATCTCTCCGTACCAAGAAAAAAAAATGGTGGCTATTTTGCAGAGTAGAACTGGAATCTCTGATTTTAGTGAAGCCTTCTTAGATGCAGGAAACAAGGAAAGTAAGAGATGAACATGCAGTACCAAATGTCATGGCATCAAACTTGATTCTCTAGGGTTTAAATTGTCCTCCTTAAATTCAGAACCCACCAAATGAAATTTTAAAAATATAATGAATTCAGGAATAATTTAGGTTAAAGAAAATTTTGAAAACCTAAAAAAAATCTGAATTTCATTTTTTTCCATATTTTACCTAAAATTATAACAAATTTAATTAACTTAATTAACTTATTTAAGAAGGACAGAGTAAACAATCCTAGTATATTCTGATCTTACAAGCTAGTAATATATTGTTAAGTAAATGTTAGTTGGATGACTTTATGTAAATATAAATCAAAGTGAACATTTATTTGGAATAATAATAACTCTTTAAAATAGCTTTAAACTCATAATTTTCTCAATCTAGCAAAACTATCTTTTTTTTTTTTTTACTATTGTCATCCATACACCTACATGCATATATTTTTAGAAATAAATAGTCTTTAGACTAGAAAATAAAAAAAAGAAATCTTTGGACTACAATAAACCTGAATGCATATTTTTAAATATACTTTAGGGTACACGATGAAGCCTGAGTCACATGATCTATCTAATTAGGTTTCTGTGGCTTTCTGACCCTTGCTGACCTCTATTCTAGGTAAATCTTTCAGAGCTAGGTAAAGAGCATGAATATGTAGGGAGCATTTGGTAATTTGTAGTGTTTCCCTGAGAGTCATTTTTGTTTAAATTAATTTTTCTCATATTGAAGTTGACAAGGATAAGTATGTTTTGGGGAGATGATATGAGAGAAGGCAATGTCCTGGCCGTGAAAAAACTAATAATGAACGATCTAACACCTATGTCCTTCTACACGTTAACTTCTTATCTATGTTAGTGAATTGTGGCCCTTCTATTTAGTTCAGAAAACCATCTTGTTCCAGGTGGAGGAAAGGAAACATTACAAATTTGGGTCACCTCCCCCCCTTATCACTGGCCATGGCTGATCTGAGCTCTCTTGTGATCATGGCTGATCACAGTTCTCTTTCCACAGAATATGGGTACAAACCCAGAAACCTTCCCAGCTTGGCTTCCTAGGCAGCTACTATCACTCACTAAGGGTGAACCTCCTACTGAAATCCATTCACCCTGTACTGGTAGGCCAGGGGACAGCAAACTAGACCCCTTAAGCATCCTGTTTTTGGTATGGACAGCAAGCTTAAAATGTTTTTGACATTTTTAAATGGTTGGAAAAAATTAAAAGAAGAACATGGGTATTTCATGACCCACAAATATATGAAATTCATTCTCAGTGTCCATAAATAGCTTTACTGGTCATAATCATTCTCCTTTGTTTACGTATTGTGTATGGCTGTTTTTGCGCTATATGGCCGAACTGAGTAGTTGTGACAGACACTGGATGGCCCACAAACTCTAAAGTATTTCCTAGCTGGATGTTTGTAATAGAAGTTTGTGGACCCCTGGTCTAGACCAAGACACAAGTATTTGAATCACATACATTGCTTCAGTTTCCCCAAACAATAATGAACAAAACATTCTAGTCCTCTTATTAAAAAGTCTTTTCCTGGGGCACCTGGGTGGCTCCGTGGGTTAAAGCCTCTGCCTTCTGCTCAGGTCATGATCCCAGGGTCCTGGGATCAAGCCCCACGTCGGGCTCTCTGCTCAGCAGGGAGCTTGCTTCCCCCTCTCTCTCTCTGTCTGCCTCTCTGCCTACTTGTGATCTCTCTCTGTGTAAAATAAATAAATAAAATCTTTAAAAAAAAAAAAAAAGAAGAAGATGAGTTATGACAAGGGTGCCTGAGTGGCTCAGTCGGTTAAAGCCTCTGCCTTCTGCTCAGGTCATGATCCCAGGGAAGCCAGCTTCCCTCCCCTCCCCCGCCCCACCTGCCTCTCTGCCTACTTGTGATCTCTGTCTGTTAAATACATAAATAAAAAATCTTTAAAAAAAAAAAAGTATTTTCCTAAATAAATAGAGGAACTAACAAGTTGTTTTCTCTCACAGAGAAGGCTCAACTGTCAGCAGAGGGTGGGAGCGTCCAGATTTTATTTTCCTGTTGTGGTCACCACTAGACCACTCTGTCTCCTCTACAGGAGAAATGACTCAATCACTCACTGACTTTCTCAATCACTCACTGACTGTTTATCATGGAATAGAAACCTTAAACAGCAAGACTAATAAATATGCTTGCTAGTATTTAGACCCAAAGAAAAGCTCCAAGCTTGTGAGTGAGGGTCTCTGCCAGAATTTCTGCCAGATATGGGAGAGAGAATTCCTATACAACAAGTTATTGCTGTCAGTGAAAAATGACCCCTTTGTCTCCAGTTTCTGAAGTTTTCCTCCCCAGCTGCCGAACCTCTTCTACCAGGAACCAGGGTCTCAGCAGGTGTTTTTCCCTTCAGTTTTGAAAGACAATTGGCAGATGGCCCTGTATAAGTTTAAGAAGTACAGAATAATGAATTGATTTATATATAGTGAAATAATTACCACATTAAATTTACCATCATCTCACACAGATAAAAAAAGAAAAAAGAGAAAATTTTTTTCCTTTGGAAAAGAACTTTTAGGATGTACTCTCTTAGCTTTCATATATATTATACAGTAGTGTTAACCATAGCCATTATGTTGTACATCTCTCAACAGATTAAATGGTAAGATGAAGCTAAAAGGTGGGGAAAGATTTCCTTCTAGAATTGTAAAAATAGTGACCATTATGACATTCTCAAATGTTTTCATTGAGGGAACAGGTGATTTCTTAATAAAACTGGAAAAAAGGCAGTTTCGTGGGCTGTTTCCAGCTCACGTGGCCAAGATTTGGGGTGGAGAGTAAGACTCTCTGAGGCATGGGTTCCTCATCTCTTTTTCTTTCAACAGCTTTATCAAACCTCTCCTTAACTTTTGCTTTCCCTCCATCAAGGGTGCATTAGGTGGCCTTCTGACTGGAATCACCTTGTCATTTTGGGTGGCCATTGGGGCTTTCGTCTACCCTGCACCAGACTCCAAGACGTGGCCCCTGCCTTTATCCACAGAGCATTGTGTCCCATCTAATGTGACAACGTCAGTGCCTACAGTGTTACCTAGCAGGTATGTGGACCTTAATGATGGTGTTCGGTCCCAGAGAGTGGGGCACTGGGATAGAGGAAGATGCATTCTCCAGAGATAAAGCCGATGAGCCAGATCTTGCTTTTCCTGTGAGAATCCCACCAGGCAGTGCCCAGCATATCTGTTACCCTACATCCTGGGGTTCACAAGCGTGAGCTCAGCAAAAGCATTAATCAGAAGTCTAAGTTCAAAACAGGAGAAGTAGTGGAGGGTTTGAAACTAGGTGCGTGATTATGAGGATCAGAGATGGTGCCCTTGAAAGAGTAAAGGACCTGAGTAGAATAGGTTTGTGAACAATGAAGAGAACCGTAGTGGACCTACTTAGCTGGGGGCACTGCTGCGAACTAGCACCTTCTCAATCAAGTTCCACTGGGTTTAACAAACGATTTTCCTTCTCTTTCTGGCTGGAATAGGTCATTTAAGATGCCAAAACACAGGAGATAATATGGTGTAGGGAGAAGACCATGGCCTTTGGAATCAGAAATGCCTGGGTTTGGTTGTGGATTTTACCACTTATCCACTCTATATCTGCATAAGTTAGTAACTTGTTACTTCTTGAATTCTTAAGTCTTTGAAAGAAAAATGAGGGCAATCATCTTTATTTTGTTGCTGCTTGAGAGGATTAAGTGAGAGAAGATACCTAGAGCCTGTGGCACTGTCCCTGACTTTAAGAAATGCACATTCTCACGTTCTCATTATTTGTAGAAACAAATCTAAGAAATGTGGGATAGCTCCTTAACTCTGCCTATCAGGTGGAAAAGTTATTATGGGCTTTGCTGAAGGATGAAGTAGGTAGAGCTACATTCTAGAACTGTTTTGGCTCCCTACTCTATGAGCACTCCATTATGTTGCTTCCTCATGCCTCTGAGTGTTATTCAATTTAGAACCATTCCTTTCCATAAATCTTATAAATAACACCAACCTATTGTACTTCCCAAGTTCCCCATGTTTCTTCCCTCCTGCCTGTGCTTTTTTCCATCCTCTTTCCTTAGAGTGCTAAATCGTGGCCCTAACTACCTTCTTTGCTTATTAGCTATTCACTAGTCTTTAAAAATAAGCTCAGGTATTATCTCACACGTAAGCTTTGGTTTGATACTCTTTTTAAATGTTCCCAGAATCCTTTGCTCCTATTCTACCGAGGTACTACGGTTCCTTTATTGTTGCCCATTAGCTCCCCTTATGTAGGTGTTGTAGCTTACTCATCTTTTTATCTCTAATATCTGTCACGATTTTTGGCACTAAATATGGGCTGAATAAGTATCTGAAGAATGAATAATACAAAAGAAATGGGAGGCACAGTCCTCCTTGTACTTCTTATAATTTAGTATCTACATGGCAATATTTGCAACGCAAGGATGGATTAAATGGAGTGTAAGACCAAGCACAACTAGTCTACAATTAATTCTTTAAAAAAAAAAAATAACCAAATGGCAAAAAATTAAAATGTGACATTTTGAGAAATGCCAGTTCCTGACAAGGAACGGTCAGTGGTCCTCTACATCACTGTAGATCATGACGTGAGAACTCGTGGAACTGCTGACACGTGCTGTTGTCATCTACAGACCTGCCATCGCCGACACCTGGTATTCGCTCTCCTACCTTTACTACAGTGCAGTGGGCTGCCTCGGATGCATTGCTGCTGGAATAATCATTAGCTTCATAACAGGTGGGGTCTTTAGAGTCCTCTCCTTGGGGCCAAGGAAGACATGGACTAGCCTCACGCATTGGCGGACTAGGTGGATGACTTACTGGTGTGATTTTGGATGCCTGCAAGAAGCCCTTTTTCCCAGAGACAGATGTCTACTCTCTCCAAGCTGATAGGCAAAAACATCCTCCTGATTATCATATAATATTATTGCTAACCCATATGACATATCTTTTAATTTTTTATTTAAAAATATTTAAAGATTTTATTTATTTGTTAGATAAAAAGAGTGAGAGAGAGAGAGAGCATGAGCAGAGAGAGAGAGGGGGTCAGAGAGAGAGGGAGAAGTAAACTCCCTGCTGAACAGGGAGCCTGATGTGGGGCTCGACTCTAGGACTCTGGGATCATGACATGAGCCAAAATCAAAAGTCAGATGTAAAAAAAAAAAAAAAAAAAAAAAAAAAGTCAGATGTATAACTGACTGAACCAATTGTGGCCCCACAATATTTATTTCATAAAGATTAGATAGGTTTTGTAATCTACATAAAAATGTGCCTAGTACACAAAAGGCACTCACCAATAAAAATTATTAAGGGATTAAGGGTAGTAAAATTCTATTCGGTTGAATGTCTTTTGACAGAGTGACATAATGCCAGGGAATATATCATTTAAATTTCAAATTAGAGCTTTATAGATCTACTTTTTTTTTTTTTTTATCTCTAGAAAGAAATTTGAATTTGGAAAAAGCTTGTGGACAGGCACAATGTTTGGTACATAGGAGGAATGTGATCAAGGTTGTAATCTCTACTTGGCTACCCCAGCTAGGGACATTGAGACGAAATTGGTTATTGAATTAAAGACAGCCATTGAATGAGATGGGGCATATTTGTGGAAAAACATCCCCCTAAACAACAAAGAAACCACTGTATTTGCAAATGGTTATCATTATACCAAAATTTAGAAAGGTTCTAGTCAGGGAATACTGTCAGTTTTTAAATTTTGGTTTGACTATCAAACTTGACTATTAAGACCGACTCTTAAACTATAGCAGGGTTTGAAGGAAAGGGTCAATAGACAGTTATATTTTAATGATTGGAAAGGAGATGTGAGGAAGGCCTAGGCTAGCTGGAGGGAATGTAAGGGTATTACTGATTCAGGATCCTGGGGTAGAAGGAAGAAGAAACACTAAAAATAACATTTTTAATTTTACAAGTAATGACTCTGATGACCTCTAATATACCTGATACGGCTGAAAAACAGTTTTCCTAGAGGAAGAAATACAATTCCTGCTATTCCTCCTGGTGACCTACCAAAGGGGAAGAGTAGAGTTTTCAATACTCCATATTTAAAAATAAATATGGTGTCTCTGCTTAACTCTGTACCTGTGAGTTTGCCTGACCTGACAGTTCGAGGATATTTAAAAACTATCCCCCCACTCACTTTGAGCAGTTACCAATTTCTGTCTATTAACTAGGCAGGCTTATTTTCACCCTTACACTAAGAAATGACCTACTTAGTAAGTAGACAATACTTAAACCCTTAATGAAGCCTTGGAAGCATGTGATCACCTCATCCATCTGTCCTTCTGTTAATAGGTCACCAGAGTGGAAAGGATATTCAACCGCTGCTAATTAGACCAGTTTGCAATTTAGTTTGCTTTTGGTCTGAGAAATACAAACGACTGTGCTGGTGTGGTGTCCAGCACGACGGTGGAACGGAGCAGGTGAGCCGATCGATGTTTGAACTTCTGAAAAACACACACGAGCACAAAGGGATTCCCTCTTTGCCCATTTGAACCACCTGCACAGGTGACTGTGAGAAGGGAAGGCAGTGAATGTTACAACCCAAATCTAGTTTCAACGTCAGTTACCCCAGCTAATTAGCTTCTGAGCCTGTAAATATGTGGCTCTGTACGTGTATCTTTGGGGCGAGTTGCTGGCTCTGCAAGTGATCAATTTCCAAAATTCCTTTTAACCCTTCTGAGGGGGAATTCTAGGAAAAATATAAAAATGAACTGTAGAAAAGGAATAAAACAGGGGACAGCTGTCTAGTATCATGGTGAAAAACATAGCCGAGAGTCAGTCCTGGAAGGAATCCCGGTTCTGTGTCTTACTTGCCTTGGGTAGATTGTTTAACCTCTTTGAACTTCAGCTTTTACCTGGGAACCAGGAGGAGCTCATCCCGTGCCATCTGGACACAGACATTTCTAGCTCCATGAGGTGTAAATAGAGAGTCAGATTGACAGGGGGAATTTCTTAAATAGAGAAACAGCAGGATGCATACATTTCCTACCCCACTGAGAGCTGCGTTTAGAGCAGGCAGGGCTAGAGACACTATCCAAGTATCATTAGGATCATGGCTACCAAAGACCATCAGGAACAGCCTAGGGTCAAACCAAATTGACTTTGTTGACTTGATGCAGCTCCCGGGGGTGGGGACACTCCAGGGAAGCAGGCAATGCTGCCCTTAACAAGAGGGATGCTGGACATGACTTTTGCAAGGTTTGAGTTCCCACTGAAGGATTCTGAGAGGAGTCTGAGGGAAGCTGCAGGAAAGCAAAGTTCTCTGGGGCCCATTGGGTAAGAGAGTGAAAATCCTTCGGCCCCATTATGGCATTTGACCACAGCAGGACCCTGGGAGATAGAATGTTTCCTGTCAAGTTTGCAGATGGTCTTACCTATGTCTGTTCTCTCAGCCTCATTAAGTGCAGGAGTGTCTTTTTTGTTTTGTTTTGTTAGTTATGGTTTATTCACATTCTTTCAGTTGCAGACATTTTATTCTTCTAGTATTCTAGAAGACAGACTCTTCACCCATGTCACATCACCGAGGTTGTTAATTGTTCTCCTTCCCCAAAATGCCACAGTAACTTGTATATGAAGTAAAGCTGAGTGTGACAGTTACTTTACTGAAGTAAGGAGCGTACGGTTTTGACAGGCATTCAGAATGTGAAAGCATTGTGTTGTTTGGATAAATGGATCTTTGAGAATGTTCTAGAAGGAAATAATCAAGTTATTTACTGACTTACAGACTTATGTTTCTGGTCAAGAATTTCCTGGGATGAATGATCAACCCCGTTGATAACGGCACCTTCTGTTCTCAAGGCTGAGCTGAGAGGGGGAGGGAACACTTAGTATGTCATTCTTGGGCTCCTTCCCTGAAGAATGACATTGGGCAGCCTCTGCAGGAGCCTGCCTGCCTGTCCCTGTCTTATGATCATGAGGTTCTTCTCTTCCCCCAGGAAGGAAGGGGACCACCACCATCAGAGACATGGGTTGGTCTCTCCTCAGGAGATGTAACTACTACCTTACAAGACTCCGATACTGAGAGATATACAATATGCATTTTTCACACAACATGATGAATTGCGAATGCTCACTAAATTGTTCCATTTTTATTATCATTAGAAATCTTAGCTAGATGGATTGAGTCATCTTAGTTGTCAAGAAATGCATTGCTTTCATATTTACATGATTACATGATTCGATATTATATCATTTGATCATGCCATATAATTTGAGGAAGAGATGCTCAGTAAGATTCCATGTGATTTGGAATACATCAAGACCTGTCTAATATGTGTCTTTTCATTTTCCTCAGGAAAACCTTGAGAATGGCAGTTCCTGGAAACAAGGGGCTGAATCTGTCTTACAGAATGGACTCAAGCAAGAAAACCTGGTCCATAGTTCAGGCCATGATCTGAAGGACAACAGCTACAACAATTTGGCGTTTGAGAAGACTACCCATTTCTAACACATGCATGCGAGTACAACACACACACACACACACACACACACAAGCAAAAGCACACACACAAATACACACAATACGTATCCTGCTGGCCTATTGGCTAGTAGATTGTGTAGTTGTCACTGCTCAAAGACAGGGATGTCTAATGTCTATTTATACTTATTTATAACTACAAATAACATGACTGTTCCCCTGGATATTCCCAGGATACTCTTTGGAAGACCCCAACTTTCAGGTGAGAAGAAACAGCCTAGTCTTAAGTGCCTTAGCAACTTCTTCCTGGATTAAATTAGGACTGGATATGTCATATTAAGCTTCAGGGTGTTTTGTTTTGTTTTGTTTTGATTTGGTAGTTCTTGAGCCATCATGTATCTTGGAATTCACAGGCAGAATGTAGAAGGGGTTATGCATATTAAATACTTCTTCATCACTGCTGGTAAAATGAAGGCATGCCGTCCGCCCCGACCCCCATACCTCACATAGGTGGAGACACATTTCACAACACCTCACACTGCAGTTGCAGTTGGAACACTTAATTGCTTTTAAACCCTTCATCCCACGCCAGACCCCCATACCTGAAGTCCTCCTCTTCCGTCATCCCCACTCCTACAGCTGTCCTGACCAAGCCTTAGAAATAATTTTGCTTAGCACAGGAGAGGCTCTGGTATATCTTGTTAGTGCTACAGTCATCACTAAATACACTCACCCTTTGGGCTCTTGGCATAGTAGGTCTTTCTATCACCTTACAAAGAAAAATTGATTCTGTTCAACAGAAGTCTAGAGTCTCTCTCCAGGGCCAGGTGAACAGGAAGGAACAAGGAATGTCCTAGAGGAGGATCGGGGAAAAGAACTTTGCAAATAGCTTACCAACCCACAGATTTCACTCGTCATGGGGTCTTCTTTGGTGCAAATTACCTTGTCCACAGGATTTATACTTTTTACTTTTTGAGGACTTCATTTCTTTGCTTCTTCTAAAAACCTTTCACTGCCTCTCCATTTTTTTTTTTTAATAACAACTTCTGTTCTGTATTTTCTTTTACTCCAGAACTTAAAAAATGATCTTTGAGAACTCAGCTCTGTTGTGCAAGCTCAAAGTGTTCCATCAGGCTAAGGTGACATCAGGAAAGATTTATATGGTTGTTTATAATTATAAATCTATAATTTATAGAAAGTAAAAAAGAACCAGTTCCACAGAGGCTAGATCAGAGGGAAGATTATAAGAAATACAGCAGTGTCTCAGTGTCAGGTATGTTAGAGCAGTGCCAGGAATTTCTTTTGGTGACCAGGTAAGATTAAAAGGCCTAGAAATAATATGTTAGCAAAATAAAATGAAATGGTCCAAATGGGGAAGAATGAGAAGTCCCAAAGGTTCTGTTGTTTAGATGTAATCCAGGAGGAGAAAACCTTAAAAGAAGCAATGAGATAGAGAAAAAAATTATGTAACCAGTGTTTGTTATTAGGGAGGGAAGATAGAAAGATGGGGGAAAACCAATGAAGAAATTAAAAAAAAAAACAACTGGGATTCACAAGCCACAACCAAATGCTTGCCTTCTCTCTCTCCATTCTCAGTGGGAGAGGTGAATAGAGTTAGAAAAAGAGAGAACTGGGTTGTGGTTTACAAGGGAGATGAGAAAAACACATTTTGAAAAAGGAGGAAAGAAGTAAAGTAAGAATACACTTGGAAAAATATCTGGAAATGAGAAGGAAAAAAATCATGAAAATGAGAAATGTCTGAAAACATTTCTTGAGGTCCACCAAGCTAACAAAGATGTTGATCTAAGGATCTGCAAATTGGAAGGTGTGATTATTTTCCAAATGATTTAGTAGTTAGGACATTTCTATGACTTAGAGCTCGAGAATATATTAGGTGAATGTCGACATCCGGGCCAAACCTCATTGGTTTAGTTCATATCTTATGACTGGGAAGGGAAGCAACAATTCTGAGGATGAAACCTGATAAACAGTAGCAATTATATATATGGTTTCCTGCCTGCCCCCTGCCTCCCAGAGGATGCTTTATTGACAAATTATCCATTATTCATTCACTTTAAGGAGAAGATAAATCAGTTACTACCCCTGCATCTTGCCTTCTCAGCACACCCTGTAGAGATTTTAACGCTGGAGAAAGAACTTGGAGTGGTGTTCTTTCCACGGCAAGAGCATGGATGGCAGTCCCTAAAGGGTGTCTGAACTGAGCAGTGGCCACTCAGGCATCTGAGAACACATCACGATTTTGAGCTGAGACTCTGCCCCCAGCAGGTCCACAGCGGCCTGCAGACCTGGTCTCCGATGCTGAGAACCAGCACAGAGCTACCCCTCCAGACACACCAGACACAAGGGGCCCAGGGTGAGAGGCACACTGCTGGGGTATAGATGGATGGGATACATTTCAAGGTTTTGAAATTACTCTTGGAATTGCATGAAATCAAAATGTACCATAATGTTCTTCATTTTACTCACAAATAATCCCATCAACATTTCACTAGGACAGCACTTTGTCCAGAGAGTTTTTTAGGACCCCTTTTTCTCTTTTTTAGTTGCTAATTCTCTTACCTGAAGTATTATCAAAGCATCAGTGAACTTACAAATGGAAAATACCATTATTATTGTCATTATTATTATTATAAAAATAATAATTTTATATTATTATTCACGTAGTGGAACCTGTGGCCTTATGAGTTAATATTTTGAGGTGCGTATAGAGGTCAATATAGGGATCCCTCCTCATTCTTCCTAACTGAACAAATGTACAAAAATCTAAGGCTTTAGGTAGAGTGTCGAGTCCCAGAGGAAAACTATCTTCCACAGTGTCTAAGAACCATGTTTGTTGTGTGGCTGAAAGGAAATGTGAAGTGCAGTCCTAGGCTCGTCTTCTTGGTCATGACACCTCTCTCCTGCTCTCACTATTCCCTAGGAGCCTTAGTTCAGACTTGAGTCAAGGTTGACCATGCAATATAAGATCTGTCCAGTGTCACGTCCAATCCAAGCCAAGGAAATGACTTAAACCTGTGGTTTAATCTGTCTGGAGACAGATTGGAGGAAGACAACCTAGATTCAGATGGAAGTTCTGATACAAATTATCTCAGGAATTCTTGGGCAAGTCTTTCTAAAATGTTATTACACATTAAAAGGAGCAGAAGTTGTCCCTACTTAGTAGGGTTGTTGCGAGGAATTATAGAGGGAAATCATATCAGCTAGTTAGCGTGGTGACTGGCCCCATGAAACGTTCAATACTTGTTAGTCTTCAATATATTAAGAAAGTGATACTCATTACAGTATTCATTTTTAGTTAAATTGGTTCACTGTTTCTCTTTAAATTTCCAAGATACTGGCTTAGCATATGAATTACTGAAGCACTTTAAGAACTAACAAGAACAAGAGAACCATAAACTATAAACTAAAAGTCATACCATTAATTTCCAAACGGTAGCCTTTTAATGGTCAATTCAAATGAAATATGATTTTTCAGGGAGCAAATTTTCTAGTCTGAAATTCTTGAAAAAAAGAAAAAAAAACCCACTGAGATTTATTACTGGAAAAATGCAATTTTCATTTTTATGATTTTTAAGTATTGTGTTTGTACGTGTAAACAGGATCTTAAGCCTTGTGTACGACTCAGTGCACACTTACCAGAGATTGTGATTCTCCAGACAACAGAAGGGGTGAGGCCTTTTCCCTTGTCTAATTCAAATAATATTTCTTGAATATAAATCTCATTCTTTTGTGATTTTACAGGGTTCTAGCATTTCACTTTAAAGAGGAAAAAAAAGAAAAAAAGGAAAGAAACCACACACCAGGGAGCTTGCAAACAATGTTTCAAAGAGAATATTATTGAAATATCTTTATGATATTACAATCTTACTTAAACATTATTACAAAGATCAGATCAGTAAATAGAAATAAAAAACAGAACAGTTTCCTTTTACTTGTTCTCTTAGAAACAAATTGTTTTAAAACAGTACCAAAATTTAAGCTTTCTATGTATACATTTGTATATTTAGAAATCTCATGTGCACAATCTCAGTATTCCAAGGTAACTGGGTTTACTGCAAAGTTAACTATTTTATCTAACTTTAATAACCTTGAAGTATAATCTGTTTCCAAACAACTGAAATTTAATTGATGTTACCAATTATATTAAAATGATACAAAATTTTAATCAAGTGTAACTCATAATTAATAATCATCTAATGGATTATTTTTATTTGTAATTTTTGGAGAAAGTTAATGTTATTATTCTTCCTGCATTCCAGTCTCCTGACCATATCAATCTAGATTTGCAAACACCTGAGTAACAAACATTCATAAACTCACTTTTCTAACACTGCACTTGTGGTATTTGAAATATCAGCTGTTTAGAAGACTGAGTTAAACATATAAATATTTGGCTTCTTAATCAACATGGCCCTCACTTGGGGTGTAGGTGTATCAGTGGCTCTCTTGTTATACTCTCATGATGAATTAGAAAAATAATTCTATTCTATCATGGAAATGTTAATTGGTAATATTTCTGTATATGAGTGTGAAATTTAAGATGATTTTTTTCTATTTCCAAATTTTCTGTCTTTTTCATAGAGCCATGAAATACTAAATTTAATGCTGTAGATATACAACTACTCAATTTTAAGAAATATCTGTAGAATGAACATAGATATATAATTAAGATGTGTAACAATTTTAATTATTTCTTTTAAAAGTAATTTCAGACCAGAGCATATTTAAATGATCAATGTGACTATTTTCTAGGTTAGGAGCAGTATGCAAAATAATTACCCAAATTAAAAGCTTTTATATAAGCCTAATAGATTAAAGCAGGTCTACCAAATCACCAAGGAAGCATATGTCAAAATAAGGTTTGACATATGATATAATATGACTTATATGTATTCAGGATTATGCCTATTTTTGGGCTGCTCAGGGGCTTAGGGCACACATACACACACAGACAGACCCACATACACTCAGAAGTAACCAGGATGAGGATTTTATGACTTAATACAATAGATTACTCTAAATCAAGAAAGACCATATATAATGGTGATGTCTTTTATGGGCCTTGGCCTATTTGCCCTCAGGAATTTCCAGAAACAACCATTCATCTGTTTTTAAAAAATGTTAAAGCAATTATGTACACAGGTGTTTTGAACATCCTGTTCGCCATTACAGAATCTGCTTTGACATATTTAAAAAGCTAAAAATAATTTTATGTAGTATGTTGATTCAATGTCCCAATGTAATTACCACGTAAGAAAATAAATGAGCAATCCACAAATTGCTTATCTTACCAGCATAAGATGGTCAGCAGAATTTGTAGAGGCAATCTAATTGATTGATTTGGAATCTACATCATAAAGGTTTATGTACCATTATTGTTTACTGTTTTCAAGAATGTTGACCTTAAACTTTTATTCAATCTATTTCAACAGAGCAAATCTTCCTTAGATTGGCTTTAAAACTTCTTATGAAAGTTTAATGATTAAAATGATTAATGATCAACAATCTACTGTATATAATTTGATTTGCAGAAGAATTGCAGACAGTAGAAAGAAAAAAAAATCAACATTTAAGTTCATCTGGTTAAATATACGGTTGCAACATAATTTCTCCTATGGAGAATAAAAATGGTTGGAGAAATATATTCCATCTTTTCCCCAAACTTCCTCTTCAATTACAGGACTCCCTAGATCTTTCTTAGTTGAAAAATACAGTATAGAAGCCGATAGTCACACATCCTAGGAAAGTAAAATTATACATATTTTTAAGGGCATTTTCATCTTCAGCATTGTTGTTTATTCTTTGGATGGAGTTGTCACTGAAATCTAAGCTTACCACAGTTAGCTTTGTAATCTTAAAATAAGAAAAAAAAAAAAAAACCAAGGGGAAAACACTTCATTTCTCTGAACGTTAGAGGATGAACAAAATTGCAATTGTTTTTCAGTCAGAAAGAAGGCTGGGTGTGTGCACAGCAGAGTCTAAAATGGGCTTTGCAAAGCAGACATTTTTGCTCAGGTAGGAGAGTCCTAAGTCCCTTCACCATCTCCCAAACATTGGTTCCACAATTATCTATGCCACCAGATTTTTCTGGCCACTCAGTTCTTTTCTTCTCACTAAATGAAAAGTGGGAAAAGCCTGCTCATACTAGTTGTTAGAAAGATATTAAATTTAGCCAATGTGGGGGCCCTTGGCTGCCTTAGTCAGTAGGTTGTGTAGCTCTTGATCTCAGGGTTGTGAGTTTGAGCCTCATGCTTGGTGTAGACATTAAAAAAATAATCATTAAAAACAGCCTATTGTGTTCACCTGGTAGTGTTGAGTGGCATGGGCACTGATGAAATAATTATAAAGGATTTGAGTCAGTTTGAAAATCAGATGGGGCTAGTCATCTATATGACAATTTTATTTTGTGGGGGATATCTAAAGAAATCTCAATACGTTTTGCCTTTCAACTAATAATTTAGGAAATTTTTGTTTTCTGAGAAACACCAGAGAAACCATTTTCCCCCCAACACAGAGAGAATTAAGATGGAAATAAATATTCTGAGGAAGTCAATTTTGGGCATATGTCTGGAAATTTTACTCCCCTCCACCTTAGAGAAAGATGCAACACAACCATACAGCTTACTCTCTGGTGTGCTCCAGAGAGTACCCCAAATGCTTGGGGCCAGTTGGGTGTGGAACAAGGGTGAATGGGGCTGGGGCACATGCTGACACCCTCATATACAAGTAAAGCTTGGGTGCCTGGGTGGCTCAGTCAGTTAAATGTCTGTCTTCTTCTCAGGCCGTGATCTCCAGATCCTGGGATGGAGCCCTGCATCAGGCTATCTGCTCAGCGGGAAGTCTGCTTCTCTGTCTCCCTCTGCTCCTCCCTACTGCTTGTTCTCTCTTTTTCAAATATATAAAATTAAAAAAAAAAAAAAAGAACAGTGAGGTTTGATGGATAGACGACTTCTTCTGGAGAGTAGACTTTGATTACACAGGAAATTGGAGGAGATCATAAATATAAGTATTTTTTCTATTAACCTATTTTCATCTTATTTCCCTGGAAAAGATACCTCAATGTAAATGTGGCTAGAACACAGTGGCTATAATACTTGTTTTCTAGAAAGAAAACCATCAAAAGTGGTGGTGGGTGTGGTTCTTCATATGAAACCAGATGGCGTGTTCAACTGAAGGTAACATCACCATTACAAATACACAATCCTAGGTAACAGGAACCTAGTCTGATCAATGATTCTGGCTGAAGCTAAGCAGCATTTATTCTTGGACTACATGTGGTTGGCACATTTCATTTTGGATAGAAATGCCTATAGGAAAAGTCAGACTTTTCTATCAGAAGCTAGGTATTTTAAGCTACTCCTAAAAGGTTCTCTCTCCTAAGTTACTGAGAATACCAGAAAGAATAAGATGTTAACTGATTCATTGGATAAAATCCACAACTATTCCTAAAGTCTTTTATAATATTGTGATTTTGGGGAAAATGGAATGGAAATACCTATGACCATAGTAGGACTGAGTTGGACATATCTCACAGTCAGTAAATGCATGTGTGCACACACACATGCACACACACCCAGGGCCTCTGTCTACCTGCCTCCAACTGACAGACGGATCAATTCAGCCATATCAGTAACAACTCTTCAGGCCACCTGGATTTTCAGTTTTGATCAAGTTGAGAAAAATCAGGCCATTTGGTGGCCTCTTGTTGGCAGTTGGTTACAGTGCCCCTAAATGTCTGCCTTCCTTGGCAGGAACTTAATCAGTGCTAAAATTCTTATCTTAAGGAGATTTTGACAGCAATTGGTAGAGCCAGCCTAAGTGTGAAAAAAAGAAAATGCTTCTGTATGACAGGAGCTCCATTACCTTCTTAAGCGCTAACCAAGCTTCCTCTTCCATCTTTTTCTAGAAGAAAGCATTATTAGAATCAGTAAGAGCCTCCAGTTGTAGGTTTCATGTTTCATGTGCAAATGCCCTGATGATGACAATGAGTTTATCAGAAGACAAACAGCCAAAACTTTTGAAGAGTGGAACAAGGTTTTGCAAGACTTGGAAACCATAGCCTTTGGAGCTAAAGAGTGAACAATCCCCTCTCCCCACACTCCAACTTCTATTTGTAAAACAAGCAGGATCAACTTGAACATGAAAATTGTAGGAAGAAACATATCACATGATTTATTGAGTGAAAAAGTTCCTTTTCATTCCATTCTACAACAGATTGGGCTAAAAGTCATTTTGAAAGAAAGTGCATCATTCAGGTGTTGTATCTCATCATGCAGTCACTCAGCAGCATTTTATTGAAAAGGGCGTGCACAGACTCAGACAACTGCAAACTATTTCGGCTACTACCTAGAGTAATTTTTGACACACTGTATTGGGAAAGTGCTTCAGCTCTGAACGACTTATCAAGGCAGACTGCATGCACCAATATGTTAGTTATTTGCTTGAAAAGACAACAATTTAGAATATGAAAATATATAAGCAGCATTCATGTAATACAGAATTCCTGAGAATAGTGTGTGCTATATAAATCTTTGAGAAATAATTTGTATTCATATGAAAACCATGATATAAAACATTTCTCTCAATGAAAGCAGAGTGATTTAAAACTCACATACTGTGAGGGGGCTGACAATATTTTGCTGTCAACAATCATGAAGGCAGAGCTAGGTTCTACTGCATTGGTTCACAAAAAGACATTTACAGATAACTTTTTCATTGTTTCTCTATGTTTTGATTGGTCTGAGAAATTACCAGAGAAGGTAACGTTTACATCAATTTATTAGAATTTTTTTAAATTAAAAGTACCATTCTCCTTTCATGTTTTTCTCTCTGGGCAATCAATACAATTTTAAACCCTAATGGTGGTAATATAAAAATAACTCAGAAAGAACAGAATTCTCAAGAACATGGCTATCATTATTCTTTGCTCTTCTGTAAAACAATTGTCTTTGTCTTATATACCTAATTTGGGAAAGACCTAAATGTTAGGTTCATTGGTGTCTTCAATAGGCATACAGAGTTTTTATGCTCAGGCATAGTATATACATTTAACTAACAAAGAAAAGGAAATGCTGCAGATGCTACAAAAATGGAGGAGCTTAAACTCCTTTGTGTAGTTAGTGGAATTAGTTGCTATGAGTATGCAGGTGGCAGAAACAGAATCTCTGGCGAATGTGAATGGAAGGGTCCCACGTGACAAGGGCATGGGAGGAAGTTTCGAGGTCCTACCCCTGGTTCAGTCAGATTCAGAATCAGAGGGCAAGCAGGGAGGGTAAGTATTTTTGACAAAAGCAAACCAAGGAACAACGAGGATCTAGCACAGCTTTTCCCTGGAGCAAAAGAAGAAAAAGCCGAAAGGCCATTTTCAGTGCTAGGATGACAAAAAGTAGTTTTCTAGTAAGAGAAACTTTACAATTTTCTTACTAGAGACACCCTAGCATATATACAAAGTAGCTTTATTTCCATTGTCTTTAGTCTAATCTTTATGCATTGTGGAAATAACTGTGCTTTGTTTGAGCAAAAACCAAACTGGACAAAGATTATGAATCATACATATATAGTATATATCTGAATGCGTGAGTATATGTAATTTGCCAACCCCCATTCCCGAGGGGAGGAAAAGTGAGATTCATTTTGATTGCTTTGCCAAGGAAAGGTGTCTTCATTTCTCCCATTCATTCCGGTGTTTCAACTCTACTCTTTCCTCCCCTCCCGCTCCCACTGCTTATGCCTCCACCAGACTTTCTTTCCTTGAATCCCTCATCATTCCTACTTCCTCCATCTGTGAACAATACCACAGACAGAGTTGACACAGAAGTAGCAACTCCGCTACAAAGCAAAATGAGGTCTTTCAGAATTGACTTGATCTTGGTTTTAGAGAGTTTTCAAAAATCAACCAAGTTGGTCTATCAAAGAAACAGTAACAGAAAACTCCCCTCATCGATGAAAATAAAATAAAATTTAAAAATGGGTGTTTTTTAACAAATAATACAAATTTATATCCATGCATTAATTTTCATCAGCTCATGAACAAAAATGTACATTGTTAGAAAAGCTTAAAGTGTTGCAAAGCATTTGGCTTCTGATTTCCTGAATAAACAAGTCACAAGGGCATACTATGTATCTGGTCTCAGAGCTGCACGAAATGTAACTTGCATTACACATTGCCAAGGTGCAAAGGTACAAGAAAAACCAACATATGTACAGCATTTCAAGTTATTCTGTTATTCTGCAAGAGTTATTATAATAAACCAAGGAGGAAAAAATTAAAAATACTATAAAACAGCCCTCCATGGTAAAATATGGATGAGTGGTATTCTATATGATATGAGAATAAACGCCCATATTTTTAAAGTATGTGGCTCTATTGGAATTCGTGGGTTTTTGGCTTGTTTGTTTTTTTAAAAAAGGCAGTGCGACTTGTTCTGCCGGTGAAACAACACGTTTGAATGTAGCCAATGCAATAGGATATATTTCAATGAATAGTATTCTTTTTAGAATCTTAGTTTTTGGTTTGACTACTAAAGGTGGTGTGCAACAATTCCACTGCATAGTCAATGTAAAGCAGCATAAATTCCTTGTGGCACAGATCCATAATCTCATCAAGGAACAAGAAAAATTCCCCAAACCTAGAAGCTGAAGGGACATGGAATTCTGGCAGCAAAGGCAATAACTGATTTAAAGTCATTTCTTGTAAGTCATTTCTTGTAAGTCATTTCTTGTAAGTATCTCTACTCAACCTAAATAATGTGCCAAAGTATGTGATTGAAGACCACATGAGACTTTCAGCATGCCTGGCTTATGAACGTTTACATGGAAATCTGTTGCTAGCATCCTCACCATCACCCTTCCCGTTACACTGCAGCTGATGGAGGGTGGAGGTCTCCCAACACACAACTCCCTGAGGCTGGTTCTGAGAATTAGATCCTGGCTTCCTGTACTGTCAATCTAACCATTCTTTAAGGTCATGAGTCATCTTTCTCTTCCCTAGAAGCCTGGACATTCCAAATCCCAGAGATGGTTGTGCTGCATTTCCAAGTAACATATCATACATGTGGTTTGCCAGGCGTGCCTTCCTCCTGGATCCCACCTAGAATTTAAAGTTGCTGTCATTCCCACTAATGCTTTTGCCCCCACTGGGCAACAGGAATCAACTAAGGCCATTCATGGTGAACGGGATGACCACTTTTTCTCCGTTGTTGTTGCAAATGTTCCAGTTCAGCCTCGTACATCATCTCTTGGACTAAGTACTTCTCCCGTCGTATTCGGTCATACAGGTTCTTTGGTACATCTGGAATCAGGTATGCGATGAATGACTTGATCCCAAAAACAAGGTGCTGCAAATTTAAGAGGGGAAAGTACAATTTTCAAAGATTCTGAAAGGCCAATTATAAAACAGATCATAAACATCATTGCATTTACCTTATAGTCCAGCATCAAAACACAGGTTGCACTATCTAGAATATTAATATTTTTGTTTCTATTACATAATTCTTTTATGATGAAAATGTATTATTTTTTTTTAAAGAGACCAATGAAAGTATTGTGTATAAAAAAGACAGGATCAAAAACCAAAAGGTAAAACCTGTGGTCTCAAGCTCAGAGGCTGAATGAGACCACCTGTGTTGAACCATCCCCTAACATGTTAGCAGTGTAACCTTACGCAAATCACCTATGTTCTCTGTGTCTCATCTCTAACATGGTAATAGTAATAGTATCTCTTAAAGGTTGTTACAAGGATTAAATGAGCAGATATATGTGAAGGGTGTGGAGAAGGGCTTGGAGCAGTATAAGCACCACTTAAATATCATGTCCTATTATAATAAATGCATCCTTTCTCTTTTCTGTAGAGGACAGAAAAGAGAAGAAAATCTGATACTGATAGAGTTAGCATGATATGTGGAAAAAACCCCATTTACCTGCAGGACTTTGTGACAATCATCCCTCCATGTGGAAAGGAAGAACTCGAGGCACTTTTAACTGGGTTTAGTATGAGTATCTCAGTAAACTGGTAATGGTAATAAATGACCCTATAAACTGATTCACTTAGAGAGACTGATACGCAAAAATGATTCAGTATTTTTATGACTGTTTGTTTAAAAAGCTGGTTTATCATCTATGAAGGCAAGCTTATAACTAGTTATAGACGACAAATTTCTTAAACTGACATAATTTTTCTTAAATAAAAAACTACAGCAAGTATCATACTTAAAAAAATTCATATTAAATTTGGAAACAAGACACAACTGCTCACACTGCTGCTTTTCCACACCATGTGGAAATTTCCAACAACACAGTAAGGCAAGCAAGATAAATGAGGCAGAAACCTCACAAGTGCAGCAACAAAGCTATTGTTATGGGCAACTTGAATTATTCTTTGAAAAGACAATCTAACAGATTTAACAGACAGAAGATTAGAAAATGAAAGAGTTAAACAAGGAGCTACGCACATTTTAGAAAGACAATTTGACAATTCCAGCAAAAATCAATCAAATCATAATGGAGGTTAACATAGTATTTATAACAGCAATAAAAATATCTACAAAATTTTTGGATATAAGAAGGAATGAACAAGCAAAAGAATATTTAAAAACTCTATTATAGGATATAAGAACGATTTGAATAAATTTCATATTTATTAGAATTTATTGGAATCAACAAGTGCTTTCTACAAATGTAATTCTTTTTTTAAATTTTTATTTATTTATTTATTTATTTATTTGACAGACAGAGATCACAAGTAGGCAGAGAGGCAGGCAGAGAGAGAGAGAGGAGGAAGCAGGCTCCCTGCTGAGCAGAGAGCCCGATGCGGGACTCGATCCCAGGACCCTGAGATCATGACCTGAGCCGAAGGCAGCGGCTTTACCCACTGAGCCACCCAGGTGCCCCCTCTTTTTTTAAATTAAATTTAATTTTTTTTTCAGTGTTCCAAGATTCATTGTTTATGCACCACACCCAGTGCTCCATGCAGTACGTGCCCTCCTTAATACCCACCACTAGGCTCACCCATACCCCCATCTCCTCCCCTCCAAAACCCTCAGTCTGTTTCTCAGAGTCCACAGTCCCCCATGGTTTGTCTCCCTCTCCGATTTCCCCCAATGCAAGTAATTCTAATCATAATCCTTGCATGATATTTGGGGGAGTCTGATGGCTTCTGCAATGTATATGAATGATTAATAACTCTAAATACCTAAGGCAATTTTTAAAAATAAGAGCAGGCTTGGCAGGGGTGGGAAATAGATGGCTTTATCAGATATGAAGATATATTCCCAAACCACGGCATTTAAATAGTGTGACAGTGAACAGGAATAGACAAATGAAGTAATGAAATCAGAACACCGAGGCCAGGCACATGCTTACTGTAGGGATTTGGAATATTATAGAGGCGGATTTACAAATCAGTGGATAAATAACATATTAGTAAATAGCAGTACAAAAAGTTATTTCATTATATAAAGAATAAGAAAAATAAGTCTTTCCTTCAGACTCTATGAAAAGTCCTGATATCTTAAAAGATGTGTGATAGATAAGACTATAAAATTAATAGTAAAAAATATGGTAGAATATTCTTTTGACCTGGAGATAAGAAAATTTCCTAAAGAAGCTAGACCAAAAAAGCCAAAACCTTAATAGGAAAACAATGATGGGCTTGATGACATCAAAATCAGACACTATTTGTTAATAGATAAAATTAATAGGTTATGGACAAGAAAGATATCTGGAGTGTTTATAACTGGTAAAGGCTGATTTATAACTGGTAAAGGCTGATTTATAACTGGCACACACAGAGGAAAATCTTGAGATGTGGTAACAAATAAACTGGAAACTCAGCCAAAATAGATCAAAGTTAGAAATTCACACACACACACAAAACCCAAAATGACTTTTTAGTAATATAATAGTCAATGTCATGAATAAATTGATCAAAACAAAACAAAACAAAACAACCCAAAAATATTACCTTACTCCTATCCATCTGAAAAATACTAGAAATTCAGACAATTTGAAAATCTGGTGAAAATCTAAGGGAATTTTGGAGAGGGACCTGTCAGTCTTATGTGAAATCAAGTATGCATATAAATAATTCCAAACCTGAGTAAAATACTCCTGAGAAACCCTTAAATATGGTTCAGAAGGTTACATGTCCAAGATTTCTAATAAGAGATTTATACAGGTGGAAAGAATTATTGTAGGCCTAAATATCCACCCAAGGGGACTACGGCACTTAAATTCAATGAACTATCATACTAAGTAGACAGAAGAAATTATCTAAATGTGGTAGACTTCATGGATAGATCTCTTTCTATATCTAAAAAAAGTAAAGTGGGTAAGAGATAAAAATGAGTTATCACATAATACCATTGAAGTAATTTTGAAAAAAGAACATTTAAAACAATATGTGTGTGTGTGTATTTTTTTTCCCCAAATAAACATGTGGAAAAACTTCTGAAAGAAAGAGAGTCGGTGCTTTTGGAGTAGGTGGGTAATGGAATTAGTAATGAGAAATAATGAAGAAAAGATAAAAAGGGAATCATATGTATCTACAATGAAAGTTTGCTGTGAATCGAGACATTTGACGAAGTCTGTTAATCTGAGTTCTAATAGAAGATGAAGAAAAAAGTGTACATTAAAAACACAGTAAAAAAACTTCCCAGAATCACTGCATTAGAAATATGCCTTAACCTTTTTGCTACCTGTAATAAAATGAAAAGTCATACTTTATCAGGAGACTTTTTTATAGGCTTATAGAGTCACTGGTTAATAGAATTTCATCCTGGATTAAACCTTAGAGGTAAGCATTTTGTATTACAGATGAAGGATGTTTCACAACAAAATTTGACATATTTTTTGGAGATCAGTGGTGAGGTATATTTGCCGGTATGGCTACTTTTTCTCTCTCCCTAAGAAACAGTTGCATTCAAAGTGCTTTTTCACAGAATTTGTGAATATCCAATATATCCCAGCACTAAATGCTTCACTGTATTAAGCTTCTTTTTTTTTTTTAATTTTTTTTTTTAAGATTTTATTTATTTATTTGACAGACAGAGATCACAAGTAGGCAGAGAGGCAGGCAGAGAGAGAGGAGGAAGCAGGCTCCCGGCTGAGCAGAGAGCCCGATGTGGGGCTCGATCCCAGGACTCTGAGATCGTGACCTGAGCCAAAGGCAGAGGCTTTAACCCACTGAGCCACTCAGGTGCCCTGTATTAAGCTTCTTATATGCTAAGGAAGTCAATAATACTATAGCTGCTTCAAGATTTCTTCACAGGACTAGTCTAATATTAATGAGTCTGGCAATCAAAATTTATGTGTATTTTATGAAAGTGCTCTCGGGCATTGTTTATTCAATTATGCACTGTTCCTTATACAAATACACATGTGGTCAGCTGTAATTAAGTTGATTAGCAAATAAGTTTCTCCACCTTGATGAGTAAGTAGAGATTCTCTCATCAAATGATGAAAACCATCCTTTCCTTTAATGTGGTTACTCAGAGGTTCAAAGTTAAGTTTTCAGTTCAAATGTTAATAGCTTCTTTTATCCTCATTTTCTGATATTCATACCCACTGATCTACCTTCTTATATTTTTCAGCTTTTTCTTTTTTGTACGTTGTATAGCAGGTTCACCATACCTAAACCTTGTACTGTATATCAACAAGTCCTTTTTGGGAACTCAGTGAGGAACTACTATATTGAAGAGTCAACTAATGTCTCAGTCAGAAAAGCGTTT
This sequence comes from Mustela erminea, assembly GCF_009829155.1. Taxonomy (NCBI): domain Eukaryota; kingdom Metazoa; phylum Chordata; class Mammalia; order Carnivora; family Mustelidae; genus Mustela; species Mustela erminea. The sequence goes on along the minus strand of NC_045622.1, from coordinate 79,153,866 downwards.
ACCCATAGTGATTTTATCAGCCTGTGACTAACCTCAAACACGATAATGAAGGCCAATCGAGCAGCAAGGATATGCCAGTATTGTAAGGTGAACTCATAGGGCTTGGAACTCCAAGGGGGACCTCTGTAGTCTCGGTACCTAAAATCCACAAGACAAAGATTTGAGGCATAGAGATTAAAGTGCGAAGGCCCCACATGTTTTTAATTTGCCAAAACCCCAAAGTGTCAGTTGAAATGGGCTCATCAGCGTGTAGAGAGAGGAGATGGGAGATGAAAGCAAGAAGAAAAGATAGCTATAATTTATAATGAAGTACCTGCAATAGCCAGATTTTCCCATACCAAGCTCGCTCAGGTCAAAGAAGGATAGGCTATTGTTGACATATCCCTTTAAACAACTGGGAGAAAAGAAAAGCATCATGTAATTCAGAGTCATAAGTTTCTAGTTCAATTTCTTCATTACACATGACAGGATTTGGTAAGTGCTGTTATTCCTTCCATTTTAATTATAAATTCCTAACGACTCAGCTCTCTGATTTTATCTCCTCACTTCCATTAATCTATAATTTTATCTCAATGAGACAGAATCTTGTCTGCCGTTTCCCCACACTTCATTTACCTCCCTTTATTAAGTGTTTACTATGTACTTGGCATTGTGTTAATTATTTCCCTTGTGTTAAGACCCTAAAAATATAAGTTTTATAAATATATACGCATATCACCCTATCTGGCTAATTGTAAGTAAGCAGCCAATTGATCAACATGTGTCTTTGTGATTTATTAACTTATTCAATACATATTTATTGAGAACCTATAATTTGTTAGAAAATTCCTAGACAGTTGTTATTTGACAAGGAACAAAACAGATTGAAATCCCTGTCCTGGTGGTGAAGTATTAAATTGTGGTCAGAATCAACTTTTACCATAACCTTAGAACATATATATTATTATCTTCATCATATAGATTAAAGAACTAAATTTTACAGAGACTAAATAACTTCCTCCTAAGACTGTGTTTCTCAAAATTTTTGATCTTGACTAATCTTTACATTTTTAAAAATTACTGAGAATCTCAAGGAACATTTTACAGAGGACTATATGTATTGGTATTCAGCACATTAGAAATTAAAATAGAAATTTAGAAAATATTTATCTATTAATTCATTTAAAATAATTTATCACATACATTAAAAGTTGATATAAATAGCACATTTTTGAAGAAAAATAGTTTGTATGTTCCAAAAGATGAAGTGAGGAGAATGGCATCCTTTGATGTCTTCCTTAATAGAAGATAGCTAGATTCTCATATTTATTTCTGCATTAAATCCGGTTGCAGTATGTTGTTTTGATTGAAGAATAAGTAGATAATTACATAGATAAGTACTTTAAAAAAGGTATTTTAATAGCATTTCAAGTAATTATTGATTTAAAAAAACTTTTTTTAAAAATTTCTTTTCAGCATAACAGAATTCATTGTTTATGCACCACGCCCAGTGCTCCATGCAATACGTGCCTACATAATACCCACCACCTGGCTCCCCCAACCTCCTACCCCCTGCCCCTTCAAAACCCTCAGATTATTTTTCAGAGTCCATAGTCCATAGTCTCTCATGGTTCATCTCCCCTTCCAGTTTCTCTCAACTCCCTTCTCCTCTCCATCTCCCTATGCCCTCCATGTTATGCTCCAAACCATATGATAATTGACTCTCTCTGCTTGACTTATTTCACTTAGCATACTCTCTTCCAGTCCCATCCATGTTGATAAAAAATTGGGTATTCATCCTTTCTGATGGAGGCATAATACTCCATAGTGTATATGGACCACATCTTCCTTATCCATTCGTCCGTTGAAGGGCATCTTGGTTCTCTCCACAGTTTGGTGACCGTGGCCATTGCTGCTATAAACATTGGGGTACAGATGGCCCTTCTTTTCACTACATCTGTATCTTTGGGGTAAATACCCAGTAGTGCAATTGCAGGGTTATAGGGAAGCTCTATTTTTAATTTCTTAGGGAATCTCCACACTGTTCTCCAAAGTGGCTGCACCAACTTGCATTCCCACCAACAGTGTCAGAGGGTTCCCCTTTCTCCACATCTTCTCCAACACACGTTGTTTCCTGTCTTGCTGATTATTGATATTTTTCATTGACATTAGATCAAAGTTCTACCCGTGGTCATTTCTTAAAGTTTAATTGCAATGTGGAGCCTTAAAGTATTAATAAACTTTTCATATGGATTTTACATTAAAATCCACAGGTCTATCTTGTATTTCAAATTCATATTTTATCCATGCATGATATTGTGACATTAAATATGGGTCACTTGGGAAATAGTTTCCTAAATTATGCAGATCTTCCAAATGTTGTTATATTTCTACAATGGACTATGAAAATCATAATGGACTATGAAAATCACCACTGATTTTTATCAGGAAAAAAATCTGTAAATACTGGGAATCTTTCAAGTTCAGTGGTAGATTAAATTATCCAAAATTCTGATTTTCACTTCAAAACTTGAACTTTCTTAATGGCAACAAATACTGTCAATTATTTCCCCTAAAATGACAAGCTAGTTTTGTCCATTTCTAGAAGAGTGCCTCCTAAATACCCAAGTCTGAATAATAATAGTATATATGGAAATCATTATTTCATGTTAAAAAATTTTGTTTAGTTTGCAAATCCAACAATCATGCAAGTGTTTTTCTCTGAGATGACCATCCCCATACTTAAACATGTAGCAGAAGACCTTTGTCACACTTTGCATTTTATCCAATGGAATACTGAAAAGATATTTATTCAAGGGTGGAGATCTGATAAAATTAACAATCATTATTGCTTCATCAAGGGCATGCTGAATTTTATTACTGGCACTTTTTAAATGGTCGTTCTACAATGGTGAGGAACACAACCATTGTTAGTACTTTTTGGTACCACTGCCTTCAGTTACATGAAGCCACGGGATCATTTTATCCACTATCACTTTTGTTTTTAACCATCTGTACAAATGTCTATTTGGCAAAACAAACAAATAATATCTTAGTATTATTAAGAAAATAATCTGAAAGAGATCTGTCCTATGCTGAGAGTCACTCCCCAGGATAAACAGCTGTTAAAGCCTGGATTCAAATGTGCATCTATCTCATTCTAACCCCTGACTTCTAAAGTGCAGCACCACACTGGTTTCACTCCCCTCCCCATCCACCTCAGACCCCATGATTTATCATCCCAATTGCTCTCCTGCCAATACCCTCCTCTTCACTGCCATTTTGTCCTTTTGATATTTTGTTTGGGAAATTTCTGATCTGAATGAATCTACTCCAGTTTAGCTGCTAAGGATAACTGGAAAAAATTAAATAACAGGATGGCCCTATGAATGTGTGGTTCCAACCTCCTCCAAGCCCTCCACATATCTTCTTGAAGTCATTCTACATCTGGTCACTGGGTATGGAGAAGGCACTGGGTGCTATCTCCATGAAAGGCAGGACTTGAAAAGTAAACAGAGAGATAACCGACCAGTATCATTTCCACCTGCCACTAGGTGGAAGCAAAGACAGTAGCAAATAATGCTTCTAAGGAAGAGGGCGGCCCAAACCTGCCTACATATTATAAACCCTTGAAATCTGCTTCTAGACTATTTTGAATTAAGAAAAAAGGGACCTTTTTTGGTTTTTCACTGTTAGTACTAAAACCAGTTTACTTATATGGTCTTTTATAGTTTATAAAATGTTACTTTAGACACCAATTCTTTTTTAAAGTTAGTTAATTAATTAATTAATTAATCCGAGAGAGAGAGAGAGAGAGAGAGAGAGAGAGAGAGAGAAAAAGCACAACCAGGGGGAGCAGCAAGCAAACGGAGAAGCAGGCTCCCTGATGAGCAAGGAGCCTGGCGTGGGACTTAATTCCAGGACTCCAAGATCATGACTTCAGCCAAAGGCAGATGCTTATCTGACTGAGCCACCCAGGCGTCCCTAGACACCGTTTCTTTATTACAGGTCCAGACTGATGATGTGTCTTTTAGTAAAAGGCAAAGATAAAATTTGAACCTAGGGTGTTTCATTTTAAGTTAAATTCTCTTGACAAGACTCCAAAATATATTTTATGCCCTTATTACTTCTCTTTGAAAAGCAGATATTTATGATCAGAAAGGCATTTATTTTAGTGTTCTGAGAAAAACATCAGTTCATCAGTGGAGCAAAGGATTGATTTCATCTTAAGCCACAGCTCAGACTCTTGGGGCACATGCCTTGCATCTAAATAAGATGCATGCCCAAAGCTGCTCCTGAGGCAGGAGGGCAAGTGGCTTCTCCCATCACTACTTCCACACCTAAGACTAATCTCCAGCTGAAACTCCGATTTCTGTTCCCCAAGTCTAGTGCTCTCTTGCACTCTTTCTTAATACTTGCTTTGAAGAAGGAAAGATGTGAAAAATCCATTTCCCCTTAAACAGTGCTTGTAAACTGGGTGATTTTGTCCCCCAGGCAATGTCTGAGGACAATTTTAGGTTGTCACAATCTGGGGAATAGGGAGGTTGCTAGTTGTATCTACTGGGTAGGAGGCCAAGGATGCTACTGAATATCCTACAATGCATAGAATAGCCCCTACCTTTCCCCCAGAATAGAATGATCTCATCTAAAACGCCCATAGCACAGAGGTCAAGAAATGCTGTTCTACTGAGGGTTTTGGAGGGAAGAGGGTTGGGTGGGCCTGGTGGTGGGAATTAAGGAGGGCATGTATTGCATGGAGCACTGGGTGTGGTGCATAAACAATGAATTTTGGAACACTGACAATAAAATAAAATAAAATTTTAAAAAATAAAATAAAATAAAATAAAATAAATAATTTGAAAATAAAACAAAATGCTGTTCTAAAGTATGGACTCAAATTTTATTAACAAAAGACAAAAGTCCAGGGCAGCATTTCTGCACCTTAAAATCCCTAGTTAAAAATCCCTTTTGAAGAAAGGGGCTCCTGGGTGGCTCAGTCCATTAAGGGTCTGCCTTCAGCTCAGGTCATGATCTCAGGGTCCTGGGATCAAGTCTCACATCGGGCTCCCTGCTCAATGGGGAGTCTGTTCCCTCTGCCTCCTGGTTTGTGCTCTCTGTCACTATCTCTCTCTCTCTCAAATAAGTAAAATTTTTAACAAAAAGAAAGAAAGAAAACTCTCCTGTCATGTAGCTGACATTTCCCTCATATTTTGTATTTCCTTGCAAACTAGCTTTATTCCCTGAAGCAATTTGATTAACCAGTGTGGTCCCAACTATATAGTCAGAAGATTGCATTGGACGATTTCTAACATCTGTTCCAGTTCTGAATTTTACTTCTAAATACATTATAATGTTTTTAACATTTGGATACCAGTGATGCATTTACACGTATAACACAGAGACACTTTAAAGTTATTTGCATAAGAAAACACTGTCACCCTTTTTATCCCGCTTGATTTCATTCAATAAGCATATTGTAAGTACAATGATCAAAAACACTGCCCTTAATGGTTACAGAACAGAACTTCCCAATGAGTTCCCATTTCAATCACAAACATAAAACATATCAGAAAAAAGTATGAATTTCAACCTTACTTTTCACCATACTCAAAACGACTTGCACAGGGGCCATATTTGTATTCATAGACAAAACGTGGGATGTAATCAGATGTAATAGCGATTACAAATGCATTGGTGATCACGGCCAGTATACCAATTCCTTCGAGAATGCCATACCAGATTCCTAGGGGGGAAAAAGAGTAGACATAGGGAATGAAATGGAAAAAAAAAAAAAAATGAAAACCCTTTCATGACTCTTCTTTGGAAAGAGTGTTTTTACTTCTACTGGGGCCATGGCTTTGTCCATTATTTACTTTCTTAGTATAATATCTCACTACATATCCAACATCTACTGAATACTTTTCCACTGAGGGAAAGTTGACCCCATCTAGAGAGATCTGAAAATGAAAATATCATCAGGAATTGTTTCAAGGACCTTTTAAAGTAAAAATATAAAAACGTGTCAAGATCTGGAGATCACTAGCAGACTTTTCCAATTTGGTATACATATGTACAAAAAAGCTTTTGAAATTATATACAGTATCCACATACTATTGGTTATAGTCAAAACTGATGTTTCAAATAGCATTAAACTTAGCTTTAAATATATGGATATTAAAAAAAAAAGTTCTGGAAAGAGATATTCACAAGTGCTAAAGCTGATGGGATAGCATGGCAACTTCCTCTCTGCCAACCCCTTTCTTCGTTTTTCAAAATCTTTACTATGTTTCATTATATTGAGTCGTAATGAACAAAATAAAAATACAGAAGACATAAGATATAAAATATCATGAAACAAATCAGAATTCATAAAAATATTCAAATTCATCAAAATTTAACATTTATTTTTATAAAAGTAACAATATTTGGTGAAAAGAAAGCAATCACCAGGGAGAAAATATTTGCTTCACAAAAAAATGGACAAAGTGTTATGATATAAAATGTACAAAATGTCCTAAATTTTAAGAAGGCAACAGAAAAATGGGCAAAGAATACAAATGAGTAATTTGCTACGAAAATGCAAATAATTGATAAATATATTAAAATTTTTTCAGTTACTAGTATTTGGAAAAAGGTCCTCCAAAAAGTAAGATTATTAAAAAAAATCTACCAGATTATAGAAGATTTGAAAGTCTTAGACCATCCACTGCTGCTTAGGGATTGTGGAAACCAGTGAACAGAAACCAACATGGTTGTTTGATGTATGACTTGTTAGAATATTTGTGGTGATTAATCTGATATCTTTTAAAATTAAAATATCGGTACATTTTAATCTAGCAGGCCTTCTTTTTGGGATCTATACCTGTACACACACATTTATGGATATGTGATACATAATACATATAATATCGAAGTCTTTGTCTATATTTATACCTATATTTGTCTATTGCTAGATTTATGTATGCTTATTCCTGCTTACAGTGGGAAAGCTAAGTAAATGACCTAATCTTGAGGAGATTATATTGAGGAAATAATCTAAGTATGTAAGAAGATGTATGTTCACCTCAGTGTTGCTTCTTATAGAAAAAAACTGGGGCTATGTAAGCATCTCTAGTTAAGGGAATGATTTTTTTTTAGAAATGTCATAAAACGTGCCATAGAAATTTGTGGAGGAACTATAAAGAAGGAGGCAGAGCTATGTTTATTAACATGGAAAAACATATATGAGATCGTTTTTAGTGATAAGTTAATGAAATAGCATGTTTAATGTAAAATACTCTCAACTAAGTTAGTGTTTCTTCCATGATTTTGTTAATCAAAACTGCTCTGTTTTGTTATAGTTGGAAGGGAGTCCCAAGAATGGAAACCCATACAGGGCTGAGATCAAGGCTCTTGGCCTCAGCAATGCAAAAGCTATGTGATTTCTGCCTCTTACCTATGTCAGTTGCTCGAGCCGGCAGAGGCCTCCGCCACTGGGTAACAAATTTGTATGCGTCCAGCCTGATCTCAATGATGTTGTTCAACAACGCCAAAAGAGGGGCCAGAGGAAAAGCCGCAACAAAGATGGTGGTAAAACCAAACTGCAAAACTATAAAGGGAGAGTGTTGTAAAATTAGTAACATAAACCGTATCGTTTCTTAAATGCTTTCTTGGTGCCCTCTGAGGGGCTTCCCATAAATCATCTTTAGTCCTTTCAATATCCCTACAAGGTAGATATGCTCATCATATTTTGCTGTTGAGATAATTATAGCTCATATGTGTGAAGTCAGCTTGCCAAAGTGTGGATAGCAAACAATGTGAAAACCTGCATTTAAACTTTGATCTCAAAGGATTGAAAGTTTCTGTGCTTTCCATCACTCTACCAGGCGGCTCGAAGGAAGAGCGAATAAAAAAGTCAAAGAGATGGCCTTAAAGAAAACCTCTAGGGGACCCAAGACACCTAATCTTGTCCTTTCTTTTTATGGAGGAGACGACTTTAAAGGCCAGAGAAAGAGCAAATGTGAAGACAACACACAAAGATTTTAACAGTTGGAGTGAGAATCAGGCTTCTCAAAGAAGCTAAACTCACACCATGTCTGTGCAAAGGTTTATTGCAAGAAATAATCATCACTTTATTTGAACAGGGTGGTGTATTTTTGATATAGGAATGGGTTCTGATTTATTTTGTTCCTTTAAAAAGATCTGCACTAAAGGTAGATGTTCTACTATGAGAATACCCTCCATTCTGGTCAAATGGGACAGTTGACAAAGGACAGAATTTGTGAGCCTTTCAAGGACATTGTTTTAATATCTTCTCTAGTTATGTTGAGAAAAAGGTACAGAGGTATTTTAGAACGCTTGGGGTTAGAAAGGAGAGAGATGGTTTTCTCTCTTGAACCAAAGCCTGTGTGAAGGAAAAAAAAAAAAAAAAAAACCGTACTAAAAAGGCCAAATAGCTGCGCAGAAGTTTCTCTCCTTACCCATTTCTAAATACTCATCCATCAGCCCATGAATATTCATGGGCTGCAGGTTCCAATCATTTTCCCACTGAGGAATCGATGCATCTTGTATTCCCCGCTTGATTTTATGTCGTGACCACCAGTTCTGGATCAACCTACATCACAGAGCAGACAAGAGGCTTTTGAACTCTTAAAAGCATATGGTGAACAATTTATAGTGTAATAAGAAAAGAGAGATAAGCACTACCTTGGGAGTATACTAGGCATTTCTGGGAACTGCGGGTATTTGCATGGTCTCAACTTCCAAGTTTAGGAGGCAGGAATAGGCTTCAGCCTTCTTCGACCTTGCACACATCTACCTTTGTATCTGGGAATTAATTCCCCCCCACACTTATGTACTTCCTGATACTTAACAGACAAACACCCATTTGTAGGATTCCTTCCCTCTACCCCCTCAACCTCTATATGCACTTAAACTTCTATGTTGCCTAGTATGATTTCATCTGAGCCCTTCATTACTCATAACCCCAAATCTTCTGGATTGTGCTCTCTGAACATGAGTAAAATCATGTTCCATACCAAATAACTGAGCCCTAGATAAGGTTTCAAGAGATATAGGTTCTAGTCTCCACCCTACAATGCACTAGCTGTGTGACTTTTACTAAGTCTATTTACCTCTGTGGTTCATGAAGATGAAGGCTTTGATTATTAACAATTACATTTTGCTACTATAGTGAACAATAATTTATGGCAATGGATCTGTGCCTGGGTCCATTTAAAAGACTTGGAATGGAATTAACAGCACTATTTCCCTAGCTTAGGGGCAGTCTTGAAATTATGTGACCCTGAAATATCCCATCGTGGGGACTTCTGGGCAATTATTTATTTTAAGAGTTAGATGAACATTACCTCCAGAATGAAGTGAATTCCAAAATGAATCCCAACTCTCATTATTAATTAATCATGGACCTAGAACTCAGTGGGTATTGGAAGACCAACCAGAGACCAAAATGTCAGGTAGTCAGTTCCTCACGTAGGTCCCATAGAGATTGCTTCTGGGACCTCATGGAGATGCAAAAGGGGCTGGGTGCTGAGATTGAGGCAGGCCTGTTTGGTTTAATTTTATTTACTTCAGCCTGCTTAAGATTTTACTTTAAAAAAGAGAACTGAGTTATAAATGTTTCAAAATTATTGCTTTATTGACTGGTCCACCCCTGTTGGATTCAGAAAAACACCAACAGGATATCCCTTACCATGGTACGTTAGAGATCTGATATACACAATCCAGGCTGACCACATGGGCAAGATCATGCTGAAAATGTGTTATCCAAGGTGCATGCTATGTACAGAGGCACACAGACAACGGCAACCACAAGAATCATTCTCAATAGTATAATGACGACTACGCCATCTTGATGGTGCTTATGAAGCTATTTCATTCACAGCACAGCAGATCCTGTGGTGGGCACTTGCTACCTAACCTCCTCAGCTATTTTCAAGTGATGTTTCCAAATCCTGTGTCTCAAACAGATAAGCCAGGGATAGGAAGGGATACAAACAATGAACTGGGCTCCCTAATCCCTATGCTCTCTTCATTTACAAGAGATATTTATTTTTTCTGTTTTGAATATTGAGGATCTGTATAAAAATCTCTTTTAAAAAGTATTTTGTCATTTATTGATGAGGTTTAAAGATCACTGGGCATTTCTTGTAATCTCCTCCTTTATTTTATAAATAAGAAAAATAATATAACAGATAGGTCAAGGAAATTACAAGCATCTTCATTTGGCAAGAGGCAGAGAAGGAATGTGAACCAGGTCTCTGTGATTTCATAGTCCAAGTTCTAAGACTGCCTGTAACTTACCACAATGGTTTATGGCAGATTTTAGGGTAAATATCACTTCTCCAGCCCTAAGGTCTCTGCTCTGGAATGTCCTGAGACCATTGTTGGCCAATAAGGAGAAAGAATCACGGCATAATGAGATGACTAAGCCTAAGCTATTTATATCTTCAATTAGAAATTCCTCAAAATAGTCTTGCTTTTAACCTTGGTTAGGCCTCAAAGCTTCCATCAGACATTGTTTTACACAAACTGTATTTCAGTGTATTTGGAAGAGTAATCTATGTTATTCTTTTTTAAGAGGGGAAGCATAAATGTCTTTGTTAAACAATGACAACCTTGGTCTTTTGATGGCCGGAAGAACCCAGAAAGTTATTCTTCTCCTCAAGAATCTATACTGTCAATAGTGATTTAAGAATAGCAACAAACACTTTAATGTGTTGAACAGAGTACCAGGTGCTCGACACCCACTCTTTCGTTTAATCCTCATAAGTGTTTGCTCAAGGCACATATAGCCATTGATCCTCTTAGAGATGTGAAGACTGAGGCTCAGAAAGGTCAACTAACTCACACATGGTCGCTCACTTAGTGAGCAGAAGAGCAGGAACTGAATCCACTCCTGTCTGTCTAATAGGCCCCAATTCTTAAGAACTATTCCCACTACTTCTGTCTTTTTTTGGAACTATATATAAGGTAAGTTTAAAAATCAAGTGCTCACGGATATCCCAGTTCCATGAAGTTGTTCCATATTTGCTTCAAAAACATGATAACGCCCATCTGGAGGCAGAGGTCTATCAAACAGCCACTGGGATGACACTGAAACACAGCGACAACAATGGTCTTGCTCTTCTCGGTTGGTTACATGTTCCCACCTTCACACTATACATCCAATTCTAAAGCTAGCTACACAATCTCAGTGCATCAAGAAAATAAAAACAAGGAAGAAATAACATGTTGAAGGACACCTGATAGGGAAGTTTCCAGGAATTAGAATGGAATATTGATTGGAATTATAACAGCAATAAAAACAAATCTTTTTATCATTTAAATTCAATTAGCCAACATATAATACATCCTCAGTTTCAGATGCAGTGTTCAATAATTCAACAGTTGCCTATAACACCCAGTGCTCATCATATCACATGCCCTCCTTAATGCCCATCACGCAGTTACCCCATGCCCCCACCCACCTCCCCTCTAGCCACCCTCCGTTTGTTTCCTAGAGTTCAGAGTCACAGTTTGTCTCCCTCTTTATTACTTCCCATTCAGTTTTCTCTCCTTTCACCTATGGCCCTCTGTGTTGTTTCTCATATTCTACATATAACAAATCTATCTTTTAATGAGCACTTACTATCTATCAAGCTGTGTATTAAGCATGGTCCCATTTAATGAGTGCTCAGGAATACTGTGTATCTATTAACAACCAGGAGACAGAAAAATGTTTGTTTATAATATGTTCTTCTACAATAACCTTTTTGAAACAGAATAATTTTAAATGTGTAGAAAACTGCAAGGAAAGTACAGAGAATGCCCATACACACTTCAGCCAATTCCCTCCACTGCCCCTTATGTTATCAAGGTGTATTTGTCAAAGGTGAGAAGCCAACATTATCTGATGTTTTCATGAGTTTAGACTGTGTCTATGTGTTTTGAGAATGGAGGGAGATCACAGATGTAAATTTCACCACATCCCTTCAGAAGTTATATGATAGCCACAGACATCACTAGTGACATAATCTTCATCAGTGCTTGGTACACTGTTTGCCAGGTATTTCTACTGTAAAGTTAATCATTTTTCCCTTTCCCTATTATTTTCTGAAGTGAATCAAATCTAGCCTATTCTAAAGATAGTAGGCACATGTTAAGATCTATATCCTAGAGAGAGAATATCTACCTATACTAGAATGTATTTTTAAGTGAAAAAAACATGCCACAGAATGCCTCGTCAGTATGATCTCAATTTTGCCTTCCTTGTGCTCCTCTGCTTTTTCAGATGTCCAAAAATGGTTAGAATTAGAAACCCCTCCAAAACAAAAATGTGATTACAATGAAAATTGCAAATGACATGTTTTGCTTGAAAACTTTGTACTGTAGAGGATAAAGCGTGGGTCTGTCTCTTTACAAATGGGTTCATGTCCTCCTCATAAGAACAATAGTCACTAGAGCTTTGATCCTCAGTTTCTATTTCTATCATATTGGTACCAGTGGGACTTCAAAGGGAACAGATAATTAGGACATGAAGAGCCTGGTTTTCCGGTTCCAGCCCAGTAATTTAAAACTCCCTAAACTGAGTCAGAGAGTGAGAGAGAAGCTTGCCAGTGGTAATTTTTATTGTGTAGAGAAGTCACAGTTCTCCCATTGAAGCATGCCTCTTCCTTCTAGGATGAATTTAGGACCCCCTGAGTTCTGCCACATATATATGATAAATGGGTTCCATAGAATGTCTGAGACAGAGTAATTACTAAGCTACAGAGGCATACATCACAGCTGCAAGATGAAACGCTTCATTTTTATAGAGAGACTGAAAGATGTGAATTAACATGTATAAGGTCATACAATGTGGATTGCTGACATGGAATTGAAAGCCTTGGTCTCCTGCACCCCAATCCTCTGCTCTTGTACATGATGCTAAAGATGAATTCTATTTACCCAATATTGCCTTGAAGGGATGGTTTAGCAAAGCATATTATTGTGTAGAAAGAGAAAAAAAAAAGACCATTATTGAACCATGTGATTGGCTCATTCTCCACAATCGTAGGCCAAAGTGGGGAGGCCAACGAAAGACAATTTATAATTTTGTTGAAATTGAGACTTCATGGCTTGGTGATTTATAGGGCAGAGAAAGGGATCCAATAGTTTTTGTGGATCTGCCCTCCTCAAATAATGGTTCTCTTGAGCAAAATCCAGTCCTTCGATACTCTAAAATTCATTTGGTAAGAAAGCCTATACTTAGAATAAGTAAAAGGGCATGGATGGGTGTGTGGGACACCCAGGCTTCCATTCCTATTGCACACCCAAAATCATTTGACTGTGGACAACCCACAGCTGAGTGCCTTCACATATTTTTCTCATTGGCTGTTCCTGAGAACCTCCTAAGATCGGTGTTGGTATCTCCATTTTGGAGATGATGAAGCCCAGTGGCAGATAGGACCATCAGATTCTGACACTGATGTTCTTTTCACAGGAGCTATGTTTACTCTAAATTCAATTTACATGTGCAAGTCAGCAACCACACAGCATTCTCTCATCAAAGTCAATTTCCTTTATGTTCTCAGTTTGCCTCTATGTTATCCCAATGGTGACTGGAAAGCACGGTGTTCAAAGTGCAGCCACTGATGCTGGGTTGGCTGAATCTAACTGATGACTTCATCAATTTATGTTTCTATAATTGTAGCAAATTATATAACTTGTCTAAATTTCTGTTTCCTCATCCGCAAGATGAGTATAATAGAATTTTTGCATTAACATATGTAGAGCAGTTAGGAAAAATTGCTGAAAGGTGCTGGTGTATAGTAAGTACTCATTAAATATTAATCATTATTAACATGTTTATACAGGTTTACATAAAATATTTATGTGAGATATTACATACAGTATAGTATGAGGAAAAGTCAGTATAGCTAGTTCAAAATGTTTTAAATAAAATCGAGGTTCATTTTGCTTTCTTTATAATGGCTATCATTATTTGTGCCAGGGATTTTATTTTTTTTAAAGATTTTATTTATTTATTTGACGGAGATAGAGAGAGCTAGAGAGCATGGCGCTGGGGGGGTGGGTGGTAGGGGCTGGGGGATGGCAGAGGAAGAAAGAGAAACAGGCTCCCTGCTGGGCAGGCAGCCTGATGCAGGGCTCAATCCCAGGATCCTGAGATCATGACCTGAGCTGAAGGCAGATGCTTAACTGACTGAGCCACCCAGGCGCCCCTTTGCCAGGGATTTTACATGCATGAGCCCAATTCTATCCACCACTCACCAGTCCTACTGAGATAGTTACTCCTATCACAGTTTACAAAAGACCTAGAGATATAAAGATTTGGGTGGGGCAGAATTAGAATGCAGACTGTCAGACTCCAAGACACAATACTTATTACATAACATGGTTATGTTCTTCTCTTTGGGAGTATCAACATCATCAAGAAAGGAAAGGGACTTTTTCATTTGTATACCCCATATTACCCAGCAGAGGCCTAGAATGGAGTATGTGTCAAAAATGCTTGCTGCCTGATTGAATTCTGACGATCAGTTCTTATCTTCCATTATGCATATTTATATCTACAATTCTAGAATTTCTAGAGTCTATCAAAAACCCACGTTTCATTTCACTGATTTAAAAAAAAAAATCTTTTGGGAAAATGTGGCCATTGTGTGTGCCATAAATATTGTGGAAAATGTCTAGGATGGTTATGAAACATATTTCCTGACACCAGTACTGGAATAATTTCCCTGGAACTTCCAAAGAAGAAACATGACTTCCAATAATCTTACCCTTAAGAGTAAAAATATCCAATTAAACAAAAGTATTGGTGACGGCAGTTTCTAAAATGGCATCGATAGGCATATCCATCCACCTGTTCGCCACAGTACCCTTGCTAATTCCAGTCAAACATTCCTAATAAAAGGTAAGCTTTGGGTCCCAAACCAAGTACATGAAAGCCTTTTAGAAAATACAGTCATACTTGTGGGCTATGAGTGAAAACTGCAAGTTTGATTGGGGACTTTCTGAAGGCCTAAAATTATTTAAGGCCCTCATCTGTTCTTATCTAAGAGGAGAATACTTATGTGGTTGTGGAGACAGAGCATTGATAACTATCAGTTACAAACTATACAGTGCCTTCCAAAGTCCAGGGGTTGTGCTAATTGTGTTACACAAATTATCTCCTATCTGTAAACAACTTGCAACCTAAGTATTACTACTGCTAGTTTACAGATGAGGAAACAGATATTCAGAGGGATTAACTTAAGGGCAAAGAATTAATAAGCAGCAAGGTTAGCAGGTGAGCTCAGGTTTCTATGATGTAAAGCATCTTATTGAGAAGTTTTAGGCTTTCTCCATGTATTTCAATCAACTAGAAGACTCTAAGGAGATAATATCAACGAGGGTTCTCCTGGGTTTGGTGGAAATTTTTAGATAGGATGGAATTAACTCTTTTCTCAGGGAAACTTCTCTTAGCGTCTTTCTAAATTATGACCTCTTACTAATATTACCACATATTAAATTGGATTTTACATTAGAATAATCAAAAAGATTTTGAACTACAGGAGCAATAAACAATCTGACCAATGAGATTGAACAGAGTCCAGAAGTAGATATGATTTCAAGATGTAGAATGATGAATCAATGATAAATAATCAATCAATGATAAATCAATCAACGATAGATCTTGAAATCTTATTTTGCCAAATGATAAAAAAATGTATTATTAGTTAAATATGTAACTGCCAGCTGAGGTGGGGGGAGAATCTTGATTACTCTTTACACAAAAATGAACTTCCAATGCACCAAAGATGTCAATATTTTTTTTAAAAAATTGGTGAAAAGTACAAGCATGAGGGTTTTTTTTTTAAATTTCTGGAATGAAAAACACATTTTTGGCATGATATAAATGCCTGAAGTCATTAATAGTAGTGATATTTTAAATGAAAAATGCTATAGAGTTTTTTTTTAATTATCAAAACAAAATTAAGACAAATAAGGAAATGAGAAATATTATCTGCAGCAAATTTGTAAGGTTAGAGCCTAATGTTACTAGTTTACAAGTTTTAGGACAGAGAAATTTTTTATAATTTTTATAATTTTTAGGACCGAGAAAAACAGTTTGAAATGAGCAAGGATAGCACATACACACAGAAACAGAAAATATCCAACAAACATATGAAAAACACACTTCATCTCACTCAAAATGAAAGGATCTGAAATCAAAAGAAGGTGTCTTTTAGATGTTATATTGGTGAAAATTAAAATGTTTCAGTTGGCAAAAGTCTGAGGAAGTGGGCTTATAGACCACAGGTAGGGTCTATAAGGGTCTTGCATTTTGCATTTTATAAGGTCTTTATTTTATAAGACCTTTATAAGGTCTTGCATTTTATAAGGTAGGGTCTTGCATTTTGGAGTACCGTATGTCCGTCTCAGTGACAATATACAATCTGTTTAACCCTGTGCTCTAGCAATACTAGACCTTTTGTTCCCATGACATACATATTTAAAAATTAATTAAAAAACCTATAGGATTTGGAAGATATACATCTGCATATTTATAGATTGGTGTTTCAAATAAGATGTCTTTTGATGAAGTTTCCCAGCTTAAAAGGAAGCCTAACATATTTAAAAGTTTAAAAACCCATGGAATAGATTATAATAATTCCTCCAAAATGTGAAGTCCTTGGATCTAAATTTCTGAGCTTTGTGAATGGAGGAAATGGGTTTGATAGAAAATTAAAGAGCTGAGGTCAGGATTTTGAGGTTTAACCTTTAAGATCACAACTTTTTTTTTTTTTTTTTTTTGGAAAGATGTAGTTCCTTCCTTTCTGAACCCATAAGAACTGTCTATAAAAAATGTGTCTTCAGCATGCCTGAAATTCCATATACCCACCTTCTCTCTCTTTCCTTCCCCTCACTTCCCTCCCATGGTCATTGGCCCATATCCACACCCAGGCCCACATCCACCCTTACAAGGTTACTTACTTCCTCCAGTCTCCACCGGTTAAAGAGTTTATTGTAATGTCCTGGGTGGCCTACAAATCTGTAAAAAGCCATTTTAACTCATTAGCATTTATGTGGGATTGACTGAAGAACATCTACTAATGCATGGGTTGGTAGACATAAATGTTTACTGGTGCATCTTGTCCCCAGACTGTAGACTTTCGCCATGCTGACACATCAAAGTACCTGACTTAAAAGGAAAAAGTGGTGTATGAATTCAATTCTCACCCCCAATGGGGTGAGAAAGTCCAGACAAAACAACCGAAGGAAATTTTCCACTTTCACCTGTAGATCTTTAATGTTTTGTTGACCTAGCTAATGAATATTAATGTAATGTACTGAGTTGTTTAGTTTAAAATGGTTCTAGTTTTAGTATGTTTCCATGGCATTGGCTGGAGCATTAAGCATAGTTTATTTAATATGCTTCCATTGTGCAGGAAACGTAGGAAAAAATGTTGACGTGATAGTTAGGAGAAGTTTCCACACTAAGGAACTATATCCTAGGGTTGTACAAAAATCATTTCCTATTTAACAAAATCATTACTCATGATCAGATAATCATAATCCAACCAAAGTACGGCACACACGCTTTGTTTCTGTATGCCTACTTTAATTGGTAGTGGCACCTCAGAGCCCTGGACTTAGAAGTCTTTTGATGGAAAACACATGGGAAGGCTGAGTAGCAGTTTTCGAAGGCCGGGGACAAGGATTCACCACCTCTATTAACAAATTGGCAATGGAACTGTTGGCAGTCTTTTTCACTCTACAAAGATGATGTCCATAAAGTTGACTTACCTCCCCAGAAAGAAAGCAATATAGAAGATAGAACTATTTAAATTAACAAACTGGAAGAGGAACATCTTCAAAGCAAAGCTGTTTTCCCATTCAGATTCTGTTCGAGGATATTCTAAAAGGAAAACAGGGTGTGTTTACATAAAGGAGGTGAATAACAAGAAATATGGAGAGAGAATCAGAAGCCCCACATTTCACTTCTGGTTCAGCCATTTACTAGTTCCATGAGGCACTCAGTGTCTCTGAATTCTAGGGTCTGCATCTGCAAAACGTGAATGAGAGTGTATGCTGTGCACACATAGTTGATAAAAGGATCCAATGATACAATCTTCACACTTCCCCCACAACTACAAAAATAGGATGCCTGTTATTAATAATATCTAAAGATTTTCAGGATTCTGTCTGCTGTTGTCATTTGGAAGTAGCCATGTACATTGGATCAGTCCTGCGCTCAAACTGCCTATGCTTCAATAAGGAACGAAATTGTCCACAGAGTATTTTGAAGAATGGGTATTTTGCACAGACTCAAGTAGAATGGTAAAGAGGAAAGAAGGCTACCTTAGTCATAGAAGCTGGGCTCCTATCTCAACTTTATACCTAATTTTCTGGTAATCTCAAGTACATCTCTCTACATTTTTTGGCTAACAGTTTTAACATTTATGAAACAAAGAGTTTAGATGAGGTGATTTCAAGAACTTGTCTACTCTCACATCTCATGTTTCTATGACCCCCCCGTTTTTTTTTTTTTTTTTAAAGATTGTATTTATTTGACAGACAGAGATCACAAGTAGGCAGAGAAGCAGGCAGAGAGAGGAGGAAGCAGGCTCCCTGCTGAGCAGAGAGCCCGAGGCGGGGCTCCATCCCAGGACCCTGAGATCATGACCTGAGCTGAAGGCAGAGGCTTTCACCCACTGAGCCACCCAGGTGTCCCTGTTTCTATGACTCTTAAAACAAAATGATGCAAGGGACTGAATTAAGATGGCAGTGTAGACTGCAGTCTCTGCTCCCGCCCAGTATCCAAATGATGATAGAGGATCTCTATGCACAGCTAATGTATATTTTCATATAATTAAAGAATTCAAGGAAGAAAACAGATTGGATCTGATTTAAGGAAAAGGTTGCCCAAAATGGGTGCATGATCCAGTAATAGAATAGGAACAGGTCCTGGAGGATTCCAAGCCCAACTACAATATGTGACAGAAGTGACAGGGGTCTGTGGGCATCCCCAAGGCTGACTTGGGTGGGCACTCAGGAGAGCAGCCAGGAGAACCCACATATCCTCAGGGTTTTAGTGGGCTGTATTTTCACTATTGTTTTCATTCCAAACAGTTTGTGAATTTAGTACAAAACTTATCTGGAAATGAGAATATGGATTTTAAAAAAAATTCCCGTTGTGTAATTTGTTTTTGGATCTCCATTTCTGATTTTATTGCATCATGATCCACAAATGTTCCTGTGTGATTTCTGCTTTGGAGCAAAAAAGTTGTTTTCATTTATGGTCAGATTACTTGGATATGTTTTGTCTATGTATTAAGTATTTGGAAAGAATATATATACTTTGGTAAGCATACAGTTTATATATATTTAAAGAGAAGATTGTTAGTTTTTTTTGTTTTGTTTTTTTGTTTTTTGTCAGAGAGAGTGAGCACAGGCAGACAGAGTGGCAGGCAGAGGCAGTGGGAGAAGCAGGCTTCCTGCTGAGCAAGGAGCCCGATGTGGGACTCGATCCCAGGACGCTGGGATCATGACCTTAGCCGATGGCAGCTGCTTAATCAACTGAGCCACCCAGGCGTCCCAGATTGTTAGTTTTGACATCCAAATATTTTATATCGTGGCTTATATTTGAGTATGGATTTGTCAGTCCTTTCTTTTGGCCTTTCTATTATGTTTTGCTTTCTATATTTTGAAGGTTTATAAAAAGATGTATAGAAATCATGTTACACTGACCTGGCAGACTGTTGTATCTCTCTTTCCCATTTAAACAGATATAAAATTCTGGTTTGCCTAATATTAATATGGTGATATCTGACTTTATCATTACTATTTTCTTGATATATGTGCTCTTGTTCCTGAATTGACCTCTATTTGACAAAACTGAAACTTGATTGTTTGGCTTAATTTGCTTTTTGGAATCCGTGTTCATTTTTTATAGATAATTCATATTATAGATTCTTTAGTTCTTTATTATAAATAATTTGTCATTTGGACCATAAAACCAAACTGAAAAGAACATCACTTTGGGTCAAATATTATATGTTTTTTCTCACATAAAAAATGTGGTAGGATTAAAACTTTAATTTTTTTTGTGACTTTCAAAAATAAAATATTTGGCTAAAAATAAGTCAAGAAACATAAAGTTTATAAGTTTCTTTAAATAAAAAAATGTGTTACCTCTACCAGGAAGTAAAACCTAATTTCTAATTTGAAGCACAAATTTGCACAGTCTAAAATTACACAGAATACAATGCCATACATATTTATTATATATATGGATTTATTATATATATGGCTGCCTATAATTGGAGTGCCTTTGATGGCTGAGCAGATTGATACTCAAGTGGGGTACCTGGGCAGACTCACCAGGCACTACATTTTACTATGGTGAAGTCAGAATGCTGGGTTGTGGCTCCAGAATTCCCTTTCACCGGGACTTGAGGACCAGTAGGGTGAGGATGGAATTGCAAACACAAGCTACGTTCAATTCAGTGCCAAGCAGATGGCAGTTCCAATGTGCAGTGTATGTATTCATATACTTATTGTGTTTGTATGTATTCATATTGAATATTTATTATGTATGTATTTATAAATATTCAAATAGTAAACATATATTTATGTCTATATACACATTATTTTAAACAAAATATTATTTTTGTTAATTTAAATTAGTATAGACCATTCATTATTAATTAATAGTTATGAATCCATAGGTACTATGTCATGAGTTATACATGGAAAGTGCAAACTTTGGTGCTCCTGGTACTTAACACAAATAACTTCTAGGGGTGCCTGGGTGGCTCAGTGGGTTAAAGCCTCTGCCTTCAGCTCAGGTCATGATCTCAGGGTCCTGGGATCGAGTCCCACATCGGGTTCTCTGCTCAGCAGGGAGCCTGCCTTCCTCCACCCACCCCCTCTGCCTTGTCTTTCTGCCTTCTTGTGATCTCTGCCTGTCAAATAAATAAATAAATCTTTAAAAAAAAAATAACTTCTGGTGGGCGCCTGGGTGGCTCAGTGGGTTAAGCCACTGCCTTCGGCTCAGGTCATGATCTCAGGGTCCTGGGATCGAGTCCCGCATCGGGCTCTCTGCTCAGCAGGGAGCCTGCTTCTCTCTCTCTCTGCCTACTTGTGGTCTCTGTCAAATAAATAAATAAAATCTTTAAAAAAAAATAACTTCTGTTTCCCATTATTATGATCCTCCAAATAATTTCCTCAGATTTGCTTCCATCCTCGGCATAAAATACTTTAAAAGCAAATGAATATAGAGAACCAGAGCTAGAGGAAAGCTTTCAGACAATCTAAAGTGCTTCATTATCTAGCGGAAGAAACTGCAGCTCAGAGGGTTTAAGAACAATGCAACAGATCATTCCCACTTTCTGAACACTTGTCATATGTCAGACAGCCAATCCTCAGCAGTGGTGAAACAGGAAATGCTATCATTCTCATTTTATCAATAACAAAATCTGAGACTCAAAAAAACAAAAACAGAGGGAGAACCAAAGGAAGAGAAGCAGTGGAAGGAAAAGGAGGAAGGAAACAAAGAATGGAGAGAGAACACTTGCTCACAGTCACAGAATTTCCAAGGGATATGACCACTTATTTCCAGAGCCCGACTTAGGGCCCAGTTCTTCCCTCTACAAACTTTGGTGCTCCAGCAAATGCATTATAGGGGGAAGCAATTGTGGAATGATATAGTTATTCCACCATAATTAAGTGAACTCTGCCACACCGGGGTTTAAATTCTACTTATTCAACTTAATTATCTTGATTTTCAAATTCTCACAATAGGGACCCTACTGTCGTAAAATTGGGAAGTCAATAAAACAAAATCAATGCAGAGTGTCCAGCATAGTGCCTGGGATCTGGTGAGTTTTCAAACAATAAAAGATCACTGCTCAAATAGCTCTGTAATCAAAATTTTGTTCACAAACCAAGGGACCCAAAACCAAGTTTGAGGATGGAGAAAAGGCATTTTCAGACACATAAGGTCTCAAGAAATTTCCTTTCCAGGCAGCAAAGTAAGGAATTAAGCCAAGACAAAAGAACACCAATGGATCCAAAGAGTGATACCCTACTGAGAGAAATAAAGGTAAAAGGATTTCCTAGAGGACGGGAGAGAGGAAGCATAGATGCAACCAACCACAATAAGGGTGGGCCCTCGAGAGTGGAGGAGACAGTAGGTTCGGGATGGGAACTCTAAGAAGAAAATAAAATGAGTAGCCTACCTGATGGTTTTGTATGTATTTATAGATTATTCAGAGTTGAAGCAGAAAATTTGAGATAAATTAAGAAAGTATGGAGAAAATTAAAGAAAAATGTGCTATTATTAGCTTCATGAAATTATAAAGATTGTATAAGAAAGGAAACATCATAGCATATACCACACCTTACATAAAAAAAAATAGTTATATAGAAACAATGATGTAAACACCAATTATTAATTTGACTAAAAATTCAAATCTGTTGAATATAGCTACTTTGGAAGGAGGAGAGGTAGTGTGTGTATAACAGGTGGTAGATGAGGAAGTGTACAGGGATAGAACGCTGTAGGAACTGCTAAGACCTAAGGTCTTGTCATTTATAAGGGAAAGGCAATAGCTTCCCAAACCTGAAAAATCCAAGAACGTCAAAGAAATATGTTATTTAGAAATAGGGTTGGAAATAACAAAAGAAATTCCTAAAATAAAAGAAAAAGTAGTCTCTCAGGAAATGGAAAATAAGAATAGGTAATGTGGCAGAGTACTGGTTTTAATTATAAATTTTTTAAAAAATATTTTATTTATTTATTTGAGAGAGAGAGAGCAAGCGAGCACACAAATGGGAGGGGCAAGAGGGGAGAGTGCAGATTTCAAGCAGACTCCGAGCTGAACATGGAACCTGAGTTGGGGCTTGACCCCACAGCTCTGAGGTCATGACTTGAGCTGAAACTAAGAGTGGGATGCATAACTGACTGCGCCACTCAGGCACCCCTTAATTATAAATTTCTCAATACTACTTTGCCTTTTAAATTTCATTTATGTAGTATAATATTTTGGTAAAAATAAAAATTTAGGGAAAACCCCAATGAACTGAAAAGTTAGAAAGAGAAAAGCACTCCCACCTAGGGAGAGTTCCTCTCTATAGTTAAGCAATTTGCTCCAACTTCCCATGTATGTCTTTCAATCTGAGTGACAATGTACATAACTGAAGTTGACATTAAAAATGCAAGAGTACATAAAAAACTACAGACTGATATGCCCATATGTTATTCTTTTACTAAGGAGCTAAGTAAAAACGAAGGACTTACCTAAGTTGGTGAGAAGGTAAGCAATTTTTTCATAAGCCTGTAATAAGAGAACAGTGAATGTTATTCTTTCCCTCTAGAAAAGGCTATTGACACTATTCAAGGAAACATTTAAAGTGTATTCTATTAAGTGGCTACATTTTTAATTAAGCGAGCATGTTTTAAAACTTACTATGTGGTGCTTTACATATATACACAAACTAAATGTACATAATATAAACATGTTATAAATATGTGTAGATACACAGACACACTTGATTTCTGTAAGAGTAAGTCTTTTGCAGTAGCTGTCTTTATTTCCATTCTACAGGTCAAGGAAATGGGACTTTAAAAAACTTAAAACTTTTTGCAGAACAAGTCAGTCAGCTAATCAGTGGCTGACATGGTGTTTGATCACTAAATTATATGTACTTTTTACTATGCTGAAAGGCTGAGTAAAAGTCTGAATTCTTTATTATTGAAAAGAAATTTTCCAAACTAAGAGGAACATAGCATGATAGCTTGCATTCCAAAAGAACAACAGTGGTTTGGTGGTTATTTAAAACAAGACTGGTTAAGTCAAATCTGTCAAATCCATAAGTCAGTCACAGGCCAGATAGTTTTATGGTGGTTTAATTTTTAAAGATTTTATTTATTTACTTGACAGAGAGAAATACAGAGAGAGGGAACACAAGCAGGGGGAGAAGCAGGCTTCCCACTGGGCAGGGAGCCCAATGAGGGGCTCGATCCCAGGACCCTGGGATCATAACCTGAGCCGAAGGTAGATGCTTAATGACTGAGCCACTCAGGCACCCCTACGGTGATATTTTTCACATTCTGCCTCATTTTTCCCCTCCCCTACTACTCAATCAACCACTCATACAGACTTAAGGAAAGGAAACGTATCTCACAAAATTCCAAGTACACCTAGATGGGAAAACAAATTTATTATAGACAGAAGGATAGTATGTGTTTGTGGGTATATGTGTGTGTATGTAACTATAACTAACCCCACAATTCAACAAATTATTCTTTATATTATAAATTCCAGTAACTCTGCCTGTTGGCATACAAAATTAAAAGGTAGGTGTCTGGACACTCTAAAAGTTGTTCATCTTCTTTCAGTAGAACTATCGTGATTATTCATCTTAGCCATGATTTAACCCTACCTCTTCCTCTAAAGCGTTACCTTGAGACAGAAAGGTTATGTTGAGGATA
Organism: Mustela erminea; assembly: GCF_009829155.1. Taxonomy (NCBI): domain Eukaryota; kingdom Metazoa; phylum Chordata; class Mammalia; order Carnivora; family Mustelidae; genus Mustela; species Mustela erminea. The sequence goes on along the minus strand of NC_045622.1, from coordinate 79,129,424 downwards.
AATATTTCATTCTACCTCTTATGCAGTTCTGTTGTTGCTATTGTTTTTATTTTTAACTATATGCATAAACTGCCCTTTTCAAATTTCTGAACAAGATTACTTTGAATTCATGAGCACCAAAATTGTCTTTACTGTAACATGTTCTTTTCCATGCCCTATTTATTAAGTAAGATGATTACACAAGGGTGTCCAAAGAGTATAATAAGGTAGATTTAAAAAATCAACAAATAGTACTTGAGTAATATTATAATTCCAGCACCAAACTGAGTGCTCTCATGGAGAATGAAAAAAAAGTTTTACTTAAATAACTGCCATTTCAAGTATCTGGCCGGTATTAAGCAGTGCTTTATATATACTATTATTTAATTTAGTCCTTACAACAATTTTATCACAAAGGTATAATGATCCCCATTTTACAGAACAGGAAACCCTTGCTTAGAACATCAGGTACCTTGCCTAAGTTAATGCTACTAAATGTGTAGCGAAGTCGAGATTTGCTATGTGGGTCTCTTGTACCATTTATGCTATGCTTTGTCACAGAAACATTTAAGATTTCTGTCTTAATTCTTAGCACATAGAAACTGTCTGCAAGTCTGGGACGGAAATATCTACAGCTGATGCACCAATGGATTACAATATCCTTTGGAAGAATGTTCTAAATCACACACACACAAAATGCTGTATCACCCCTGGAAATAGTGCTCTTGGGAAACATTCTGGGGGACTTGAGAATCTGCATCATCTAAGGCCCAGAAGCTAGCTAACTGGCACCACCATGATGAGCTACAAAGTCAACCCATGAAGACTGACTTGTTAACTCCGAAACCAAAGCACGCTGCAAGAAACCATAATTTAGATATATCCACTGTATGGTGTATGACAGAAATCATGGGCTGTGTGTGTGTAAAAGGGGGGAAATGGATATACATTGCGGGAGGAGGAGATGTGAGGAGGGGTTCAGGGACAGTTGTGGTCACTACACTATGTATGTACATTAGATAGATAGATCTCATGTTGGGGAACCTATACTTTTAAACATCATTCACTAGTGCATTCAGTAAGCTGAAATTCTTAGTCATATATATTAATTATATAAAAATATTTATTTGGACTTTCAAATGGGCCACGTAGAGAGAGAACAGGTAGTTTCTCCTTTAACTGAACTTAAATCCCAGGGCTTGGAGACAAATGGAGAGAAAACAATTGGAGACAAACAATTATGTAACTAGTCAGGAAAGGGAAAATATAGCAGGCTGTGGGCCTAGAGAAGAGTGGTGGGCACGAGTATTTATTTTATAGTGTGATCAGAAAAGCCTCTCTGAGAGGGTAGCATTTGAGCATAGAGCTCATGCATGAAGTGAGGGAGAGAGCCAGGAAGAGATCTGAGCCAAGCACCTTGGAAATGCTTGACAGTAAGTCAAATGCCATGAGACTGGTTGGGCTTGGTTGTTTCATGAAGAGCAAGGCAGTTGGAGGTTCAGGAGTGGAGGCAGTAAAAGAGTAAGCTAGTTACGAGATGAGTGAGAGAAATCTCAGAGGGGAGCAGGTTTTCAGAGCCTGGTAGTCCATGGTTAGGTCATTAAAATTCATTCTGAGCTAAGAAGTCATCATCTTCCCACTATTGCTTGGTTTGGGGGTGCTACACAGAAATCCACTGGGGAAAAATGAGAATGACAAAGGCACTGAAAGGGCAAAGTTGTTGTGAAGGGGCACGCTCGATTTAGTGCTCATCATGTCTGAGTCAGAGCCTTACAGTCCAACTTGTGCTGTAAAAATGAGCTCAAAACAGAATTTTGCAGAATCAAAGATAGACTGTTCTTTCCCAGTAATCTACTTCTCTGAATTTCTAGAAACCATGGATATAAACATGAACAAACTAAACAAATACTTGTCTAGAAAGCGAGTCTTCTTATTAAATGAGTCATTTGGCATTACCTCTTTTCCATGTTGAGATGTGTTGTCAAACCCTACGATCACCCTATTCCACAATGACCTATTTTCATTGGAACTGGGAACCCGGTATTAAGAAAGTTAGATACATTTGAGGTCTTCAGTGGTGAGGCCCATGAAAGAAACACAGGAATATATATTCTCAAATCTAGAGATGGAAATAAATCCCTAAGTGAAAGAGTTCAGAACCAACATGGAATACTTTAGGTAAATGTAGTTAGAGCTGTCCTTTCTTTTATTCTTCTCCTTCTTTTTTGTTTGTTTGTTTGTTTGTTTTAGGTTATAGTGTACAGATAGTACATGGATTTTAAAATGAGAAGAAGAATACAAAAAAGAGTTCATTCCTTATTTTAAAATTCATTTTAGTTGTAGGGAAGAGGAAGAGGGAGAGAATTTTCAAGCAAACTCCCAGCTGAGCGTAGAGTCCAGTGCCAGCTCAAGCTCACAACCCATGAGATCAAGACCTGAGCGGAAACCAAGAGTCAGACGCTTAATGGACTGAGCCTACCAGGTGTCCCATGAGTTCATTGTTTTGTTGCCAATGTTGAAGTGGTTTAATTGGCTTAATTCCAGATATTTCAAACTATAAGAATCCTTCTGTGATGTTTCAGTTTTTTCTTTAAAATTACCCAGTACAAGCTGCTGTAATCTCTTCATTAATTAATTAATGTTTGATTGTCAAGCAACAAGAATATACATTTTGGAATAACCGTATATTTTTAAATTTTATTAAAATCTTGGAGGGGCACCTAAATGGCTGAGTGGGTTAAGCCTCTGCCTTCACGTCAGGTCATGATCTCAGGGTCCTGGAATTGAGCTCCACATTGGGCTCTCTGCTCAGCAGGGAGCCTGCTCCCCCCCAGGACCCCGCCTGCTGCTCTGCCTACTTGTGATCTCTCTCTCTCTGTTAAATAAATTTAAAAAATCTAAAAACAAACAAAAAAAATATCTTCTTGGAAATATCTGACATTAACCAAGCTGTTTATGGCACCTTTAAGTAGTATAATAGCATTTTATGGGCAGCAACATTAAAGAAAAAAAAATGGGATTAGTGAAGAGTAATTCCTGGTTTCAAATTTTGGCTTTTCAAATTCTGTAGATTTTTAATTATATGTCTGATAAGAGGTGTTAAAAAATAAATTGAGGTTTTAATCTTGTTAAATTACTTGCAATTTATCTTTGAAAATGTAGTTTCTGATCTTGGCTGTGTATCAAAATTACCTCACATCTCTTAAATCAGTGATTTCCTAGTACTATGTTAGGCACTGACAGGATCAGAATCACTGGGAAAATATATATTTTTTAAAGATTTTTATTTATTTATATGATAGACCGAGAGAGATCACAAGTAGGCAGAGAGGCAGGCAGAGAGAGAGGGGGAAGCAGGCTCCCCGCTGAGCAGAGAGCCCAATGTGGGGCTCCCAGGACCCTGAGATCATGACCTGAGCTGAAGGCAGAGGCTTAAACCACTGAGCCACCCAGGTGCCCCTGGGAGAATATTTTTGAATGTTTTGTTTTATATACAGATTTCCCAGCTCCACAAGGGAAATTCTGAAGGGGACTCGGGGCTCTCTAGTTTTTCAAGTATTCCAGGTGATTTGAAGCACAGCAAGAATAGGAAACAATCTAAGTTACTTTCATGATCTATAAGATGGACTTATAATCCAATTTTCATTATTTTTACCCTTATTTTTATCCCACATTGAACATTTATTGAGGGATGCCATGATCCATTTGTTTTGAAAGCTTAAACGATGCATGTTCGTTACTTATTAGTTTGAAAATCACAAGTGCTACAAATGTGAAAGACACTGAAAAGAGAATTCCAGCTACAAAAATAATTTTGAACAATTATTCAAGAGGCTAAGCTCTTTCCAATGTGAATAATGTTCAAGATGCTAGGAAATTTAGAGAATGAAATATTTAAAATTTATTTGAAGAATATATTCTAAATGTCTTTTAAGCCTAGGCAAAGACCTGGGAACATAACAGTGAGGAGGCCCCACTGTCAGGGGCTTATACCCTAAGACTGGGAGACGAGGCATGCCTAAGCACAGTAAACAGAAGAGCATTCACAAGAAGGAGTGTTTAATTCCATCAGGGCAGTCCGATAAGGAGGGAGACTAGGCATGTCCAAGCACCTTGTGAGAAGAACAAACACAAAGAGGAGATTATTCGATTCTACATATGGGATCGAGAAAAAACTTCATGGAGCAAGTGATCCTTTATTGGAATTTCCGAAGATAAAGAAACAGCCTCCACGGAGATAAAAGGAAAGAAGGCAAATAGAGGGAGCACTGTGAACAGAGACAGGGCTATGAAAAAGCAGAATGCTGGGCAGCCAACGAGAGGGACCTCGTAGGCTGGAGGGCAGAGTGTGAGAGGGAGGGAGGGCATCCAACTTTAAACAATACAAGAAAGGAAAACTGGCTTGAAATAACGGGAGGCTTCCATGCCTTGTTAGAATTTAGAATTTATACCAGAGGCAATGGGAACCCGCTAAGCACTTTCAAGTACAAAATAAAATGATCAAATCTGTGATTTAGAAATATCCTTCTTCTTCTTTTTTTTTTTTTTAAGATTTATTTATTAGAGAGAGAGAGCAAGAGAGAGCATGAGTGGGAGAGGCAAAGGGAGAGGGAGAGACTCTCAAGCAGACTCCCCCTGAGTGTGGGGTTCAACTAGAGGCTTCATCTCAAGACCCTGAAATCATGACCTGAGCCTAAATCAAGAGTTGGGTGCTTAATCCACCAAGCCACCTAGGTGCCCCAGAAAGATCCTTCTAAGAGCAGTGTACAAGGGAGGTGAGAAAAGTTGAAAAAGACAGGAAGACTCAACAGTTAGAAGGCTACTGAAATGGTACAAGCTAGAAATGACAAGTAGCTGAACTAAGGAAGGAGAAGTGAGAATGATCAGTAGGGAATAGCTAAGAGAGATGCTACAGAAGCAAAATTCACAACAATCACTGATGTGATAAAAGAGACAAAAAAAATGAATGAATGATTTTAAATTTATGGCTGTGTACTTTAAATATTTAAAGTTCCTGATTAAAAAAAAAGGGTTTGACTAATTGAAACTATTTTGCCATGCCTATATAGATTACAGCTGAAAAGCATATTAGATTAATAGACTATTTTGACTGAGGCCAAACCCTCATTTGGAGAATACGGTTGCACAGAGATCACAAAGTCTAGCTATTAAGAAACAAAAAGCACATTTTTATGTGCTGCATATTTAGTGTTGGTCTTAACATAACAAGAGATAGCATTTGGTACTCCAGGTCAATCATTTTGGTGGTAGAATTTTTTTTAAAGAGTTAGCACTTTGATATTAATGGTTTTAATCTATGTTTATCTGATTATGACCTTAAATTAATCCTGTGGGTTCAGGTAAATCAGATGAGCTGTTTGATAATCTGTGACATGTGTTAACATCCTGGATAGGAAGGGAATACATAAATTTAGAAGGGCATTAAGGTTTTACACTGATAAAATCTGAGGAATAGGGATCGCAGCACCTCACCAGAAGCCGCCCCCTCAGCAAGCCAGCGAGCGCCGAGGCGTCGGGAAAATGGCAGACAATTTTTCACTTAATGATGCTTTATCTGGGTCTGGAAACCCAAACCCTCAAGGATGGCCTGGTCAATGGGGAAACCAGCCTGCTGGAGCAGGGGGCTACCCAGGGGCCTCCTATCCTGGTGCCTACCCTGGACAGGCCCCTCCTGGTGGCTACCCTGGACAGGCCCCTCCTGGCAGCTATCCTAGACAGGCACCTCCAGGAGCCTATCCTGGACAGGCCCCTCCTGGCAGCTATCCTGGACAGGCACCTCCAGGACCCTACCCTGGCCCAACAGCTCCTGCTTATCCTGGACCACCTGCACCAGGAGCCCACCCTGGGCAACCGAGTGGGCCTGGGGCCTACCCGCCTCCTGGACAGCCAAGTGCTCCTGGAGCCCAGCCCGCTGCTGGCGCCTTTGGCATCCCTGCTGGACCACTGACTGTACCTTATGACCTGCCCTTGCCTGGAGGAGTCATGCCTCGCATGCTGATAACAATTCTGGGCACAACGAAGCCCAATGCAAACAGATTTGCTTTAGATTTTAAGGGAGGGAATGATGTTGCTTTCCACTTTAACCCACGCTTCAGTGAGGACAACAAGAGAGTCATTGTTTGTAATACAAAGCTGGATAACATCTGGGGAAAGGAAGAAAGACAGGCGACTTTCCCATTCGAAAGTGGTAAACCATTCAAAATACAAGTGCTGGTTGAATCTGACCACTTCAAGGTTGCGGTCAATGATGCTCACTTGTTGCAGTACAATCATCGGATGAAAAATCTCCAGGAAATCAGCAAACTGGGAATTTCTGGTGACATAGATCTCACCAGTGCTTCACATGTTATGATATAATCTTAAAGGGAGATTTAAAAAAAAAATGAAATTGAATATAAACCCTTACACATTGAAACTTCATGTTTCCTGATTGAAAAATTTCACTTTTATTCATCACTGTCCTTGTAAATCTTTGATTTAATAAACATTCTAAGAGTTCAAAAAAAAATCTGAGGAATAGAACATTCTTTTCACATTTGTTGAGTTGGCTGTGTAGTTCACTTCCTTTATACTAAAATCCATTTAAAAATCTTTTCCTAAATTAGTTGCAAGAGCAAAGGAGAGGTTTTGTGGTTGATTCTACTTCCAACAATCTTTAAATCTTTATGTCAAAATTCCCAACAAGTATAAATAAATAATTAGAGAAAAGATAGTCAGTCTTACATTCTATAAGGAACAACGGATGAATTATAGGACTAGGCAGTTACATGGGCTCTTGTATTGAATTAAGTAGAGCTAGTGGGATTTTGAGGACCTCAAAAGATTATTTTTATGACAAAAATAACACTATCCTCATCTGCCTCTAGAGGTTTTATTTCTACAGTTAGGAGATTCACTCCATCTAGTTCAGCCTTCGTTATCTGTAAAAAGCAGTACTTTGGAAGAAGGAATATATTGAGCCTCTAAGTATTCAGACTTAGTGAGAGGAAGCTTGTGAGAGAGAAGACTGCGCGAATATGGGTTCACTGTGATTCTAGGAAAGGGTCAGTAACTGAGGGCGCGGGTTGGAAATGAGGCTGAGTGAGTTTAAGGGACGGGTGATTAAGAAACAACTGGAATAATATGAAATTGGAGTCTGGTACACCAAGGGAGACTCAAGCCAAATTTCAATGTTCTGAGCTATCAGTGAAAATAAAAAGAAACTTTTGATAGGGAAAATGTATGAAGGTGAAAGCTCCTATTTTATTTATTACAGGTTCTGATCATGGCAAATGCTTCAGCTTGTGTGAAAAAAAGATAGCTATTTCCCTGGGTAGGAACCAAGGATTGACTCCTGGAGCTGGAGGTTCTGTTCCCAGAGTTGTCATGCTTGCCTTCCCAAGAAAAGGTTAATTGAAACACATTGGCTTCTTCATTTCCCCTATGAAATACTTTCCACCTTCAAAAATATTAGGTCAGTTCCTAACTCACTTAAGATGTTTTTGAAGATCAGAAGGTCTTTGGAACAAATTGTCAAAACCAGGAACACAGGGTACTCTTTTGAAGACACTAATAATTGATGGTGAGGGGAATAAATAGACATGAAACCATTAACATTGATTACCTCCAATGGGTACAATTAGTTTATGATAGGAAGGGACATGAGTGGCATTTTGGGTAGAAAACAGTGACTTTTCTTAATATTTTTAACGTCTTTGTACTGTCAGTACTTTATATAATAAAAATGTATTGATTTTATAATGCAAAACTAAAAAAGATAACAATAGTAAATTTCAGAAAGAAAAAATACATATAAAAAAACAAGTAATAGACACATGAAAAAAATGTTCATCATCACTAGCCATCAGGGAGATTCAAATTAAAACCACACTGAGGTACCACCTTACACCAGTTAGAATGGCCAAAATTAGCAAGACAGGAAACAACATGTGTTGGAGAGGATGTGGAAAAAGGGGAACCCTCTGACACTGTTCGTGGGAATGCAAGTTGGTGCAGCCACTTTGGAGAACAGTGTGGAGATTCCTCAAGAAATTAAAAATAGAGCTTCCCTATGACCCTGCAATTGCACAATTGGGTATTTACCCCAAAGATACAGATGTAGTGATAAGAAGGGCCATCTGTACCCCAATGTTTATAGCAGCAATGGCCACGGTCGCCAAACAGTGGAAAGAATCACGATACCCTTCAACAGACGAATGGATAAGGAAGATGTGGTCCATATACACTATGGAGTATTATGCCTCCATCAGAAAGGATGAATATCCAACTTTTGTAGCAACATGGATGGGACTGGAAGAGATTATGCTGAGTGAAATAAGTCAAGCAGAGAGAGTCAATGATCATATGGTTTCTCTTATTTGTGGAGCATAACAAATAGTATGGAGGACAAGGGGAGATGGAGAGGAGAAGGGAGTTGAGGGAAATTGGAAGGGGAGGTGAACCTCCCTTAGTGAGAGACTCCCATAGGTGAGAGACTATGGACTCTGGAAAACAATCTGAGGGTTTTGAAGGGGCAGGGGGTGGGAGGTTGGGGGAACCAGGTGGTGGGTATTGGAGAGGGCATGGATTGCATGGAGCACTGGGTGTGGGGCAAAAAACAATGAATACTGTTATGCTGTAAAGAAACAAACAAAAAATACCTAAGTAACAACAAAATACAAAACATCCACTTTTTAAAAATAAGGAAATACCATTAAAATTAAAAAAAAAACAAGTAAGACTACTGAAAATTAGCACAGTGGTATAATTTTCACATGAACTAATTAAATATTTTAAATCTTCTTCTATTTTAGACATAAATTTGATCAAAAGACATAATACAACACCTTAGATGTGATTCTTTTTCTAAAGACAACTCTTGAGTATTTAAAAAATTATGAATGGGCAATAGGTAACAATTTTAAAAAAGAATGAAAAAATTATAAATAAATTCAGAAAGACCAAAAAAAGATCACTGGCATTTCTATAACTTGGACTGAGGATTAATAAATAAACTCTATGATTTAAAGATGAAGAGAAAGGGAAAAAATAAAATATTAGTATTTTGCAAGAAAGAGAATAGGAGAGTATAGAGACTTTTAAAGAGAAATAAAATTTTAAAATATTAAAGAGAACCAAATAGAAAAAGGTTAACATTTATTGGGCACCATTTATTTGCTAGAGGATCTCATTTAATCTTTCAACTCCCCTATGCATTAGTTTTATCACCTTCACATGAAAGATCAAAAAATTAAAACTCAAGGATGTTACAGGGTCTGGCCAGGATCCCACAGATAAAGTGCAAATCTTCGGTTTGCCTGTATCTAATGTCTACTGCTTTTTATCAGGACACCAATTTGAGCAACAGGCACCACAAAGTGATGAGAGCCTGAGCAGTATTTTTTCCCCCATTTTACTTAGAGCCTTTTGTGCTTCAACTATGATGCATTCATTCCTCACTGTGTCCTCTGTCCCCACTAGACTATAAGATCCTAGATAGTCATTTTTATGTCAACCAGCCTACTACAGATAAGAAAATGGAGTCAATTTAAGACCAGACCAGTTGATTGTGTTACCTAGAAATAAACACATCAAGTATTTAGGCTCCTTTCCTCAGAGAATGAAGCCAACCCCAATAATCTCTGTTTACGGAAAAATTGTCAAAAACAATAAGGAGGGCATGTATTGCATGGAGTGCTGGGTGTGGTGCATAAACAATGAATCTTGGAACACTGAAAAAAATTAAATTTAAAAAAAACAATTGATTTTGTTAGAAACAATATCTTTCACTATCTACCATAAGAGCATAACCATAAATATAAAAATCCACAATGTCTGTTCTGTGAATGACTCCCCCATCAATTGTGGTGTGTGTAAAATGTGGTATGTGTAATACAACACAATGTGGTGACTTTGTGTAATGTGCAACCTATAGTGCTTTCACACATGACCAGCCATGCTGTTCCATCCCATATTGTGTTTTTTCAATGTTTATCATTTACTTTAATTTATGAGTCAAGGACATAAACTCAACATATTGTGTGATTTATTTGGAGATACTGTAAACAGTAATTTCCTTCCACAAAGCAAAAAGGAATCTGAAGAAAGCAGACTCCAGTAGGAGATATTAACTGCCATCCTTGCATCAAAACTTATTTATCACAGTGACTTTTCACTTTTCTGATTATTTTAGATGGTCCTAGCCCTCTCCAGGCCAAACATGTAACATCAGTGTTCACCCACATATAGACTCAATGCACATTACTTTACATAATATAAACATCATTATTTGTCTATTGCTCACCTATCTTCAGACATTATCTCATGATGTAAATATGCCTGTACTAACACTTAATATATGTCTCATCTAGGGAGAGCTATTTAAGCTCTCCAGATTCATTTCCTTATTTACATAATAGAGAGCATACTGGCCTTGTGGCATTGTTGGAAGAATTGAAGATATTAATTAAATTAATTAAAGAGATTATTACCCTAAATGTGCTAGTCAATGCCTCCTGTCTTCAGAGAATAGGACCCTACCCATAAACCTTGCTGAAGATGTGGGCCAAGGTAGATACAATAATGCCCTCTCAGCCATAGAGTTCACAAGTCAATCAGTGTAGGTGATGTTGAACCAATCAGATGTTGGCTCTGAAAAATTAGTACATTGAAATACTGGGTGATCTCAGTTAAATAGCCTATAGAAACCAACATGATCACGTAGTTAGAACCAAAGGAGATAACAAAATCTTTGCAATACCACAGCATGAAAGAAGACAGGTCACATTAAGCAAGATAGACATTTCCTAATAGAACAGAGCAGATATGCAAACGGAAAATACTGAGGAAGGAAGGAAAGAAGGAAGGAAGGAAGGAAGGAAGGAAGGAAGGAAGGAAAGGAGGGAGGAAAGAGAAAATTGTTTAGACCCAGAGAAAGAAACATGGAGTAGCTATTTTCTATTTCAAGTGAGGCTTTGGAAGTAACAAGCCTTCAATTTCAAACAGATTTTCCTATACTTTTATAACAGATTCTCCACAGAGGTTCAGTTTTTGAACCAAAAGATGCTTTATTTGAATAAAAAGAGCATAGCCCTTTTTCCAGCACACATAGATACTCAATGAATGGAAATGTTTGCTCATCAAGATTATAAACTCAAAGGACAAGGAAGACAATACAACTGTTACTGATTTTAATTAAAAAAAAACCCATCATCCAAACCACATAGATTAATTTTTTTCTGCTAAACTGAGTTGCCATTGATGGAAACATGGGTTGGACTCATTGGTTTCCTGTAAAATACAATCCAAGCATGAAGGAAACATAGACCTCTCCCCTACCTATGCATTTTAACCTTTTGAAAACTGTAAACACTTACAAGATTCAGGGCCATAATGATTACAAAATTGATACAGACAGCAGCAGCCGATGTTGCAAACTGCCAGTGTTGTTTGATGAAATTCCACTTGAATGATGCAAACTGTTCCATGACAACCAGGCGATACACCACAACAGCAAACACTGCGGTGATCACCAAAGAAATCTACAATATGGGAGACAGGAGAAGACATCCGTATTTTGCATAATTGACAAAGCAAAAGCAATACCACAGACCAAGATATTGCCCCTTCCCCATCCCCAGTCCAAAGAGCTAAAGGAATTTGCTTTTCCAAGAAAGGATACATAAATTCAATTTTTTCCTTTAAGTTTTTTTCCTTCAGTTACATTAGAGTCAAAATACAAGTTGTAAGATACTGTTCAAATTTCCACTTTCAAGTGGAATGCTTAGTTTTAATTAATCAGGACAACTCATATAATTTCCATTTTATTTTAGATGGTTTTTGTTTCTTTCAAAGAGTGTTTTATTTAAAGATATTCCCAAACTCTCTTTGTAATCACTCCTTGACTTGCTGTGATTTTAATTTTGTTTAATGGTATGTATTAAATGTACTGAACTGGATATGGTTTGACCCTGAGGCTCACAAAATGAATTGGTATCTTAGAATTTCCTTCTAAATATAAGATCCCAGAACATTCTGATATTTATGGTTGTACTTTACCATGAAGAATATTCCTGAGATAGAGACAAGAAGACGAGTGATTTTGTCTGAGGAAGGCTGATGTGGCTCAGGTTTTCCACTGATGGGATTCACTCTCTCCATCTTGTAATACTTGGCTTCAAATTGGGGACGAAGTGTTTCCTATAAGAGAAACTAAAGTTACTACCTATCAAAGTCATAAATTAAAAAGGTACATATATCCAATAGCTGGAACAAAATCCCTGCATTTTGACCGACTTTTATAGTAAGTCTTGGAAAAGAAGTAACTTTTAAAAAATAAAATGAAAATTATTTTCCAAATAAACCCTAAACTATAGTTTATTAACACAATTTTCCACTAATGTAATTTTAGGAAACACTGTGAAAGTCTTTGAAAAAATGACATTACCTCATCAACGATCTTTCTTAACTTCATGAAATAAGAAATCTTGGGAGTAAAAAACATCAAAGGAAAACCTAACAGTGTTTAGTTCCTTTCAGCTTGGATGTTAAGGACAGTGAATAATTTCCTGCACCATATGTTATTCCAGTTTCTCTGTCTCCTGGTTTCCTAACATCTTACCTCCTCTTCTTCCCATTCAATAAGGTCCCAAGTATAGGTCAGTGTACTTCTTCTCCTTTTCCAAAACTCCAAGAAGACTGTAGCTATAGATAAAAATATCATCATCATCATCATCATCATCATTATTCATTGCCCAACCACATCGCATTCTTTTATCATTACTTTTGGTTCTGGGATTAATGCATTTCTGCCATATTATTAAATTATTAAAATAAATTAAATTTGTATTAATTTTATACAATTTATACAACTTTTTTTTTCCCCTCATCCTCTCTTCCCTGTCTGTGACTACTGCTATCAGCATGAACCCTAGAGAGTAGTTTTTTCAGTGGATTAAATAAGCATAGGCCTTTGCTAGCCTGGCCCATGAAAGTGATGTTATAATAGAAGGTCAGTATTAGTGAGCTAAATATACATCATCCCTTTTGTTTTGTATATGCTACTTCAGAATCACATAAAAGACCTTAAAAAAGGGGGGGGGGGCTTCTCCAGCCAGGAATGACAATAAAGACTAGATGCTACTCCTCCAGGATGGGGTGGGAGAGAGAGAGGAAAAGCACAAGGTTACCATGGTGGAAGGAGAAGAAGAGAAAAAGACCAGAGAAGATACTCTTGGATGAATATTCTAGATGAATTTAGCATAGACTAGAGGACTCAGTGGAAACAGTAAAGAAATGGCTGAATCATTAACTGGATTTTCCGTGTAAACAGCTGAGAGACAGATTGCTTGCTTTCTAGTAAGAGGGCTTCACCTCAGCATTCAGGACTTTGCAAACATCATTAAGACCTCATAGGTGCATTCTTAAAAACTGTGATATCATTCATCCATGTAACCATCCACCCATCCCTCTATCCATCCATCCATTTGCTGTTCTCTTATTTTGGGCAAGGTACTCCAACCTCTGGGATCTCCTAATTTAGTAGACAGACACAGTCATCTAAATAAAGTTAACTTATATTGCAGTGAGAGTTATAATGAAGACAGAATAATAGCGCAAACATAGAAACACATGCTATTGGAAAAACACCACCATCACAAACAATACAGTGTAAAGGAGTGAAGTGTTCTTCCCAGTTTGTGTTTATTCTCCTCTAGCCTTGCAAGTAAAGAAATGCCAGGGGAAGAGGATTCTGAGGTTGTGTGTGTTTTTTTTTTCCTTTATAATTAGAAATCAGCCCTGATATTGGTTAGAAAATATAATGTTCATAATCACACTATCTTACATTGTTGTCACACTTCAAAATGTACAAGTGCTTTCTTACACATGATTTAATTTGATTACTTTCATAACACAAGTAAATACGGCAGGTATTACTATCATCAGATTTTTGAAACAAAGGTATAAAATTACTGTGTCCAAGATCATACAGTCAATAAATGGCACAGTCAGGACTGAAACTCTTGCGAGTTATTGTCCATACAGTCTTCATATTTTTAAAAATTATTTTTTCCTCAAGCCTACTCTCCATGCTATCTACTGATTTTATATAAAGTTTAAAGAGAGTAGATAAGGCTAAAAGAATCGAAATAGCCAAGCTCCACTGAAAGGAAGACAAATGAGGTTTTCCAAATACTGGATCTGCTATAAAATTAGTAGATCACAATCATTGTTACCAAGAGGGAGATCTAGAACTTAAAAAACAAGTGGGATGTAGGGGAACTATATGGGAGAGACACAGAGAAATAATTTATTATGAAAAGAAAACTGAAGAAGAAAAAAAGCATTGTGTCATATAACAACTATAACATGCAGTAATTATAAGCCTGGGACTTAAAGTCTTTCAGTCAGTACATGACACAGAGTATGCAACAAAATTCTAATTATCACTGATCTCAGTCAAGGTTTAAAGTTGAAATGTGTCACATAGTCATTTCTTAATTTATCTTTCTGGCATAAACTTTGTCTAGAAGCGGCTCCTAGAAAATCTAAGAAATAAAGGTAATCTTGCTTGTGTGAGCCTGAAAACTAGCTTTGGTATAATTTTAACTTCCACAAATGTTTTGACTTTGAATATCAATAATAAACTACACTTTGTGTTAAAAATCCATTCTCAGTTTAAGATATATTTACTTTATTCACAGATCATTTAAACTCTCAAGTGAATCAATATTCTCTAAGGAAGTTTTAATTAGAAAGAGGGTATGAAGAGTAATTTATCAGCATGCTGGGGTGCCTGAGTGGCTTAGTCAGTTAGGGGACTGACTCTTGATTTCAGCTCAGGTCATGATCTCAGGGCTGTGAGACAGAGCCCTGTGTTGGGTTTTGTGCTGAGCTTGGAGCCTGCTTGGGATTCTCTGTCTCCCTCTCCCTCTGCCCTTATCCACCACTCTTCCCCTCTAAAAAGAAAAAAAAAATTAATTTATCAGTATGCCAAACACCAAAGAAGGACGGAAAGTACCACTTAACTAAACCCTAGTAAATTTAATAAAAACAAAATTAATAATAAAAGTAGTTCACTTTGAAAATTAGAATAGTCATCGCTTCTGGACTGTGATGACTGGCAGGAGGAATGTGGAAACCAATAGAGATGATGAAAATATTCCATATTTTAACAGGAGAAGTGACTATATAAATTTATGTCATTTTCTTTTTTTTCCCGAAGATTTAATTTATTTATTTGACAGAGAGAGAGAGAGAGAGAGCGAGCAAACAGAGGGAGAGGAAGAAGCAGACTCCTCACTGAGCAAGGAGCCAGATGCAAGCCAGATCACCCTGAGATCATGACCGGAGCTGAAGGTAGACATTGAACCGAGTAAGCCACCCAAGTGTCCCTGTCATTTCAAATCTGTAGATTTCACCATATGTAAATTATTCCTTAAAGGCCAGATTTTAGAAAGTAAGTAATTTTTAAAATACCAAGTGATTAACAAGATCAGTGGGCTTGATCATTATGACAAGCCAGTCGTTTCCCCCACGTTTACAGCAGGAGGCTCTGAGCTTGCAGTGAGGGCCTGAAAAGGAAGTGGGAGGCTGGGAAGACCGTATCTCACTACACCGCCAGTTTCTGGGGAGTTGCAAACCCAAAGTATGAACTCAGGAGTTTAGACTAGAATTTGAAGTGTTGGCTGAGCATTAAGGAGGCTTAAGGGGGTGCCTGGGTGGCTTGGGGTGCCTGGGTGGCTCAGTGGGTTAAAGCCACTACCACTTCGGCTCAGGTCATAATCCCAGGGTCCTGGGATTGAGCCCCGCATCAGGCTCTCTGTCAGTAAGGAGCCTGCTTCCCCACCCTCCCCACCTGCCTCTTTGCCTACTTGTGATCTTTGCCTGTCAAATAAATAAATAAAATCTTAACAACAAAAAAAAGAAGATGGAGGCTTGCACAGTAGCCTGACACAAATATATCAAGTTGCCCTGGAAAGAAGAAAGCATTTGACATATGCCAAGACCTGAGAAAAAGGGCAAAGCAGAAGCACACAGTGGAAGTGGCCTCAGGATCATCTCAGGTAGGTAGATAGACGTGTGGCCAAATATAAATACAGTAAGAAAGGCTGAGCCTTAACTCAAGACTACTAAGTGCTTTGCCCATTTAAACACATTTAAATTCCAATAAAACACAATCAAATAAACCACCACACTGCCCTGAGTCATCAACAAGATTTGTCCCACTGGCTCACATTTTGCCCCCTAGACTAAAGAGTAGGCTCCAAATGACAGAAATGTAAGCTGGAGAGGCTAAATGCTTTAATGCCTCAGTTTGGTGATTTTGTTCTTCCAGAAGCATTCTCTGAACCTGAGCCCTTTCCTGATAGAAAAGGATGAGGAAAGGGCTTGAGCTGGCATCCTGTTCAGGAGTGAAGAATGGCAATAGGAATTCAAGAAGAAACAGGCATCTTTTTTTTTTTTTTTTTTTAATTTGAGAGAGAGACAGTCAGAGAGAGCATGAGCGAGGAGAAGTCAGAGGGAGAAGCAGACTCCCCATGGAGCTGGGAGCCCGATGCGGGACTCGATCCCAGGCATGATCCAGGATCATGACATGAACTGAAGGCAATCGTCCAACCAACTGAGCCACCCAGGCGCCCCAGAAACAGGCATCTTTGAAGGACTCCATGAATCAGTGACTTTAAAAAAAAAGTATATTACAAGCTGTGAAAATCATTTTATTGTAATTGGTGGTGAAACGTTTGGCATGAACTATGTGAAAAGACTTAGAAACGATCACTCAGAATGAGCAGGGTGACAGAGACCATGAGATGATGAAGAGGACGGGGAGCATATTGAATTGCTTTAATGAAAAGTGAAAATGCCTTAAAAATGAACATGTATAAAGCCATTTCACTTAGAAGGATGTGTCACTATAAATACAGATGTAGATGAATTTATAGAAATTTATAGCATATGTTATATATACAGTATAGATGTTTATATATTGTGTATATACGATAAGTAACTGGATGAACCTGATATATGATAGTTTTATATATATATAATGCCCCAAAGAATATTTACCAAAGTGTTACCAATGATTGTGGAAATGGATTCCGGAGCACTTTTATTTCCTACAAAGTATAAGAAGTACAAAAAGGCTTCCTGTGTACAGTTTTTCAACTCTTCCCCTTGGTCCTGTGAAACTGGGTTGGGGTTGGGGTCGGAGGAGAGGCTGCCATTGGAGAAGGGCATTTTGTGATCCAGGGAAAGCCAGCTTTCACATGAGTCACGGAGGTAGGAGGAATATTATGGAAAAGCTGAAGGTGATACCACATACTTCTGTTCCTTAGCAACCATACAATGTATTTATTTTTTTACTCCTGCCTCTCTGACTATAATGACATACTTTTCTCTACTTTAAACTTCAACGACACATGTGCTGCATCTTGAACTTCCGTTTATTTCCTCATGCTCATTTCCAATGGCTTTTCCTTGTGATCCAAAGTCAATGGCACAGAGTCACAGAATCACAAAGTTATGCATCTCAAACAGGTTAGATTCTTCTTCTTTTTCTCCTCCTCTTCCTTTCCCCTCCTTCTCCTCCTCCTTCTTCTTCAGGTAGGCTCCATGCCCAATGGCAGGCTTGAACTCATGACCCTGACATTGCAGCTTGAGCTGAGATCAAGAGTCAGATACCTAATGGACTGAGACACACAGGTGTCCCTCAAAAAGGTTAGATTCTATACGTAGTTTTTTCCAAGTTATTTATTTCAAATTTAAAGAAATAAAGGCCCAGAGTGGTTGGCAAGTAACACTGGCCTTGTCTAGAAATCTGTCAACGCATCTACAGTGCTTTACTATAATTTTTCTTTACATCTGCTTTTTCCTACACTTGAAGTTGTTTCTAGAGTGCCTTTTTCCCTTAGCATTTGCAGTGCTTGGCACACTGACATGTTTAATAACTGTTACATTGAGCTGAATTATTGAGTGGAATTGAGTGATTTTAACTCTAACTCTTGGTCACATGCTCTTTTCATTAGAAATGTTTTCAAATTATGCACGATGGAGATAGTGGAAAGATAGTCCCTCACCAAAGAAGTCCATTCTATAACTGTTTTATAATTTGAGAATTCAAGTTCAATTTTATGTGGAAAAATTGTCACTACTTTAAAAGTTTAAAAAATGACTTCACTGTACTTCAGCAGGTGGGGGCTCTTGAAGACAGAGCTGGGGAAAGAGGTCAGTTCCGAACACAAATGAAGTTAAATACGTCGGAATATGGACAACACAAAGAATTCCAAGTATTGTTTTCATCAGAAGAGATAAAGATGGAAAACCTTCTCAAAAGAAGACCTGGATGAAACAAAAGTTTATCAGAGCAATACTTCTGAGACTGCCAATGTAGATAACACCCGAGTACCACTAAAGACTTTCTTCCATTCCCCAGATTTATTTTCAGCAACATCCTTGAGCATAATGTGCCTTTCCCACACAGTATTGCAACATCACTATACATGAGGTAGAAATAGAAACCTCACAAAACAGGTTCTACAATTAGCAGGAGGGCCACGAATGTGGAACGCTTTACATTTCCATGCCTAGAGAAAGCTATCTCCTTTCTTTCTTTTCTTTTTCTGGTTAGTACCTTACAAAAAATGTCATTAACGGAGTTCCTTCTGTCAGTATAAAGCAGGCTAATCAATATAAGAGGCTTCAATATATGTGAAGAGACAGAGCCTGAACATTTGGGCTGAACGGTAGGAGACCCAAGAACATGTGTAACTGGTTTGTCAAGACTCGCTTGTCTTGTGAAATTTCCTCTTAGTCCAAGCACATGGAGTCTCTCTCTGACTTCCAATTTCCTCCCTTCCTTCTTCCCTATATTTATTTTTATAAAATAAATTTTATATATAAATTATATAAATTAATATATTAAATATATTAGTGACAATTCATATATTTAATATTAATTAAATATATTAATATTTAACAATATTAAATTAAAAAAGGAAACAACAAATAACTAGGTTCTAAGAGCATGGGAAGCCTAACATTTGGACCCAGTACTGAAATTCTTCACCGATTTCTAAAATCAGTCTTGATTTTTTTCCCCTCAGAAAATTCATCTAGAAATAAGAAGCAACATAGGAGCAGCTTGATATTATATTAAAACCCAGTGAGAATTCTCACGACAATCTCAACCAGAGCAGACTCTTTGGTATCAAGAGTTATCAAAGTTAACTTGTCTGTCACTTGAAGTGGTGTCAGAGTCCATGCAAATAAAAACTTCAGCTTTTGCCATATATTTTTATAAAATATAATGTAACCTTTTAGACACAGGATTAATTTTTCTCAGGCCTTCTCTTCATCTTACCACTCAACTACTTTATACACTTAACATCCCTTAATTCTGTTGAACATTTTCGGATGATAAATGTAGAAACAGCAGCAAAAATAACTAGAATGGCACCTTGTCTGATTCACTTTTGAAATACAAGGGGTCCGGGAATGCCTGCTCTATAGGAAGTTTTCAATAAATATTGTTGAATGAATGAATCACAAATGCAAAGAAGAAACTAAAAGTTATGTCCAATCTCACCATTGATAAGGAACTATAATTATAATTTTGATAATTCCATCCAAGGTATTTCTCTTGGACAGTCTATTTATGGCTGATTAGTTGCTGATACTCAAAGGTATGGTCATACTAGTTGTGAAGTTATGAGTGAAAAAAGGAACAGCAAACTCATAAGTGAGTCCCTAACCTGCCTCATACCCTTCATGCACTGGTCTGACCTTCCCAGGAAAGCTACACCAGGAGAGGATACCTTCACCAGAATAGGATACCTTCCAGTTTACCCCTGAAACAGATTATGGCCTCCAACAAAGTGCTCCAGAACTAAGGGCTCCAGAACGAAGGTCTGCTTTCATTCTGACCACCAGGGCCAGAGCCCTAAACATTGTTAAATATTTGTCTTTTCACCTTATAAGCATCCCTCTGGAACTGGGTACGGTTTAATTGGAATGGTACTTGGCACCACAGGCGAATGATAGTCACTATAAAAGAAAGGACTAGCTTTGCTTTGCTCATCAATATCGTAAAATTTGGGCGCCTGGGTGGCTCAGTGGGTTAAGCCGCTGCCTTCGGCTCAGGTCATGATCTCGGGGTCCTGGGATCGAGTCCCGCATCGGGCTCTCTGCTCAGCAGGGAGCCTGCTTCCCTCTCTCTCTCTCTCTCTGCCTGCCTCTCCATCTAGTTGTGATTTCTCTCTGTCAATAAAATAAATAAAATCTTTAAAAAATATATTGTAAAATTTATCTTCTTGAGCAAATTACAGTGATCCTCAAAAAAACTCCTAGGAAAGGCAATGTGGTGCTGGAGAAAGAACATAGTTTGGGGTAGGAATGCTCTGGGTTTGAAAGCTGCCTATACGCTTTGCTAACAGTGTGACAAATGCCCTGCATGAAGGTCTACATAATGAGAACAGTGACAACAGTAGAATCATCCTCACAGGGACATCGAATGAATTAAGTAAGATACAGTTTGTAAGTGGTCTAATTATGCTTATTTCATTTTAATAGTACAATAAACTACAATAACCATTTTTTCAACATTCTATTAATTATACATAAGAAACTTTACATAGACAAAGTTTCTACTGGGTTTCTACTGCACGAGGGATATACAATACAAAATATACTTTATAAGGTTTAAACATATTGTATATCATCCTGCAGGAAAAATAAAGCCATTGTCATTTATTTATATTTCAACTGATTCACAAATTCAGTCTTGGTCAATTTCCACATACTTTCTTTTGTCCATAACCTAGCAAATGATTTATACTGTCCTTTTTCTTCTTTTGTATTTAAGACTGTAAAATTACTGCTGGAGTAAATAATTCAATTCAAAACTTGTTGTTTTTGAGAGCATATTCATCTATTCCTATAAAGAGCATACAAAAAAAGTGAAAATGAGTTGCCTCATATTCCCAAAGAGGAAGAAGAGAACCAGCATTGATTGAACACTTACAATGTCCCAGACTTTGGGCTAGCTATTTTTAAAACAACCAGTGTCTTTGCCACAACCAACCCAGGTAAATACAAGGTTATTAATGTCATTCCGTTGATAAGTAAATTGGAGCTCTTAGAGGTTAAGTTACTTGAGAAAGATATTTGGCTGAAATTCAAATCTAGATCCAAATGCTGACCTTTTTCTGTGCCAAAGGAAAAATCACCCCAAACATGGTTTGGGATAGAAGTTTTCAAGCTATATAATTTGTAACATCTTTCTGGGAAGAAATTAGCACCGCAGATGAAATGTTTAACGATCAATCTTTCTTTCTTCCGTTTCTTTTCCCTCCCTTCCCCTCCCCCCTCCTCCCCTCCCCTCCCCTCTCCGCTCCTTTCCTTTCTTTCCCCTCCCTCCCTTCCTCCCTTCCTTCCTTCTTTCCTTCTTTTTATTTTTTAAGCAAATTTCTAAAAGACCTAAATGAGATTGAGAACTTCTGGGAGGTTGGCTGCTCACCCACTGAGTGCTCCATCAATCAACAGTCGAAAGCTCTTTGACCATAAATAAATCTTTTCCATTTTTGTTGTTGTTGTTTGGAGTCTAAAAATGATTATCAACCACTCTCTTTTCTTATAGCTGACTCTACCAAGACAGAAATCTTTGCACTGATCTCTTAGAGGACTTCCTTTGCAGATAAACTCTAATAAAATTTTGATACATGCTTATAACTTAATTGTCTAAAAAGATTACTTTTTTTTTTTTTACTGGACTGCTATATCTGAGTTTGCAGAGACAGACAGAAGCAAACTTAATGCTTCTTGGTCCACAATTCAAGCAAATATTTACTTAGTCCAAGAAGGGTTGGATTGTGTATATTCATAATTTTGATGTGTCTAAAAGCTCCTTGTACACACAGCCAGTATGACTTCCTCAAACATTGTGCAGTAGACTGGCCATGAGTGTTTTTGAAAAAGGAATAACTGAACGTTGAGTCAGGGATACATTTAGTTTGCGTTGAGGAAGATATATTTAATGTGGTCTGCAGTCACTTCTACAAGTTGTTCAGTGATTATTAACTATCTTAATATAGCAATGATTTCTGAAGAAACTCCTTTTACTTCATATGTAGACTCAGGAGCCAGACCAGTGATTGTATAGAGAGATGTTCTAGACTCTAGATGTCTAGAGTGTTCTAGAGTGTCCAGCACTGATGAAGCAAGAGAAATACGATCTGAAGTACAGAGCCAGAAACTACTCTATGGAAAATTTTTAAAATTTCAACACTTGGGGCATCTGGGTGGCTCAGTCAGTTAAGTATCCATCTCTTGATTTTGGCTCAGGTCATGATCTAAGGGTCATGTGATCAAGCCCCACATTGGGCTTCACGCTCAGTGAAGAGTCTACTTGAGGTTGTCTCCCTCCGACCCTCCTCCACCTCACTCAAATAATAAACAAAATATTTTTAAAAATTAAATTTCAAAAAGAAAATAAATTTCAACTGGTATGTGAAATGCACCAGAGCTTTTCTCAAATTTACATTAAAAATGCACACTACCAATAATGAATTATAAAGCTGAAATAAACTCTTCAAAATTATCGATAAAGAAGACTTTCAATTAACCATGTTAGAGGAAGAGGAAAGACTGAATTGCTTTTCTATACATTCTCTGTAATATTTTTATATGTTATATTAAAAGGCAATTTGATAAAACAGAAATGTGGGGCAAAAAGCATTACAGAAATATGGTAGTCAGCTAATTAAAATATTGTTACTTTTCTGGATTTTGACTTTATTTGGAGATTTTTAAAATTTGTAAACTTGTGATTTTTCCCAGTTTATTTATTTTTTACTTCATTTTCTGTTCATATTTTTGTAGCTTCCAAAACTGTGCATCTCCTTCCCTTGAAGAGTTGTAATGGATCACTCACATATATGCCAGCCATCCTGCTAAATATTTCACACGTTACTCATTAAAGCCTCACAACAGCTCCATGTACAAGAAACAGTTTTTTTATTGCTATTTCATAGGTAATGATACTACAGTTCAGAAATAAAGTTTTCCTGCCCCAAATGAACTTGACTGTGTACCCCAGGTCACTCTGAGTCCTAAGGCAGGGTTAATGGCTTCAAATACTCATTCAAAGGGACAGTTTCCAATAATCCTAAGTGTCCTTTAAGGATTCTGTCCTGATTTCGTACAAAAATTTCTTTCTTGTTATACTACAGCTAAGAGCTTCTAGGAACTGTCAGCTTAGTTAAACATAGCATGTTTTCATTGTTCTCTCCGAAGTGTTTAAGGTGCTTAGAGTCTAAATGGATCGAAAGCCACTTGTCATTGCTATTTGCTGTCTGTGAACTTGATTTCAAAATCCCTTTCAGGTTATGGATAAGTTTCCTTTCCTTCTTCCCTGGGTTCTGAGCCAAGAAACAAATCAAGGACCTTCGTCAGAGTGTATAGACCTAGTCTTGGCATCTTATTCTCCCCTCACTCTGCCCCTTACAAGGTCATGGCTCAGTGCTGAGGACACTCAGCAAATACACTCTGTGTGTTGTTGCTGCCATGGTTATTATTTATTATTATTTAGCTCTACTAACTTTCTAGACAGGAAAAAAAAAACAAATTAGAGATGCCTGAATTTTATGATTATCTTCTTTAATATATTTTTTAGAATGCATTAGTAAATCAACCTTTTCCTCAAGGTGGCAAAGTAAGTTCTATTTTCCATGTACTAGTTTTGCCATTTTATTATATTTATGCCTTGTTGTAATTTCACTAAGTCCCTATAAAAATAAATTGCATAGTTGATAGACTGAGCAGTAGTCATCTAGAGAGATTACACTTTGTAACAAAATTGAGGCTCTAAAAGAAGGAAACTTGCATAATGGTATATTCCATCATACAGACATGGAGGCATTTTGTAGGCATTTCTGCACAACAGAGTATCATGTACTTGTTAAAGATAATAGTATCATTTTCCAGCAGGTTGCCACTTGCAAGTCTGAGTAGTTGTTTTGGGTGTTAGGAATAAGAGGCTTTACTTCAGAATTCTTCTCTGAGCAGGAGTCTAGAGGGAGCCCAGAATTCTCCATCTTAGCAAGATGCCTCCATGTCTGTATCCTACACACATAACTTTTCCTCCTGTTATCCCTCACAACTGGGTCCATCATAACTCACTCACTGTTCTCCTTAATTCTGTTCATATCAGTTATCTCAAGAAGACCAAGATTTCCAAGATTATCCCTTAACCCTCAAAGTCTGATTCTCCAGTTTCAGGGAAACAGAAGACCTTTGTGACCATCTCCCACTCCTTCCCAACACTTTTTGAGATACTTTCACTTTATCCTTTTGTGCTCAGTGTCGTAACAGTAACTTAGGTCCCCTCACCTTCTCCTGTTAACTGAAACCTGGGACAATTTCCTTAGGGCATTCTCAGCTAATAGCGATTTTTCTCCCATAACAGTTGAGAGACTGAGATGAGGAGGTGAATTTCTTGCTCCTCACTGCTATTTCAAGACCATTTCTTCCCCTCCTCATTCACAGATTTGGGTCTCACATTATCAATCCATACTTCCTACTACCTGTGTTAGGGGAAGTCATGTAACAATCCCTGGAGACACATCCCTAGCTTGTCTTAATATATTAAAACTCTTGGCTTAGTGCAACTATTTTCAACATGATTTCTAAAATAATTCTTTGAAATTGCAACAAACACAGATAATCTTTCTAGGGCCTTGGCTCTATCTTCAAAGTTGTCTTCTCCTTGTCTATTTCATTCATGTACTCCCACAGCATACTTCTGATCAATCTCCAGTTATCAGCTCTATCCTTCTAGCTCATTCCCTATAAACTCCAATTCCAATAACTCCTTGACCCATATTTTCAATCCACTGACCTTTGACCAAGATTTTTCAATCCTCAGTCCCATAATATTTTGACTGTCCTTTCCTCTCCTGAAGCCTTCACTTTCTTCTTTAAGATTCTAATGGTCTGCCATTATATTCAACCACCTGCATACACCCTCAGATCTCTACCTCTTATCCCTGTTTGTTATAAACTTAGAGTCTGAAAATGACCCTAGTTAAAAACAACAATCCATCTACTGTCCATCTGTCCCCATGCACACCAACATCATTGAAGAAAAAGACAAGTATACTGGGTGGGTTGATTTGTTTTAAAAAATGATTTGAGAAGACTTGTGCCATGCTGTAATACCTTCTCTTTTCTCATTTAATAACCAGCACATACACTCTTACCACTCTTAGGTGCGATTTTGCTCTCTACCTCACCATTAAAAACAAAGTGTTCAGGGGCACCTGGGTGGCTCAGTGGGTTAAGCCTCTGCTTTCGGCTCAGGTCATGATCTCAGGGTCCTGGGATCGAGCCCCGCATCGGGCTCTCTGCTCTGTGGGGAGCCTGCTTTCTCCCCACCCTGCCTGCATCTCTGCCTACTTGTGATCTCTCTTTGTCAAATAAATAAATAAAATCTTTAAAACAACAACTACAACAACAAAAAACCAAAGTGTTCAGGAGAAATTATACCCCACAACCACACCTACCCAGTTACCAACACTTGTGTGCAGTAGTGTCTACACTCTCACCTGCTATAACAGAAGATTTATGAATTCATAGTTAAATCAACTCTTCTTATAAACTAGCCCCTATCCCTTATTACCAGCTGTAGGAAATTGCTCAGTGAGGTACATGTACAATCATACAAAGTTGCTTAAGAGATATCTTTAAGTGGGAAAAAAGGTTGATCTCATACCTGAAAGAGCCAACAATTAGAATAATATTCTAGGTAGAAGAAATGTGAGCTTGCAGATGTCTTATACTTAGTATTCTCACTTTTGGGGGGTTATTATTGTTAATTATATTTATTTGTTTATGTATCTACTCATTAATTCATCCATTTATACACTTAGTGAGCATTTAGTCTGTGCAAGGAATTAGTCTAGTTCTTTGGATGAAGCAATTAAGAAAGAAGACCAAAAATGTTTGCTTTCATGAGCTCTTTCATACAGGAACAAATAATAAACAATAAAAATAATGTAAAAGTACATTAAGTGACTATAAATGCTGCCGATAAAATAATGTGGGGGAAGTAAATTAAAACAGGTCAAGAAAGCAGGGTTGTAGCTTTTATAAAGATAACTAGGGAAAGCCTCTCTGTCAGGAAAAAAAAAAATAAAATTGGAGAAGAACAATTTCATTTATCTTTTTCTTTTTTTTCAAAGATTTTTATTTATTTATTTGACAGAGAGTAAAAGAGAAAGCATAAGCAGGGGGAATGGGAGAGGGAGAAGCAGGTTTCCTGCTTAGCAGGGCACCTGACACGGGACTGGATCCCAGGACCCTGGGATCATAAATTGAGCCAAAGGCCAACTGACTGAGCCAACCAGGTGCACTGAATTATTTCATTTTTCACTCAGTTATTATTTATTGAGGAACTACTATGTGCCAAGCTATAGACACAAACTCAAAGTAATTTAACATAAGTGTTTCCATGCTTGGTTGGACTCATCTCAACTTCTGTTCACATTGATGCTAAAACTTTAATTTTTACCATCTCTAAACAAAAATTACTATAGTTATCATATAATTATAGTTATTGAGCCCTACCACGTGTTTATCTACCTTATCTCACTGACTCCCCACAGATGACTAGAAGGTAGGTGTCACTTTTGCTATTTTACAAATGAGAACACACTGGAAATGAGATAGTGATTAGACAAGGTTATGAAACCAGTTAAGTGGCAAAGCTAGGATTCAACAAGAAAATTGTGAGTTGATGGCCTGAGCCTTTCCTCCATTCTTGCTGTTCTCTAAGAATGAGCCTGTAGTACCAGCCAGAAGAAGAGCCCTGACACACTAAAAATTTATGGGGCTATCCTATGCTAACAAAGTTATTCTGGTAACATATGCAGAGGGTGACCATGTCTGCAATGGTAATGCTCTGAGGAAAACAGTGTTTGCTTTCAAAATGTCTCCATCACCTTTTGGCAATATTCCCATTCTCTGGCTCTTTTTTCCCCCCTCCTTGATGGAATTGGAAGGGGAGATAAAAAGGCATAGGGAACTCCTATAGTGTCAGGACCTAATTAGCACAGAAAAATGTCCAATAAAATATTCTGTATCTATGAACAACTTGAAGCTTAAGTATCATTTAGAATCAGTTGTCTTCAAAATTTTAGTATAAGCTTTAAAATCCCTTTGTAAAATTGTTTATCCTTTTGTATAATTTTATAAGAACATCCAAAATTTCTTTTTTTATCATATATGTAAATATTTGCCCCAGATGTGATTTCCAGCACATTACAAAAAAACTGACATTTTAAAATAAAACTTTCATTAGTCTTTTATATTTAACTCATATCCCTTTAAAATACACTTGCTATAAGATCTTACTATTGTGAAATTTAAGTTGTTTCATTTTATCTTTAAATCTACTTCTGCTTCTATTGCTTCTACCTCGGAATAATATCCTTTATATTTTGTCTGAAAGCATTTATCTTCTCCTACTGCTAACCAAAAAAAATTAGAAAATAAAACTAGTCATAAGAAATTAAAATTAATTTTAACTTTAGTCATAAGAAATTAAAATAATTTTTAAAATTTCTTTGACCATGAGGCTCTTTTTAAAATCTGGATTGAGTTGTCATTATTATTAACAAAAAAAGAAAATTTATACCAAAATTTAACATATATTAAACATGAAGCCTAATATTTTTATTAAAAACACCTCTCTTAAGGATATCAATGGTCTTTTTGACTGTTTTTCAGTTGGTTCAGGTATCCATGGATACGTGTTACTTCTTGCTATAGTGAGAGGTTTCAGCAACAACTCTATGTTAATCCTTTATGAGGATATTTACAAAGCAAACACCTTCACATTATGTGTAGATAAGAATGCAACATGTATTGTTATAGTTATGTTGTCTGCTTCTCTGAACTACAGCTGAATTAAAGTTTGTATGTGATTTATCACGTTTTATTAAATCAGGTTTTTACAACCTTCCTTAGCTCCCCATTTTATGTAGGTATGCATCCAAGCATGCACACCTGCATTCATGCAAATGCTATGTCGCAACGTGTACCTAACAAAGGGCATTGTTGTAGAACGTCCTTAGCAACAAAATGGAGCACTTAATCTTTTTATAATGTTATTGTTAAATGATGACCATATTGTTAAAGATGACCATATTATAATACCACGTGACTTAGGAAGAAAGATAAGCTATGTTAAACAATGGTTGGCACTCATGAGAATAATCTATTTCTCTTCTCACAGAATACTGAAACAAAAGTTATCAACCATAAGGAATTTTTCCAGCTATCAATTTTATTGTATTCCTGAAGAATACCATTAAATTATCTTCAAATAATATAACCATTTTATTTGCTTTATTATTAATCAAATATTTGTTTCTTAAAGTGCCCATGCTCCTGAGGGGAAATAAAACATGAATTCAACTTATATCATGTTTTAGACTCAGA
Organism: Mustela erminea; assembly: GCF_009829155.1. Classification (NCBI taxonomy): domain Eukaryota; kingdom Metazoa; phylum Chordata; class Mammalia; order Carnivora; family Mustelidae; genus Mustela; species Mustela erminea. The sequence goes on along the minus strand of NC_045622.1, from coordinate 79,100,951 downwards.
ACCGGCTATTAATGGATTTTGATCTATGGCAAACAAATTCCCGATATATAGCACCACCATCAGGCACATGACTCTATGGGATTTGTATACAAGGGATACCATTTTGGATCCAGAACAATGTTTTAATTTTACTTGAGGCATGGTCCCAAGTTACATCCTGGTTGTATTTTCAAATCCATCAGTGATAATAGTGTAACTTCATGTTCTGGTAACTCCACTTGTTGTCAGTTCCACCATTTCAGACAAAGAGAAATTATTGCTTCTTCCAATAAGTATTATGAGACTTGATAGGTGTAAAGCAATTGGAGAGGGCCCGATGAAAGGTACCATCGTGGGTAAGTACAAAATAGTTAGCCAGGCATTGTACCATGTGTCATCTCAGCTAGCCTGGCTGACTAAATTGCCAGCTAGTTGTCCCTTATTGTTGAGTTACTTTGGAGAAACAAGGGCCAACACGGGATTGATCTTACCTAGAACACGGTATATACTTGGGAATGTACCTCACTGAGGTTTGTTTGTTTGGCAAGAAATTACTTCTTATTTATTTTTTTTAAAGATTTTATTTATGTATTTGACGGAGAGAGGGAGCACAAGCAGTGGGGGCAGCAGGCAGAGGGAGAGGGAGAAGCATGTTCTCCACTGAGCAGAGACCCAGACATGGGGCTTGATCCCAGTACCTGGAATCATGACCTGAGCTGAAGGCAAATTTTAACCCAGTGAGCCACCCAGGTGCCCCAAGAAATTACTTTTTAACTCCAACTCGGGTGATTTCACAAAGATTTGTGATCACAAGTAAGTGGGCTAAGTAACCACTGAGGCATTAAATGCATGAATACTTCTTATTTTATGACTTTATTTCCAGATGTGCTCATGACAGGGAAGATAAATAGGGTTTATTTGTAGGGTCATTTCTAACCAATTGGTTATGGTTGTCAGGAGGGCAGTGATGAAGGGGAGTCTGACGTCACAGGTAGAGTCTCCAGAAAAGGGGTTTATGGGAGATAAGATTCGTCTCCTACACAGTGAAAGAAGAGAATTGTAGCAATAGTACCTTGTAATTTCCATGCCTGGCAGAGGCCATAATTACCATAGTCAAGTCAGAAAGTGGTAATGATATTCATACACATATCTAGGAAAATCCCTAAGGGCATGGCACACCCAACCCTGCCAAGTCATGTTCAGATCTCTAAGTAGACAAAAAATATTTTGTCAGTTGGAATTTTTCCTAGTAACTGACTAACCTGAAAAGAACCAATTGAATTCTATGAAGCCATTGCTCAGTAACCAGTTGTTTGATTAAATTCAACTTGCTTTTCTTCATACCAGTGCAGATACAGATGACATATCCTTTGAGTAAACACTTTTTTAGGGGTTTGCTTAATTTCTAATCATACTCTGAAAAGGCCCTCGGACCTCAGAACATTTAAAACCACACATTACCTTGTTCTTTCCTGAAGCCAATTAACTGGGCAGATTCTTTACATTCAATTTGAAGGTCCTGTACGTTAGCTAAAGTTTCATTTTCTCTCCCAGCAGCTGGAAAGCTATCTCTTTGCACAACAGAAACTAAAGGTGTACCTCAGACATACTGAGCTCAACGGGCCTTGGCGCCAGCCCCCAAATACTGGTGTGCAGAGTATCCCAGAAAGTGCAGTTTCACTCCGCTCCCTTTCATAAGCCATGGAAGGAAGAGAAGGAAGCCTGCCAGGTTGTTATTCAACTCCAGGATTTAATCAGGCATTACCTGGGCACTTGTGAAACTCTCCAGCTTCTAAACTGAGAGTAAAAGCAAAGAGAACATGGGATGGAAACCACTTAGTTGAGAAGACTCTCAGGATTACTCTGGATCATGTGGCCATTCTCACACAGGTCCTAGTAACTCCCCAAACTCCTGAAAATCAGCAAGAAAGCCCCTCTCAATCCTGGTGATTATTTCTAACTGAACGCTTCGCAGCTTTCTCAAGGAGGCCAATACACATTAATTCACTTTGTGTGAAGTGTGACTTTCTATAAAATTGATTTCAGTGGACTGCAGACAAGACCCCTCACCACTGTGTTTTCTCCATTCAGGTTTTGGTACACAAAGGGCATCCTACTATGGGAAAGACAGGTTTGTTGATGATGTAGGAGAATAACATGGGGCTCACACGGAGTAACAGGTGCAGGGCGTGAGTCATTTTGGTTTCCTCACCTGCAAAGGGCGAATCCAGCATGTGCCAGAAATTCCGGATACGCCAGGGAACATTACCAAAATCTTTGTCCCTTTTTTTTTTTTTTTTTTTCCCCATTTAGGGCAGGAAATGTATGCCCCTTGTTCTTCCACTGCTCAAGAGAACTAGCCTGCCCCAAAGTCAAAACGATCAACCTATGAAACCTGGAGGGTTGGACTTTTCTTTCTTTCTTTCTTTCTTTTTTTTTTTTAAGGTCTGAATGAGGTGATATCTTCACGCTGACAGCTGAGAAGCAGGTCAGTCAGGTTCTTGGGTGCTCTATTACACAAGCAAGATTTGGCCAGCTCCACCTAATTTTGTTTCTCAGACACCCTCCTGCTCAGTGGGACATTGTCATTCTTAACCCATCTGCTTTCTCTAATGCTCGGCAGACTCATTCCAGCCAGGACAGCTGTCTGTGGTATTTCAGTTCCTGTTTGTAAATACCTCCAGAACCTACAGGTGAGTGTGGACTGGGTTACCTAGGATCCCAGCTCGCTCTCGCTCTCTCTCCCTCCCTTCTCTTTCTTTCTCTCTCTGTCTCTCTCCCTTTTTTCTCCTCTCTTTTCCTTTCTCCTTCCCTCTCTGTCTTTGGCTCTCTTTTATTTGCCAAAGCGAATCAAAGTAGGCTCAACTTTTTGACAGGACTGTCTGGCAAGTAGCTACGGAGACCCTTATAAAAACAGGTAGTTGTTTCATTAAGTAATTACCTACAAAATGAGCATTTGCACTAAGTGACTTAGCTTAGCTTGGGAATTACTGCCAAATTTGCTCGATGATGAAACCAGCTGGAGAGTTAAATAAAAACCTTACTTAAAATGTACATGACTACAAGAGAGAGTTGCCTTAAGTCAGATCTTAGTATCTAAGTTTCACAATGTTTAAAGTGGAAATGGCATTAATAAGAATTGATTATTTACATTTAAATTATGCTTTTAGGCTTTAAGAATTTTGCAAAAGTATTGGAATATGACAGTTTTTGGAAAACAATCTTTGAATACAATGAATTACCAGGTTCTGTACATCTCTTCCAAAGATTTTATTAATAAAAAAATTGACAAAATGTTGTGTATGTAACTATTTCACTTAGTGTGGTATGTGTGTACATCTGATGCTCACTGGAAATCTGAATGGCCAAGTCACTTGCTGTGAAACACATCTTATGGAATGAAGGTGTGGATCATGTTTCTTAAAATTATTTTCAGTCTGTGGCGAGGTAAAGCTCCTTTAATTAAATGGATGCTGATTTACTGTTTGGCATTTTCTATTTTATCCATTGAGGCATTTTCTACAGACAGTGAAATATAATAGAAGGCTGAAAACTCCATGCTTGGGAGTCTAGGTCTAGAATATTCTGCAGACAGTTTTTCTTTCTAAGCTCGATACTCTTCCACCTAATTATTTCAGTACTGAAGATTATGACTAACAATGCTCAAATTAGCAGGGAATATGACATTCTATATATTTTTCCTGAATTCCTGCATACCCCAGTCTTTTAATGAGAATTACGTTCACAACTAGATTTTTTTTCCCCCCTTGAAAGAAAGCCTTGTCTTTCCTTTCTTTTTAAGTCAAATAAAAGCGAAATGATATGCCTGCGTTCCTCAGGTACAATCCTCCTTTCTGGCTTCTAAGTATTCTCATCCTTTCAAAACCCTCTTATTAAAAGAGGCATTTCTAGAAGCATAGTTCATTATGTCCTCATTTATTACAGTTCTTTCATTTAGGAAAAGCAATATACTGTTCAAGATTGTAAAGGCTACTCAAAAGTAACACCCACGGTCTGCCTGGGATATAGGCTAATGTCAGACTGAATTTCCTATGACAAAGAAAAACAAAACCCATCTGTATTAACCTATAGCCTGAGATCCATTAAAAAAAAAAAAAAGTAAAAGCAACTGAGAGAGAAGTAGCACATTTTAAGTTCTATTTAGTTATTTTGCTGCAGAAACATGTTTTTATAGCACCCCTCAGTGCACTGAACTAATGTTATAATTTAAAAGCTTAGATTTTGATTGACTTGCCAATAACTAGCATTTCTCTTCCCTTGCATAGGTTGATTACCTGATACAAACCAGGGTACCTCCTTATTTTTAAAACTTGATATAAAATGGGTATGACTCAGTTATAACAAGAAGGCTGGGCAGAATAATGACTCCATGCATTTAAGGGGAAGCAAAATTATGTGGAGAGTCTGGACTTGCTTCCCTTAATGGCCGGGGTTGTTGTGTTTCTCTTACCACTTTCTACAGTCCTCCCTACAAAAGTCGTAATGTGAAACCACTCTTTAGTGTCAACACCAAAAACAGAGGAGAAAATTGTGTTCATTTGTTCTGCACAGAGCAATTATTTAAAAAAAAAAAATAGTGCAACTCACACCCTTTGAAAGTATATTTTAAAATTTGTTAAATACTACAAATAATGAAAATAGTTCAATATATACAGAAAGGGTTAGAATCTGTGCTTAAAATACCATAAAATGAGTGGAAATCCTTTTTTTCTGTTCCCTTCATAATAATTCTAATCTTAGAAGTTTTTCAAGTTTGTAATGATCTTAGCTCTGTTCCTATGCTCTACACCCTCAAATTTCCTCTCTCAAATTTCCACCTACGGGACAAAAAGGGCAAAAAGAACAGGAGGGGAAATGATGCTACCAGGTTCTCTTGATACACTCTCTTTCTACAATTGCATTTTTTCTTTGGTTCCACCTCTGTCTGCCTCCACAGTGCACCTGGCTGACAAATGAATTTGGGCACACACAAGCTTGCCAACCATCACCTAGCATAAATTTACACAGTGAGTATACAACACACGTTACATACTTAAACTCTGGAGATGGAGAGAGGCTGAGAGGAAAGTGCAAAGAGAAAGAGCACGGATCTTTTTTTTATTGCCCTTCAGCACTTTCTGTACTAACTCCATTAGCCTTTGGGGCTTACACTGCGTTCAATTCAGGATAGGGTTGAATTTAACCCAAATTTCCTAGTCCTTGTCCAGCAAAAGTCCAGGGCTGGGGTTCTGAATAACTGATGGTTTCAATTTCTCTTTGCTTCTATCCCTTTAAGATGAAGGGACCTTAGCGAGAGGTGTAACCTGTTTCTCCTGGAAGCTAAGGAGCAGAAACAAAGTTATCCTCCACTGTCAGGCCAGGATAGCAGGAATAAACCAATTCTCCCAAGAGCCTTACACGTAACCATATTATTTTTGGAATAAACTGCAAATGGTATTCACAACACACATCATCCCTTTCTCCCATCTTTCTCTTTTCCCTGGAGATAAATTATAGGCAGTAACAGAACGCTTGGCTCATTTGGGGTATTAATACCTTAGGTTTTTAAGTTACAATCAAAAGCTGGGTGAGGGGTAGAGAGATCCCATTGGTGGTTCAATGTTACAAAGTGAATCAGGAACAACAAAACTCACTTTGCTGACTCTTGATATGTGGATTCTCATTACGGGAAGGGAGTGAAAGCTCAATACCACGTTCCTCATGTAACATGAGAAAACTAGAACAGCTAAGGCCTATTTTTTCCCCTTCTGGTGACCACTTCATTAGGAAAAGAAAATAACCTCGAAGGGAAAGTAAATCAAAATGTATAATAATGAAAAAATGGGTGGCTAAGGACGATTCATAAATTTAATGAGACCACTGGAATTAAATAATGAAAAGGGCTGTAATGTTTGCTATGAACTTGACAGAGCTCACAGGAGAAAGATTTTTCTGAAAAGATGCATGGAAGTATTTTTAAACTAAATTGAATTGTATTTTAAATGTGCTGGGTGAGGTATCAGTTTAATAATGTGTTGGTGAACTGGAGGTCCTGGGGATAACTTTTGTTAATTTGTAAACTACATGCCAAAGGGGTCTACCTAGAATCATAGAGATAATTGTTGGGGTTTTCTTAAATTAGGATAAAAATGTATTTAGTGTATTTGAGGGGTACTTAAGGTAGAAGGCCCTATTTTTCCAGTGTTTAAAATAATGGTATTATAAACTACTTTGAGTAAATGATAAAACTTGGAGAAGCTGTGCTAAAAAAAATGTTGGTGGGAAGAAGTTCTAAAAAGCAGCTGAATTCTATATTTCTTTGTAACCAATTTCTATATTCCTTTGTAACTTCTGTTACACAGATGGTGATGACTAGCTTTAATGCCGAGGTTTGAATGCTAACCCGATCTCTGTCACTACTCTGTGTCCTTGACACTTTTCTTTTCAATTAATTAATTTATTTTAGAGAGAGGTGGAGGAGGGGCTGAGGGAGAGGGAGAGAGCATCCAAAGCAGACCCTACACTGAGTGCAGAGCCCCACATGGGGTTCCACCTCACGACGCTGATACCATGAGCTAAGCCAAAAACAAGAGTCGAAGGCTTAACCAACTGGGCCATGCAGACTCCCCCCATTGTTTGCATTTTTAATGCCCCATTTAATTATGTGTAAAACAGGATTGATAATTCCTTCCTCATTGTTGGTTTTTTTTTGGTAAGAACTAAATGAGGGCGCCTGGGTGGCTCAGTGGGTTAGGCCGCTGCCTTCGGCTCAGGTCATGATCTCAGGGTCCTGGGATCGAGTCCCGCATCGGGCTCTCTGCTCAGCAGGGAGCCTGCTTCCTCCTCTCTCTCTCTCTATCTGCCTGCCTCTCTGCCTACTTGTGATCTCTCTGTCAAATAAATAAATAAAATCTTTAAAAAAAAAAAAGAACTAAATGAGAAAACGTGTGAAACATCTGATTTAATAAAAGCAGAGTAGTAATATGTTTTCCAATGATGTTAACAATTTTTAGGATCTAAATCCATATTCTTGGCTATCACAGAAAAGTGAATGAAATATAAACAGACGGTATCACAAATACAAATACCCATGTAATTCCTACCAGATCAGGAAACACAGTGTCAGGAGTATACAGAGTCTGCTTCCAGTAGATTTATTTATTTTAGGGGGTGGGGAGGGGCAGAGGGAGAGAACCTCCAAGGAGACTTCCATTTAGAGTGGAGCCAAGAAGCCAGGCACAGACTTCCATTTCATGACCATGACCTAAGCCAAAACCAAGGGTCAGACATCTAACCGTTGAGCCACCAAGGCACCCGTGCCTTGCCTTTTAAGTAGAATTTATTTATGTGATAAGCATAGGGCATGGAAGATATTACATTTTGAAAGCCTTAGGAATCCACAGGTATGGGCTAATAACTGAAAGAAAAATATGTATCAGGATGTATTATAAATATAATTAAGTTGTACCACTATGTAAGATATCATTTAGCAGGAAGAAGGCACTTAAATCCCAAAGAAAATCAGAAGACGTATTTAGAGGCTCCTCAGACCCTAATGAAAAATTAAGGTTGACCATAACTGTAAACATTTCTGGGAGAGCTTTTAAGAAGTGCTATGTAATACTGGACCTTAAAAATATCAGGTGCACATCCTTCCTTTTCTTATCTTGGTCATCATGGAGCCTTTTAGTGAAAAATAAGCTCTAAGATCCAATTCAAAGAATAGGAAATCAGTTATCAGACTTTATTGTTTGGGGAGGAACAGTCTAACATTTTAAAAAGAATATTTTCTATATTAAAGATATTTCAAATTTTATTTTTTTTATTTAAATTCAATTAGCCTTTCAAATATTAGCACCTAACTAGGTTGAAGTCAGTAGAGTTGGATTTCAGTCATTCTCTTCCTTTCATTAGCTATCTCCTAGCCACTCTGAACCTGTTTCTTCTTTTGCAAAATAAGAATATGCAAGTTATTTATTTATCTTTTTTTTGTCACAAGGGATCATTGTGAGTATCAAGTGAGATGATAATGCAAACTCTCTGAGATGTAAGGCACTTACAGGAATATTATTATATTTTCATAATAAAAAATGGAAGTTAATGTCTACTAGCTGCTTACTTCAGGCCAGGTATTGATTCAAGTACTTCTATCTATACAATTTCATTTAGTCTTCAGAACATTGCGATTTCAGTATGATTACAATGATGAATAAAGTAACTGCTTATTATGTTGATTATTTTTCACAGGTTACTCATAATACAAGTCAGAATTTTAATATAAATCTAATTTTGAGATCTTTTCCCCGTATCCTCCTATCAATGAATTATGGTACTTCCACATTTCAGAGGCAGAAGGTCTGGACCAGGGTTTCAACCTCAACTCTGCTACTATTTAACTACGTCATTTTTTCTACACATGCTCCCAGCCAGATGTTTCATTTATATAATAAGGGCACACAAGGAAAGATTATCCTGAAATCTGAGAGTCTTCCTGATTTTCCCTAATTTTGATTAGTAGGAAGAAGGGCATCATGAAAAGTATTGTGAAAAAAGGGATATTAATTTAAAATTCAAATAACTCAAATGAGGTACTAATAAAATGTTTTTAAGTGGAAGTCCCAACTGATTCATTTTAAAGTATATGTTTAGTGTAGAATCAGTAACTTCATTTTCACAATAAACATTCCAAATCATATCTTTATAAAAACCATATTTTCTTAAATATGTTAAAGAAATCAGCCAGGTGTACATGCTCTATATTTACAATATTCTACTTATCAATCCATATATAATATTTCAAATATATACAAATATTTCAGCTTGCCCCAAGATAAATGATCTTTGAAATAGTGGAACAGTGGTATGTGGCTTGACAAAGTTTTTGCATGGCATTTCCTTAGAAGAAAGAAGAAATAGATATTATACAGAAAATAAAACTCACTCTAGGTTTAGTATATAATCCAAAGAAAACTAATTTTTGGAATAAAGAGTATGGCATTATCAATTCAGTATTATATCTCTAGATGTTTACTTTAAAGATATAGATCCTTTAAAAAAACACTATGTCATTTAATAATTCATATGCTTATTATTTGCTTTTTTTCAGATTCCTCTTAATAACACCAATACCAAAAAAGGCTACAATGTTGACCTCAGCCAAAATTCTATTGATTTCAAATTTGTTTAGTTTACTATTAATTGGAAGCCATGGGAAAGAAAGTCTAGAGAGAAACACAACACAAAGCATTGCAGCAGGCTCAAAAACAATGGAAAATGAATCTGTTCCTTTGGAAAGTGATAGAAATTTAAGCTCAAATAAAGAAAACAGAGAAACCTCCAATCCTGAGGCAAGTAATTCCTCTCTTTGGGACCCATTAAATAAACACCATGGAACAACAGACGTCTTCAGCAATTCATCAACGAACAACATTTCTAGGAACCCAAGACCCATGCCTACGTCTCCCACAAGCCATCCTCTGATCCATAGCTCTGTTTCTAAATTGTCTTGGAACTCATCCATAGCAAATGAAAATTCTCTTCCAGTCTCAGCACCTCCCAAAGCTACATCTGCTGTATCTTCAGAAAAGTTCACTTGGTCTTCAGCCAGTGACACCATAAAAACTCCTGACAACAGTTCCATTTCAGTTAGCATCCTCCCTACGGCACCAAACATCACATCTGTGACTCCCATGGTAACAAAATCAGATGAATGGCTCACCACATCCAATGACAGCTTCATAGGGTTTACCCCCTACCGAGAAACAACAACTCTACAGCCCACCTTAAAGTTTACCAATAATTCAAAAATCTTCTCCAATACATCAGACCCCCAAGAAGGTAAATATAAATGGATTTAACTTTCCTTTTGTGTGAAACTGAATCTCAAACTAAGTCATACAGATTATATCTAAATGTATGTAAAGAATGTACCATATTGAAAAAAAAATGTAAAGAATGTACCATATTGGAAAAAAAAAAAAACAAAAACAACTACAGCAGCACAGGTGGTTCACACTTCTGAGGTGCAACCATGATATTCAGTGGAAGTAATAAAGGGATTTTCAGGCTTTAGTCAGCATACAGTAGTCATTACGTATGGGAACATGATGAGACAGCGGGACAAAATTAGAGGTAGGTTATTAGGTTGAGGTAGCCGTACAATTTTGAGATACTGGGCAACAATTTTCACTGAATCTGAGAAAACTGCCTGAAATGCCCCATGCTTTTAGGAACAATACGCAACTGAACTTTAGAAACATATGTATGTGAAAACTGAATGAAATAAATTAATTTATAAATTATCTGATATCACATAGCAATCATAGGAAAACAGAACACTGATTTTTAAAAAAAGTAAGTAAACTCAACAAAATAAATCCTCCTGAATTCTTAGTTTAGTACCTAATGAATACCATAAAAAATTGTTTCTTTAATTCCACATATGAGTGAAATCATATGGTATTTGCCTTTCCCTAAATTTTAAAAAAATACTCCTTTTCCTCCCATGAATTCAATGATTCCAAATACAGCTTACTTCCAGATTATATTAGTGATGTAAACACTAAATCATACATACAAATTCCTACTTGAAAGTTGTAGTGTATAGGAGAAGTTTTAAATTTTGAAATCTAGGCTTTCTAATAGCACTGCAGCTAATAGATTGTATGTACATATATTTTCAATTTAGCTATAATTTTAACGCATCCTTTCATTCATACATACTCTGATACTACACCAGGAAGTTTTGTTTTTGTTTTGTTTTGTTTTGTTTTTGTATTTTGAGATAGAGGGAACGGGGCGGCGGGGCGTGGCAGGGAAGAAGGAAAGAGAATCTTAAGCAGCACCACACCCAGCATGGAGCCCCATATGGGGCTCGAGCTCGTTAAAGTGAGAACGTGACCTGAGCTGTAACCAAGAGTTAGACGCTTAACTGACTAAACCACCCAGGTGCCCCTACATTGAAAAGATTTTTAATAAATATTCTCTTTCTTTTGTCTCTCTAAACTCAATATACATACTAAGAATACTGAGTACTTGTGCCCACCAGTGCTCTTTAATCAAAAGAAAATTGGTTAACCTTGTTTCCCTTTTATTTTAGTAGTAATTTTGCTGTAAGGTTCCAGTGTGTAGGTTAATGTTTTTATAAATGGATTTTAATACAGAATTATACACTTTATAAGACTCCTTAATAACATTCTCATGATTTTTTTTTAAAAAAACTCTGAAAATACAATACACTAAATATGAGTTCAGGGAGAATTGCATAGTTTGTTAACAATAAACTCAGGCTTCAAGTAAGGTACTTAGTAAAAAGGGAGATAGAGTAAAATTTTGGGGTCCCTTAAACTCAGACCTACACATCTGTTCTCAATGTGCAAGACATTGCAAACATCTTGCTTTGGTCTATTTATTGCATCGGGAAACGTCCTGTATTAGGATATACTGCTTTTCCCTTATAGTGCCTTTTCAGTTGGGGTTTTATGGATTCATTTCCTATTACCCACTTACTCCCATTAGCTTTTTACTTTTCAGTTATTATAGAAACAAGCCCAAAGTTCATTTCATCATTAACATTCATTAGAGATTCAGAGTTGATTAAAAGCAATATAGCACTCAACATAGAAATTAGATCTTAATGGAACATACACATGGCACTTCAGTACTATTGCTTTTAAAAAAAGAATGAGAGACAGTTATAAAAATAAGAAGTATTTAAACATAATTAAAAATTTGAAGTATGGTTTTATAAGGAGGTATATTTGCCAATATATCCCCAACACACAGTACTTCACAAAATACACAAACATATCACTATTATCTAATTTTTAAAAACCCAATATTGTTTAAACATTCTTTGTTATAAAGAAAGTCCAATGTACATATTTCTCTTCTTTGAAAAATTATTTTCTATTTCTTTATCTGTTAATTATTTTTTCTTTCTTCTCTAGAAAATAAAAATACAGGAGTAGTATTGGGGGCCATTTTAGGTGCTATTCTGGGTGCTTCATTGCTTAGTCTTGTTGGCTACTTGCTGTGTGGAAAAAGGAAAACGGATTCATTTTCCCATCGGCGACTTTACGATGACAGAAACGAACCAGGTAAAAACAACTTTCAGAATCTCACCTGCACACTGTGGATTTAATAAAATGAGGATGCTAATGTTCACTACCTTATCTAGAAGGGATCTGGAGATTGGTATGACAGAAACAGATGAAAGATTTATTCTGATCTACTCTCTGTTTCTCAAAGAACATAACCAAAATAATTATGGGCCTGTGGGTGGAATTTTAAAACTATATGGGGCTGTGGATCATTGCATCACAATTAGTTTCAAATAAACCAAATCCCAGAATCTAAAACACGTCTATGGAATTGGAAGAGAATGGTATGCCATTGAGGGAAAAAGGGTCAGTGCTGTTAGCAAGTAACTGCACAGCCACATTTTCTGCCATTGTTGGATCTCGTGGCAGCAGTAATTTGGACAATGATTTATTCCAATCTGAAGTTCTTCTAAAGTTTACACGGAGGCAGTAGCCCCTCAATCAATTGTCTTAATGAGTCTCTAAAACAGAATCTAAAGAGTTGTATATTTGGGTATATAAAATCACAAAACGGAGGAATTTTTCACTCATGGGATAGAAAAGACCAACTCTAAGATCTAAAATGAGAAATGTGTCTGCTAAGAATAAAGAACTGGATTTCTTCTTAATGTAATACTGATTAGAACAGAAATGAAATAATTTCACATAATTGATTTGTCTTTTTTTAAATACTTCAGGGGAAAAAAATGTTTTCTGTTCTACAAAGGACTCTTGCCACCATAAAAAATACTTAAATGCCCCGGTACATCCTGTCAATAAAGTCTTGTTGATTTTACTAAGTTCAGAGCATGACTGACATACTGTTCATCTTCAGAACCAAATCCATTAACTGTAAATTTAACTGAATTCTATCTGGGGGGCTTCTAGGAATCCATATAAAATAAGAAGTGGTACTTTTCAAAATTAAAGGATAGGATTTCAAACAACAGGGTTTTCTAAACCTTTTTTTTTTTTAACCCCCAGATTCCCCTGTAATCACATGCAAAAGCTCAGTCTGTCAAATTGATACAGTCTAAGATGTTGTGATTAAGGCATAATGGAATAACTCAATCACAACACCTACTTTCCTCCCTCAAGACAGCTTTGAGAAACCTCCCCCAAGTCCGTAAGGTTACTGGGCACCCAGTCTGTAAACAGAAGGGGTAAAGAATACGTAGGACATAGGAATACCTAACTGAATAATTAAAATTAAATAAAATAATAATAATTTAAATAAAATTAAATAACAATAATAAATTAAATTAATAATTAAAGTTAAATCACTAATCTGATTAGTAATTAGTCACTGTCTAGTACTTAAAGATACCTAGCACGTACCAAGTTTTCTTTGAAAATAAATTCAAGATCATTAAGGATGTAAAAACTGGCTGTTCATTGAAAAAGTAAAAAATAATCTCATATCATTAATCAGAGAATGCCAAGTGCATGATAACGAGGATCTACCACAAAGAAATAGAAGGTTTTACAAATAGTTTTCTTCCACCTCCATCTTCTTTGGCTCAACCATAACGATATTGAGACATTTAGAAAAAGAATGACACTGATTTAAAATTAAGGCTCTTCAGTATTTAAAGATTATTTTTTTACACCAGAAGTAAAAATTCTGAAGTAAAAATTCAAGGCCCTGAACTCAAAAGTCAATGAGACATATGTCTGTCTGTGCTTCTTCATACAAAGCACCACTCTACTTTGATTAGGATTTCTCCCTTAGTTCCTTTATTTTTGGTTCACTAGTAGTAAAATTATTTTAGAAGTTTAACTGTTCTCTTAGTCTTAGAAAGAAATGTGTCATGATAAGTATATGCTTATTTAAAACTTCAAAACCAGTATCTGCAAAGCCCATATGAAAGTTGTATCTACTTACTAATCTAGAACAATTCCTATAGTCTGGCAGATGCCCAAGCATGCATCTTCCAGACAGTCACCATAAAATAATTTTTTTGTTGCTTTTTTAGTTCTGCGATTAGACAATGCACCAGAGCCTTATGATGCGAGTTTTGGGAATTCTAGTTATTACAACTCCACTGTGAATGATTCATCTGTGCCAGCAGGCCAAGAAAATGCACGGGACGGCATCCCTATGGATGACATACCTCAACTTCGTACCTCAGTATAAAAGGAAAGGGAAGAAGGCTTCGGACGGCAAATGATTGCCTACACCCTAGTCTTTCCACAAGCCCATCTTCCGAAAGCTGAAGCAAGATCTCTGTCTTGTGGCTGTGCCAAGGAGAACTATAAAAGTATGAGACTAGTAGCAGAAACGTAGAGGATAAATCATCTAAAAGGTTTCCATTCTTACCATTTTTGGCTGTACAGAATCATCTATTGAGTAACCTTAATTCGTATTTTGGTCTATTTTACTCTTAGTGGGAAACGTTTGTGGGAATCAGGTAAAACTAAAAGGGTTCACGATGCTTGCCCTGCCTGATAATTTAACTAACCCTGCTGTCCTAATTGCATGCATCAATATTGGCATTTTCTTGAAGGCAAATTAGGACACTTTCTTGAAGGAAAATTTTTAAAAATTTTGACTTAGAGAGTATACGGAGTTTCTGCTCCTGGGGAAATTAAGGTAATGGGAGTGAGAGACTTGTATTGTAGAACGTTTTACTTTCCTATCTCCAGCACATACATGGTCAGCCCCTTGAATGGCCAAGCAGACAATGACTTTGCATTCAACAGGGCAATGGTAGGGAAGCTGACTCTTAACCAGGAATGGTATCAGTTCTCTTCAAAGGGTGAGGAATCTTAACATGCCTGATTTCTTTTAGGACTCAATTAATTTGGGTGCTTTAAAGAGTCAATGAGAAACATGGTGATAAAACTCAGCCAAAGCATATACCTGTACATAATTTTTACAGTTTTAAGATGTTAAATAAGAACAAGATTTATTATGTATTAGATATCATTGCTTAATCAAACATGGAATAGATTGTCTATCTAAGTGTGTAAAGTGTAACGTTAAAAAAAAAGACACATAGAAATATTATGCAAACAAAGCATTTTCTGAGCATTACTTCTACACCCAGAAGTACAGGTGTTATAAATTTGAATTCTAGTATGTTCCAGTTTTTTTTTTTTTATAATTACCACCAGCTTTCAGCAGGAAAAACACACTCCTCAGTATAGAAAGGTCAAGGCTTTAGGGACTAGAGGATTAGCAGAAGAGTTAAATTCTCAAAGAAGCCATGAATGTATGAAGCGAACAAAGCAAGCAAGAGATTTCACTGTTGAATTGATACACAGGGTGTGTTTGTGTGTGTGTATGCGTGTGTGTGTATGTATGTGAAGAAACAACAGCCTCAGAAAATAAGGACAAGCAATTAAGTAACAGAAGAACATACTTACCCCATATTGCCATAAAAATAGCAAAGAAGACGGTCCCTCCATTATCAAACAAATATGTCACCTTAATGGAAAATGAAGCAAAAATATTAATCACATACTGATTATAGTAATCTAGTGATTAAAGTGTACATTTAAGTTCTATGACTTTTTTTTTTCCAAATGAATCACATTATTTTATGGTCTGTAAATATAAGATGTATGATCCTTTCATGAGTCCTGTAACTGTTTCTTGTGATTTTTTCATGGGAAGAGATGAGGAGTCAACATTTTCCCTATTTTCTTCTTCGGACTTCACCTTCATTTCTGCTGAAAAGAGGCTCTAGCACCCTGAGGAAGTACTGTGGGCCACTGATCGTCAGACTAAGTTTAGCTTTTCAGTTGAGGCATACCTAGTTGCACTTCCTGTCCGCAAAATTTCCAGGACTGGGGAAGCTGTAACTACAACATGCAGAATTCCACCAGTGAGCCGGCACTGGCACTTTCAACGGAAAGGTATCATAGTGCTTGCCCTACTTTTGGACATCTATCAGAATGTGTCATGGGTCCAATAGTGGCTACAACTTTTTTCAAGAAGTTTCATATATCATTAAACATTTAGGATATTACCCAAGTTTTTTTTCAATCAGACACTATCTGAATTTTTATAAAGATCAGTGTACAGTTATATGATGTTACTGAATACAATATTCAGGGTTGCAAGGATTGTTTGATTTTAATAAATTATAAATTCAACTTACTTTTGCTTCCTTTCATTTGCATAATGCCCTCATTCTCTATATATTTTATATTTATAGTGAGGGATATTAAACCAATACAGCCAAGGTAATATATGTTTTGTGGTCATATATGTATGTGTTATAGAGACTATAGGGAAAACAGGTACACTATCCTCATAGAAGAGAAAGGCCAATTAGGGGCTAAAGAACATTATTTAAAGGAAAATGGGAATACAATGGTGTCCTCTTTGCACAGTCTACGGTCTTTGAGGGCATTAAAATAATACCAATGTGTATTTTAATTGCAATGTTTGGGAAATACTGCAAAATAATTGCTAATACAGATAAAGGTAGAGTGTGTTTTCCTGTAAAATAAGACAAAACGTGCTCCTTTAGAAGGTTTGTGGTTAGGTGCAGGAAGTCCTAGTTGGTTCTAACTTCTATGGTTCTTAAGGCTTGGGATTTTTAAAAATGTTGTAAGAATTGGTTTTCACCACAGTCATCACTATATATTATGCACAGGTGAGAAAATGGCCATAAAGAAATTCTCTACAGAGCTCATAAAATTACACCCACTGTGGGAATCCAGCGTTTTTGTTTCCAAAGGCATCCCACAGAGACACCTGCTGCCACCACGCTGGTGAGCAGCTGTCTGGTTTCCTTCAGAACAGACCCAGTGCAGGAAACAGCCTCTTAGAGTGTTAGAACAGAGGCCTTACACATGGGGACTTAAAGGTCACCAGGAAAACATGGCTCTCCCCCTGCTTCAGGAACAACAGTGCTTTCAGAAAAGGGACAAATACAAAGCCATGCTTACCAGTAATTGTGTTGCTTATGTTCTGTCATAATTTAAGTCACATTTTCCTTAAAAAAGCTTGTCATTTTTTTTCTTCTAAGTTTTTTTCATAAATCTTTCAGGAATTTATTTTTTATTCAATAAATTAAGCATTAATTTTTAAAGAAGCACATCCATGAGATACAGGGAGGTATACGTGTAATACTAATATAATGAGAGATTACATATACCTAATGCGAGATACAGCTAAAGTAGGAGTTACAAAAAACTTCAGAACTCACCCTAAGGAGGAGTATAAAATCGTTGTGTTAGAGCCACTAAGATATAACAGGTGGGATGTGCTAAGATATGTGGGAGGCCACGGACTTAAGGATAATTTGAAGTCTGCAGTTATAGTTGGAGGTGCTGAGGGTCGCACTTAGGGTGCTGATACCTGAGCTGTCGTATGAAAATGGGGGACAGGGAGAAGGAAGAGTCAAGCATAGCATGGATGCCTCAACTTCGACTGTGCGCAACTGGCAGGAGAACAAAGGGGAAAAGACTTTCTGCCTATTAGGAAAGAGACTCTTTCCTGTAAAAAAAGTTCCAGATGAAATCTCAAGAAAATTCCCAAAGCAACATAACAGGCTTTTCCAAAAGCAAAAGGAAGTGTGTCCTATCTACAGGTGTGTATTTGTAATGAATTATTTTACTAGAAAGATAGCTTGCCTTTATGCATGGGGGACCTACGGACAAGCATTTTATTCAACACTGTTGATGTGAGTAGGAATAATATATAAAGACAGAAGCAAACGAAGCCTCAAACAAAACTATGTTTAAGTACAAACTCTCCATTATGTTTGACATCTGATTTCTCTTGGGGAGCTGAGTATGGCTGGAAATCAATAAATGTAGATATTGTTTAAAGGGGTAAATTTCTTATTAGGTTGGAAAATTACAGTCTTGATCTCTTCTACTGTAGTTGCTAGGTCTGTCTCTAAAATTGTATGATGGGTTTAGGATCACATTAGCTTAGGGAAACTCTCATTTACATTCCATTAAAGCTGTTCTAGGCCAAGGAGAACAAAGCACTTCTTGGGCAGATTGAACCCTGCATGTCAGGCTATTCTGTGGGAAGCAGGGGGAAGGGGAGCAAGGAGTTGGAATTTAGGCTAGAGTTCAGGCCTCTCACTTCCTAAGTCCTTAAATCTTGGACAGGGCAAACCCTGTGTAACCACCCATGTCCACTGGACCTCAACACAAGCTGCATCAAACATGGCAGTAGTCCATGCCCAACCTCCTCCTCATTCCTGACCAATTATTATTTAGAGCAATATGTGGTATCTTTTGGAGGAATCACCTAAGGATCTTGTTAACATGCAGAATTCTAAGCCTGCAAGCCTAAGAATTGTAGGACGTGGGGCCCAGGAATCTACTTAACACATGTCCTATGTGATTCCTACATGGACTTTTTCATGAAGTTTCTTAAAAGAAAAAAATAGCCTGTCTTATTTCTGTGTAGTATCAATATTGGTGTATGGTCTGAGGCTCATACTTGGTATTGAGTAAATGTTTACTGAGCAAATTAAAAAAAAAAAAAACCCAGAAACTAATAACTCTTATAAATAAAGCTGACCTCAAGGTCAGAATCACTTTTAAAATGATACGAAAAAACAACACAAAACCCTTCTAATGATCTCACCTAAAATGAGAAAGCTTAGCATAACACAAATTGACATTATTGGTGTCAGATGCTTTTAGTGAATGTGCAAATATCACTGAATTACTTAGTTGGAAAAAATTTTTAATTATCATGGTTGTAAATATTAAAAATAATGTTAATATGTTTAAATGTTAAACTAATGTTAAAATGTGTTAATTACTTAAATATGAATTTTATCACATGATGGGACCAATTTTGTTCAATGGAACACATTCCTAAAATTATTAAGAAAATAATTATGTGTAGACACACATACTTTTCAATAACATGACACTTAATTTTCTGTTTCTTGTCCAAAGTGGTGATGGATTCCATAAGGAATTAACAAGTTTCTAGATGATGTGGCTAGGTGATCTTAGAGTGATTTGCCTGTTTCTTTGGTAATAATCTATTCTTTTTTTCAAACACTGTCCATCAAGTAACTTCTAGATGTTTAAATATACAAACTGATATTCCAAAAGAATGTTAGTTCCATCAATAAAGGAAGAGTAATTCTGATTTTAAGGTGTAAAACAAGTAGCTGCATTTTATCTTAGTCAGAAGAAAAAATACAATAGATATTAAATATTTCATCCTGGTGGGATTTTTTTCTTGCGTTGTTCCAGAAGGTAATAGTCTTCTCTGCCAGGTACCTTTCCACCTTCCTTATAATAGTTATTAAGTGAATTCTTTCTTAGTCATACATGTCTCTATACATACTCTTTTTTTAACCAAGAAAAGGAGGGATATAGATATTACATAATGACAAAAACCCTCTATACTTAGTGTTTCCTTGGACAATTTCTTTATCATTCTGTCATTGGGAATGTTTCTTATTTTTAGAATTCAGATACTGCTAGGGTGTTTTATTAAATGCATACAAGTAAAAGTAGAAATAACATATATATATAGATTTGCTGGTATCCCTAAGGCTGTCATATATCCTTGAAATGCACAGGTTAGGAGAAGGACATGTATGTATGTATGTAGGTGTATGCATACACCTAATGACTTTAGTATGCTTGGCTTTTGCAAAAAGTATTGAGAAAATGCTTCCCCAAACAAGACATCTTTATGGAAACATTCAAAATAATTCAAAACTAAGCATACTTTTAGAAATTAAACTGAAAATAAAACAGATTTTCCTCATGGTTTACATCCACAATAAATAAGTCAGAAGCTAATTTTCATAAGTTTTGGCTTCATAGTAGGATATCGAGTGATTTCTGATTTTATACCCTGTTTTGTCAAAATTAATTGTACAGAGACCTCTACTTCTGAACATGATGGGCTAACAAAGATTGATTTTACCCCTTTCTGGAAACAACCAAAGAATGAATGAAATACATAAGCAACAGATTTCAAGACAGTAGATACTGGACAAGAAGGGCAATGATTTCTGAGAAGTGGGAAATAAGTGAGGTGAGCATTAGGATTGCCTCAGGTTATCACCCTAAAAGAGTTCACAGGATGCAGATGGGGCACCCCAAATAGTGCCCAGTGAGCATGTCTGTGAGGAGACCTTCAAGGAAAGAACCACCTTGCATGTACCAGTACGCCCATTCCCACCAGCTGGACTGGAAATCCTTCATTTATGCTGCATCAGGTACTGTACACAGACAGATCTTGCTATCATTGTGGGGAAAATTTTGTGCTGGTTACAGTATTGCTATGAACCCAGCTCACAAACCTTAAAAGCAAGATCCAAAATGTCCATATTATTTCCAAGTAACTAAATCACAACATCTCTATACATTTATGAGAATAGTTAGAATTTAAAAAACTGGCCATCCTGAGGATTAATGAGTGTACACAAGGCTGGAACTCTCACATACTGAGGATGGGAATGTCAAGTGGCATAAATACTTGGGAAAACATTTTGGCAGTTTCTCAGAAGATTAAACACCCACCTGTCATATAATCTTGTCATTTTACTCTTGGGTTTTTACCCAAGAGAAATAACAATGCCCGTCTATATGGAGATTTATAGACGAATGTTCAGAGCAGCTTTATGTAAAACGGTAACTCAAAACAGCCCATGGGTCCATTAGTAGAGGAATGGATAGAAAAATTCTGGTATAGCTGTGTAATGCAATACTATTCAGCAATAAAGAGAAACGATCTACCGGTAAGTGTTACAGCATGGATGAATCTCAAAATAATTGTGCTGTGAAAGGAGCCAGAAAACACACACACACACACACACACACACACACACACACACACACACACCATACACTGTATGATCCCATTTACATAAAAGCCCAGAAAATACCAACTTATCTATTCAGAAAGTAGTTGGTTGTCTGGGCACAGGAGTGGAACTGGGGAGGGTTGGGAGGCCAGGATTACAAGAGGCCATGAGGACAGTTTTGGAAGTGATTCCATATTCATTACCTTGATTGTAGTGATGGTTTCACAGATGCATATATAATATCAAAGTGTATCAATTAATATATTTTAAGTGTGTGTATATTATATTTGTTAATTATAATTCAATAATGTTTTAATAATGAACAGTAATGAACAGTAATCACTGCAAAATTTAGTTTCTCAAACTTGTATGCACATTGGAATCACTTGGGAAAATTTAAAACAGACTGATGTCTAGGCTCTAAATACAAAGGTATTGATTTAATTATTTGCTCAAATGTATGGCTTGGGATTCAAAAGTTTAAAAAAAACCCTTCAGGGATTCTAATGGGCAGCAACCTGAGAATTTTAGTATGTTGTTTGTTTTTCTCGTAAAATTAAAAGTATTGTGATGAGTGTTCATGGAAGTTACAAACGTAATCATTAGTAATGGAAACCATCGTCTTCTCCTTAATAGAATCTAGCTGTCATTCCAAGTGGAAGTTTATGTCTCTTATGACAGTGATCTGTTATAAAAGCACTGGAAGAACAAAATATTCAAATAAAAATGCACTCATTTTATAATGGCGGCAGAGTGACAGACTAGACAGTTGTCATTGTTACTGATTGTTGAAACTCTTGGGAACACTTAAGTTTGTTTGGAGGACTTTTTACTATCTGCTTCTGAGAAAAAGTAGAGTTCAGGAAGGAGAATGTGAGGGTCCACACTTACCTTGGCGTAGATACAGCTTTCGTTGAGTCTCTGCAGTGAACAGTTCTTGTCACAGAGAGGGCACATGAAGACTTCGGTGGCCTTGCAAATTTCTTGGCTTGAGAAACCAAAGGAGAAAAAGAAGGCATGAACCTCCACATATAAGAGGCGCTTAGCTCCTCTGGCAATCTTGTGGGAAGCCGCAAGGCAGATAGGAAAAGAAGAAATGGACACAGTGGGAGTGATGAACAGATAAGGAAGAATTTGTGTGGCTCCAACTCAAATTTTTAGGATATTTGTGATAACAGAGATTTGTGTTTGCTTCTTTGTTTTTAGAAGTCTCTGCCAGGATACTGTAATGATAATAGGCCACACTTTGTACTTACGAGACACTTGTGGGACTTTGCTGCAAAGACAGTTAACACAGGATTTCATGGCACTCAGGATACTCTTGTGAGGAACACCCAAGGGAGTTCTAACCAAACTCACAGCTTGGAAATGGCTGAGCTGAACCAAATCTGAATATTCTGATTTCTCAAGTCTATTGACCTTTCTCCTGAATCTCACAGCTTTCGAATCACTAAAATGAACAGCATCCGTAATTCACACAACTTCATAGCTCCCACTAGAGTCAATGGAGACATTATGTTCACTGGAAATTTGAGGGGTTGATTTTTTTGCAGGGTCTTGACACACAGTCATGATGATAAGACAGTTCTTATTTACTTAATATGTGTTATATTCTCTATGAGAATTAAATTGTCTAATATTTGTCTCTTTGGTTTTATATACCTATTACATTTTAAAGGTCTCAGCATCCATTACAGATGACTTTGTTATATGAGGTGGACACCAATAACAATTTCTCAAAGTCTTCCCAGCCTGAGAGTTCACAGCAACATATTTTTAAAATGTTTTGTGCCTTTTTTCTGTCATAAGTGTCCCTTTCCCACTTAGTAACTTCTAAAAAATGCTTTTTAATTAAATCTGCTTTGGAAATGTTGAAAGTAATTTAAAGGATTTTGAAAATATATCTGGAAATACAGCTGCTTAATAAGTAATACAAGTTTAATTGTCAGGGTTTACAGCATGATTTACTGTTTTCAAAAATACATATACTCAAATGAAGCAAAAAATAATGTATTTGTATTTCAAATCTCACTCCAAAGCAGGAATAAATAGTAAGTAATAATACCATATAGTAATACAGCACTTTAAAATGGGCAAAGGTGGTTTCATGTTCGTTAGGTCTGGTCCACACTGCAATCTCCTGCAATGGTACTTGTCTCCAAAACTAAGAGGAAACTAACGATTAATTTAAGTAATTTGCTCAAGGTCATACAGCTAACAAGAAGTACCTCAGGGACCCAAGTTTAGGTTTTTGTGATTCTAGGTGCAGTTCCCCATCAACTGTAACATATCTAAAAGAGAAAGATTTATTTCATATTAAAAGCAACTTTCCAATGAAGGGAATTGAGTACACGTCTCATAAAAAGCCCTGAGTAATGTATAGAACTGAAGAATCTTTTTATTGTACACTTGAAACTATATTACACTGTCTGTTAATTGTACTTGAGAAAAAAAAACCCTGGCAAATAAAAAACAAAAAAATAAAAGGAACTTTCTTATAAAATTAGTTTATTAATGGTGATAATAATCTTAAAGGTCTAATACTGTAATTCTCCAATTCTCACAGACATCATCCTGCTAGTAATCAGGACATTTATATGACGTAGAAGAAAAGCAAGTAAAACACTCATATTAAAAGATCAAAAAAGAAAAAAAGTTTATACCTCCTCTTAGTTTTACCATTAATTTATAGGAACAAAAATTAACACAGCCCTTGAAGGAAATTTTGATTAAAATTTCATAATTCACTCTGTTTCAAGAATGACACAATGTGTCCTACATTGAAATCTCATACTAAAAAGTGTTAGAGTCACTTTTTTTTTTCTTTTCTTTTTTTTTAAAGAGAGAGATCAGAAGTAGGCAGAGAGGCAGGCAGAGAGAGAGGAGGAAGCAGGCTCCCCGCCAAGCATAGAGTCCGATGCGGGGCTCGATCCTAGGACCCTGGGATCATGACCTGAGCCGAAGGCAGAGGCTTTAACCCACTGAGCCACCCAGGTGCCCCTTAGAGTCACTTTATACCACATCATTTTTTCCATCTCCTACAGGGTCAAACAAAAGTACAAACCTATCAAAGCACCATGTCTAGGATCCTACGCCATTAGACTGAGTCCTATTTTTTGATTCCAGAATTATTATGCTCATTTTCTATAAGTTGTTCAAAGTTCAACTTGATATGTAACAACAACAAAAAAAACTTTTAACAACATATTTTGTAGTCTAAAAAAGGAAGTGAATACTATCACAAATTTCTTTGACTTAAGTTAACCACTAGAGGGAGGGGGAGTGTACAGCCTGAGTGTTTCTTCATTTCGTTTGCACAGCCTGATAATACAAACTGCCACTTCAGTTGTGGCTTTCTTTCCTTTTATATCTATTAGTAGATATACACATCAAGGACTGATTCAAAGGAAATAATAATTACCACCAACTTAAGATAATGGGAGTAGGGAGTGATTTGTCCTTTTGGGAGTAGATGGCTGGACCTACTCCCAGGTCTTGATGTTTCCTGTGATTCTGTTAACATGACAAAGCACAGAAGAGGATGCTTGGTGATGTCTATTTTGAGGAAATGTGAAACTGTGAAAGTGGGCTTAGGGAAGGTAGTATGAAAGCGTGAGTAAAACATGATTTTAGAATCAGATATAATCATCAGGGAAAAGTAAATCAAGTCACAATATATTACTCTATATTTGTTAGGATTGCTATTACTAAACAAATCAAAACAAACATAACATGTGTTGGCAAAGATGTGGAGATTTTGGGACATTTGCACACTCTTGGTGGGACTATGAAATGGTGCAGCCACTATGGAAAGCAATCCCACTTCTGGGTATATAACTAAAAGGACAGAAACTAGGATCTAGAAGAGATATCTGCACTCCCATGTTCATTGTATTGAATGAACCTGGAGGACACTATGCTAAGTGAAATAAGCAGGCACAGGATAAATGATGCATGAGTTTACATATATTAAGTGTTTAAAATAGTCAAATTCATAGAAACAGGATAGAATCATGGTTGCCAGAGGGTAAGTGAGGGGGAAATTGGGAGTTACTACTCAACAGGTATAAAGTTCCAGTTATACAATATGAATAAACTCTAGAAATCTGTTGTGTGACATTGTGCCTGGAGTTAACAATACTGTAGTGTGCACTTAAAAATGTGTGGAGGGTAAATCTAATGTCAAGTGTTTTTCCACAACTTAAAAAAATCCAATAAAGGTTTAAAACTTAGCTGACCACTTATTACATACATTCCCCTGACCAAGTCACTTACCTCTCTGAGGATCAATTTCTTCATCTCTAGATGGAGATAATATCTAACTGGGGTATTACATAAGGGATATTGATACTGTGCCTGGAACATCATAGGCACTAGACAGATTTCATTGCTAAGGATGTTGTCAGGAGAGGGTTAGAGAAGTCCTTTATGACTCAACAGATTTTGAAAAGCAGATCTGATGCTGATGATAACTTAAATTTCTCAGGGAGTTCTAATGGCAAAGAAGAAAGAATGGACCAGAAAGCTGGGGCTTCTGTTCTTTACCTTAGACCTGGAAAACCATTTGATCTGTCTGCTTGTTCATTTTCATATTCCTATGATATATGCTCTGCCAGGTGAACATCTGACCACATTTGGTTAGGTAAGGCCAATGAACACATGTAAATACACATATGCACATATTCATAGAGTAATAATCTACAACTTGATCGCTGCATAGTTTTACAATTAACTACAGGGCTATTAAGAAATATGACCTTAGTTTACATGAACATAGTTGATAGAAACATAATAAACACAACCTAGTCTTCAGCTTTTAAGCATATTGTTACCTTGTCATAAAAAAAGAGCTTAATAAAATAATTCTAAAACAAAGCAATGCTAAATAAAAGCCCTGTGTCCTCCCCTGACCTGCCATGACAACACCTACAACTTAGCCATGACTTAACTATGTCTGACACCTTGAATAGAAAATTACAGTCCCATGAAATTTTGAAAGTCAAGATATTCAGTGATGCTTATCTTGGTTTAGAATAGAAAGTCTGACAAGATGTTAATTATAGTGTGACAGAGTAGCAGTAATATAATACCATAAAGCACTGAAGAAAAGAGTTTGCTAATACCTTTTAAAACACTCCTTGTACTAAAGATACTTATATGCAAAGAGCCTAATTCACTTTGTTGGTACATAAATCAATAGGAATGGCAAAACTATTCCTTTCATTGCCTTTTGTTTATTTTCGGCTTTGTAGAGGTAGAGGAAGGAGTCTACATCACATAGTAAAACTTTCTTAAGAATATGTTCTCCACGGAACCAACTTGAACAGTAGCTATCCATCTAAGAATCATTTTATGTCTCTATCAATTCATTTTAAAACAGTGTTTTCCCCAGATTTCTTCACATTCTGTTTTCCCTCCCTTTCCCTACAGAAGAAATCAGAGAGGTAGACAAACCATGAGAGACTCTTAACTATGGGAAAGAAACTGAGGGTTGCTGGAATGGAGGTGTTGTGGGGGAAAGGGCATTAAATAGGGCATGTGATGTGATGAGCACTGTGATACGTGATTGACAAATTACTGAATTCTACATATGAAACTGATGTACTATATGTTGGTTAATTAAATTTAAATTTAAAAAATAAATAAATAAAAATTTAAAAAATAAGTGTGGTTTTCTAAGACCTTGAAGACTACCAAAAACACTGTTAGAACTAATAAATGAATTCAATAAATTTGCAGAATATAAAATCAATATACAAGTATCAGTAGCATCTCTACACACTAATAAACTATCCAAAAGAGAAAAAGGAAAGAGTTCCATTTACAATTGCACTAAAAAGAATAAAATAATTAGGGCTAAATTCAACTGACGAGGTAATAGATCAATACATTGAAAACTAAGACATTGATGAAAGAAATTGAAAAAGACACAAATAAATGGGAAGGTATTTTGTGCTCATGGATTGGAAGAAATAATACTGTTGAAATGTCTATGTTACTAAAAGACATCTACAAATTCAATGCAATCTCTATCAAGATTTCAATGGTATTTTCACAGAAATAGAAAAAGTAATCCTAAAATTTGTACAGAACATAACAAATCCTAAGTAGCCAAAGCAATCTTGAGGAAGAAGAACAAAATGGGAGGCATGATACCTCCTGGTTTCAAATAATATTATAAAGCAACAGTAATCAAAACAATATGGTATTGGCATGAAAATAGACCCATAGATCCATAGAACAGAATACAGAACCCAGAAACAAACCCATGTATATGTGGTCAATTTTTGACAAAGAGGCCAAAATATACGATGGAAAAAGGATAATCTCTTCAATAAATGGTATTGGGAAAATTGGATATCCACATGTAAAAGAATGAAACTAAACTCCTTTCTTATACTATATGTAAAAATTAACTCAGAATGGATTAAAGACTTAAATTTAAGACCGAAACCATAAAAATCCTAGAAGAAAACATAGAGGGGATAAACTCTTTGAAATTGGCCTTTCCACTGATTTTTAGTATCTGACACCAAAAACAAAGGCAACCAAAGCAAAAATAAACAAGTGAGATGGACTGCAGCAAACATAGCAAAGAAACCCACCAACAAAACAAAAAGACAACCTACAGAATGGGAGCAAATACTAATAGAACATATATCTGATAAGGGGTTAATATCCAAAATATATAAAGAACTCATACAATCCAGTAACAGAAAAATAAGCAATTTGATTTTAAAAATGGACAGAGAAACTGAATAGATCTTTTTTTTTTTTTTCAAAGATCTATAAGTCAACAGGTACATAAAAAGAAGACCAACATCATTAATCATCAGCGTAATGCAAAACAAAGTCACAGTGAGGTATCACCTCACACCTGTTAGGATACTTATAATCAGAGCCCTGCTGATGGGAATGTAAATTGGTGCAGCCACTATGAAAATCAGTATGGAGGTTCCTCAAAACATTAAAAAATAGGATTACCATATGATCCAGCAATCCCAGTTCTAAGTGTGTATCCAAAGGAAATGAAAACAGGACCTTGAAGTGGTATTGGCATTCCTATGCTCACTGTAGCATTACTTAACAATAGCCACGCTATGTAAACAACTTAAGTGCCCACGGATGGATGAATGGATGAAGAAGATGTGGTATGTGTGTGTATATACACACAAATAAAACAGGATATTCAGCCTTGAGAAAGAAGGAAATCCTGCCATTTGTGACAACGTGGTTGGACCCTGAGGCTATTAAACTAAGTGAGATAAGCCAAAGGAAAAAATATTGTATGGTATTCCTTTAAAGTGAATCTTTTAAAAAGCCAAATTTACGGCACCTGAGTGGCTCAGTGGGTTAAAGCCTCTGCCTTCGGCTCAGGTCATGACCCCAGGGTCCTGGGATGCAGCCTGGCATTGGGCTCTCTGCTCCACAGGGAGCCTGCTTCCTCCTCTCTCTCTGCCTGCCTCTCTACCTACTTGTGATGTCTGTCCATCAAATAAATAAATAAAATCTTAAAAAAAAAAAAAAAAGCTGAATTCATGGAAACAGAGAATTAAAAAGTAGTCCAAAAAAGTGCTTTTCTTTTCAAGACACATTATAACTTCAAATCACAACCTGTTTTCTTAGCCTCAGAAGTCACTGATTTAACAGCCTACAGAGAAATGCCCAAAGAGGGATGGGTGTTTCCACTGGGAACAAGTTTGTTTAGGAAGATGCTGCCTTCCAAAGTGGTAGTAAGTTTGCAAAACTCTGAAATAAACCTACGACTAGATGAAATGTGTTTGAACAGTAGGTGTTTCTTTGTTTTCAAACTAATTATCATTTGGCGTTCATGGAGAGCAAGGGGATACTAAGACACCAATCAAGGTTGCTGGTTATGGAACTGGATTTAACTCTAGGACAACGGAAGTATTTCATTTTCAGGCAAATTGTTAACTGTACACATAGGTATATTATATATATATTTATTTAGAGAAAACTCAAGGAAATTATTTTTATGATCCTGTTAATTGCCATGATTACTACCCAGTAATAAGGTCATGGTTAAAAGATGGACCACAGGAGAAAAAAGTGCTGAGCTTTAAAGGAGGGGAGAAGTGTTTTTCATGTTTTGAATTATATCATACAAGCCTGAACTTGGTGATATCCTTGTATAGATTAAATAGGACATTTATTATGAGGATTCATTAATGCCCGGGGGTGAGCCTTGGATCTGCTGAATAATAATGTATCGTTCCTCCACCCAAATCTTGAGTCATTTCAACTTTAACAGTAGAATCACCATTCTCATAAATGCTTGATTTTTGTCAAACCTTATTTTACTACCATCTTTTTTTTTTTTTTTAAAGATTTGTATTTATTTGACAGACAGATCACAAGTAGGCAGAGAGGCAGGCGCAGAGAGAGGAGGAGGAGGCAGGCTCCCTGCTGAGCAGAGAGCCAGGTGTGAGGCTCAATCTCAGGCCCCTGGGATCATGACCTGAGCTGAAGGCAGAGGCTTTAACCACTGAGCCACCCAGGCACCCCTTTTCCTACCATCTTGATACCATAAGTGGATACTAAAATATTTATTTGTTCTTATAGAGAAAAAGAAGAAAGTAAAAAGTGATTTTATGTTTTCAGGAGAGAAGATTGCTTAGAGCAGGATTTATGTCCTACAGATATTTTGTTCAGACATCTCTAACTACATAAGGTTCCCTCATCTGCAAAGAGGAATACTTGTCTCCAAGGGTGGTAAAGTTCCTATCAAATGAAAAAACAAGAACATTATTGGGAAGCTCTTTGTATATTTTAAGTGCTTAAAGAATTGTAGTTATTTTTTTTTAATTTTATTTATTTATCTGACAGACAGAAATCACAAGTAGGTAGAGAGGCAGGCAGAGAGAGGGAGGAGGAAGCAGACTCCCCGTGGAGCAGAAAGCCCAATGTGGGGCTCCATCCCAGGACCCTGGGATCATGACCTGAGCCGAAGGCAGAGGCTTTAACCCACTGAGCCACCCAGTCGCCCTCAAGAATTGTAGTTATTTTGATTATCTAAACTATTGTAGTGAGAGGGCATTCTAGACTACCAAATACTATGGAAATGTAAGTGATATAAAACTATCATTGTATTGTTGAATTATTAAGTGAGATATAGTGGAAAGAGAAATTTTGCATACAGAGAAATAGTCTTAGAACATATCCAAGAAAATTTGCATATAAAAATATGGAAATGGCCTTTTAAAAATAGTGCTTTTCTCTTCTCCTCAAAAAATCCCAGCAAATAAATTATAGAACCATGAGTTGTTTTTCATAGTCAGCATTATCATAAAGCTTTGCCAATCAGAATAAAGGCCAATACGTTTTAAAAAGTAGTATTATTAGCTATTAATAGCTTACCTTACTTGACTTCCATTCATTGTAAATATTCCATAGAAAAATACACACAAGCCAACAAGTGCTGCAGGAATCAGCATTCCAGTGTACCATCCCAGCCAAGCAAAGTATAGCCCGATCTTCTCACCAAAGTACAGCCTGCACAAGAAAGCAAACCCTTAGTTTAAGGCAACATAAGCAACACTGCAAATGTTGCTGTCACACCTAGTCAGAATTTCAGAAGGACATCCCAGCTCAGTTCCTCATCAGTTTCATCCGGGGTATCTTGACATCCCCACTTGTTAATGAATCCAACAATGGTGATGCTGTTCGTCTTTAAACATTGTCATTACGGGGGCAATTTTATAAAAGGTATTCTTTCTGAGTCAAACTTCTTGACAAGGTTCATAAGCTTTTTATAAGCCAATTCTTGCCTTTCTGCATCTTCCCAGTAAAATGTCTTTTTGTTTTCCACACACAGAACCGTGCTACACCATACTGCTTTTGTGTAAATTAGAAAAAAACTCTTCCCTGTAGGTAGATGTTGAAAGTAGATTCGATTTCAGTTTCCATCTGCACCCTTGGCCAGAGGCCCTTATGCTAGACACAGTCATGTCACACCTTCCTCAACAAAGTTAACTGTAGTTCCTGGAGCACATGATTCTTTCCTTGGTCAATGCTGCTCTCTTACTTTGGAAAATTACATTTCATCCTCTTCCCTTGTCTGGCTTATATGCATCCTTCACTTTACATCACTTTTTACAGGAAGCCTTTCCTGACTTCCACTGCTACCCTCGCTTAGATCCCCCTGATCTTGCTCCCATACTGCCCTCACCCATATTCCAGTGTCCTAAACTTATAACCCTTTATGACAATTAACCTGTCACTCTTCCATTCCTCTCTCTCCCAATGAGACTTCAAGTGCCTGAAAGTAGACTTGTGTCTTCTTCACCAGCAACCACCACAGGGAGTAGTGAATGAAGCTAAGGAAATGGATATATTTTATTTCCCTTGAGCTGATGAACATAATTTATATGGAAATGGCAGATGAATAAGATAGTTTTAATGACTACCCAACTGCTCTTTCTTCACCCAGTCTACTGATCATATCAACTGCTATGCAGTTTATAAAGCTCTGGTAAGAAATAATAATTTTTTGAATTCTCTATGACTGTTTGGTCTCCATCTTCTAAAAACGGTTACTTAAAACAGTTTTGTTCAAGGGATATTTTAAAAATTGGTGTTTTACAGTTCATTTAGGAATATTGCGCTGAGCAGTGATTCTTGCTAGGAAGAAAATTCTCTTGGTATTTTTTTTCTGGGACAAGACAATTCTCTTGGTATTTTTTCTTTCTGAAAATAATTCTTTTTCTACATCACTCTCTGCATTGTGCCAATTAAAATTTTGCATATTCTACCAGGTATAGAAATAGAGTCATATTTCATTTATCCAAGTTTTTGTTTTTTTCATTGATTTCTCCTTAGAGACATCGATCAGTAGACCATTCACTTCTCATACAACAATAATGTTCTAGTTGAAACAAAAGCTTATCATAGTAACAGGTATTTCAATAAAGCCATTTGTTCCTTATAAACAAGTGTTCCTCTGTGAAGTAGAATAGGTTTTTGCATGTATTACTAATATAAGGAAATGCCTTTATAATAATGACTATAGAGGGTGGCACAGACAACCCCCTTTAAATAGGCAGCATTATACTGAGATTTTAAATTATATACCATTGAAGGTTAAGGGGAACAACAATATTGTTTGACTGTAGTTTAATCACCTAAGTTCAGGAGATTTTAGATCTGATCCAGGAGAAAGAGAAGCTAGTTCCAGGCCAAGGAAGCTGATGGAAACCCCCTTGACCTATAGCACTGGTATTCATAATATTCTAGGATCTCTAGAGGACTCTCAAAAACTATGCCAAGGCAGGGAGGAATTTCTAGGTTGCTACTGGGGTCACTCTTCACTACACCCATAGCCATTCTCTTTTTATCCATTTTATATTTTGCTAACAAGCAAGTTTCTGGAGAGTAGGAACATGCTGGATCATCTATATTCTTTTATGGTCTCCACCTCCTCCCTCTTTTTAGCCACTTGAACACAAAATATATCATTTCCGTAAGCAAAGTTTCCCTTCTTTGTCAATAGCCAAATAATTGGCAATAGTAGCCACAGAACCCCATTATTGAAAATAAAGGTTGCTTGCTGAAATTACCTGAAGCCATAATAGCAATGCATCTAATAGATAAGAGATTATTGACACTGAAATGTTTGCTTGAGAACAGCAATTTAATTTTAGTTCCTAATAATAAATGTGATTCTGTGAGTGAGCACATCTCACTGTGTTCACATATCTCTAAAATAACAATTCTTTCCCCTCTCTTTCTCTCTAAATAAAATAATAATAATAATAATAATAATAATAATGGGGTGCCTGGGTGGCTCAGTTAGTTAAGTGTCCAACTCTTGAGTTCAGCTCAGGTCATGACCTCAGGGTTGTGAGATTGAACCCCACTTTGGGCTCTGAGCTGAGCGAGGAGCCTGCCTAAGATTCTCTCTCTCTCTCTTCCTCTGCCCCTCACCACTGCTCACTCTCTCTATCTCTCTTAAAACAAAACAAAATAATTTTTCACCTGCACAAGTAAGAATCTGATAATTTATTGTGATTAACAGAATTAGAATCAAAGCATCTTGATTTTGGATATGCCCAAGTACTTAACGTCTGAAATGGTTTGGTGCTGGATATTATGATTTGTATATCCAGATCATGTCCTATCCTTTTTCCTTTCTGCTCTATGCCCCAGGAGGCTCACCTTCATGAACTGTATTTCACATGCTCTTTCTTTCTTCTGCCTTCCTGAGGGGCTTTTTGGCTAACTGAAGGTACTAGCAGGAGATCACAGAGTGAGATCTAAGAGATATCGGTGTATTGATTATCCTGACTTTCTCCTTCCTGGAGAATGATCCGCCCATAGCTGCTTTCCTTCTAAGACTGTAACTACTGTCAGGCATCCCCCCCTTTTTGTTTTTGACAGGTTCTACCAACTGTTCCCTCCCCCTGCTCCTCCAGGCCAAGGTTTGATAAAAGCATCTAATTTTTACTTGTCCCTGGAAGCTTCATCATCCTTATCCATTTGCTCCCTTGATATTTCTTACACTTCTGCATATACTTCTTTTATTAGATTTTCTTCTGATAGCCTTTCTATTCTATCAGTTCTATCAGTTTCCTGCTGGGACAATGCTGACAGTTATAAGTTATTCTTGATATGTACATTTTATAATCTGTTCAAAGTATCAACATAGGTAAACTTATGAAGGCTCTTTTTTTTCATTCATGCTTTTTTTTTTTTAAAGATTTTATTTATTTATTTGACAGGCAGAGATTACAAGTAGGCAGAGAGGCAGGCAGAGAGAGAGAGGAGAAAGCAGGCTCCCCGCTGAGCAGAGAGCCCGATGCGGGGCTCGATCCCAGGACTCTGGGACCATGACCTGAGCCGAAGGCAGAGGCTTTAACCCACTGAGCCACCCAGGCGCCCCTTTTTCATTCATTCTAAGAATATTTATAGTTAGCTAGAAACTTTATTAGGTCATTTTTAATATGTATTTCCTGGTATTTTTTTAAAAGAACAAATTATTCTCCATCAAAATTAATTAAATCATGAATATAACAGTATCTGGAGATTAACTGAAATTGAGAGCAGTTACTCACTAGAAATGTGCTTCCTGGAATAGAATAGATACTCACTAAATTCTTGGTTGAAATACAAATATATGTAGAGATGCTGTGTTGGTCATTTTCCTCTTTGCTCTCAGATCCATGTTCTGCTTTTCCCTATTTTGATTTGTTTCACTGGGAAGTAGATTAAACAGTTTCCATTGTAAATTTCTCCTAGTTAAGCTGGATAAGGAGGTGCTGGAAGACTCAAAGATAGAGGTGGGGGGCAGGAATCATTCCTTCTCACTTGGTCATCCTCAGGGAAAAGTGGTCATACCTTCTCCAACACTTTACTTCTCTGTGGACAGTCCTAGTCATGGATGGTATAGCTCCTGGCCAATGGCCCAGGTAGGGAGTCTCTGGAATATACTTCATCCCATTTTCCTTCCAACCTCAGGATTGTTGGCAATCTTCTGCTGTTATTAATCTCTGGTTGCCTCACTATTCCTCTCTGATTTCTCAGCTTTGTCATCCACTGTTTAACCAAAGCCCTAAATTAAGTTTCTTTTATTGAAAAGACCTACAGTGGCTTCTTTTTCCCTGACTACATCCTGAGTAATACAGACGATTTGGTGGGCGAATGAGGTAATTCCAAATCTAGGAAAATGACAACAGAACAGCATAATATATCTTTCATTATCAATCCACCCACATTACCTGATTAAATCCAGGGGCTGATGCTTATACCACATTCCCCAGCGTGCCCAGCGCTCATATAATAGATGTCTATTATTCTGAGGTCCATGCGTTTTGATGGGTTGGTTACTTTTGTAGGCTCCCTGAAACACATAACCAAAGATAAGTTCCCTTGGTAAATTTGAACTAAACAGGAATTGCTTTTACAATTTTTTCTTACAGAACAATTTAATAGCATATTGAAAGCTGCAGATTTGTAAACTTAAGTCCATCACTGGAATGATGTAGTAAATGCCTTTATATATCTCTTCTTCATTGAAAATATACTGATAATTCCTTAAAAGTTCTTTCTTAAAGTCCCTTTTTAAACTAATGAAATCCCTTTCACTTAAAGTAAAGTAGAATTTGGTTTTACTATTTGTAACCTAAGATCTTTTAATAAACACTATCTCATCACCATCACTGAGGGAAATAGTTGTAATCCTTATTTCAGAAATTAAGAATATTATTCTACCTTAAAGAAGTGACTCAGTCCCAGGAAATATTTCTTTTATTTACAGAAGCTAAAGAAGAAAGTAAATGTTCAATCAAAAAGTGTAAGAAGCCTAAGTCACAAGTGCTAATCAAGTTTTTAAATTCTAGACTCCTTAGACCTTACTTTGGATAATATATATTCCAAAAATGGAAACATTTTCAAATTCTTTATATCTCCCCTCAAAAATTGTCATACAGGTTGCAATTTTAGACACATAGAATATATATGCCTGATAGAGGAACAGCTTTGATTTTATAATCAAAAAGGAGGGGAACAAATATGGTTACTATTTTCTAAACCAAAACTTGGGACAGAATTTGACAAACTCCCTCTTATTCCAATGTGTGATTCTACTTTTTTTTTTTAATATTTTATTGATTTATTTAACAGAGAGAGACAGAGAGATCCCAAGTAGACAGAGAGGAAGGCAGGCGGGGGGGGGGGGGCAGGAAACAGGCTCCCCACTGAGCAGAGAGCCCGACGTGGGGTTCGATCCCAGGACCCTGAGATCATGATCTGAGCTGAAGGCAGAGGTTTAACCCACTGAGCCACCCAGGCGCCCCTGTGATTCTACTTTTAGAAACAGTTTAATGAAATTTAAAACAAGTAAAGTCATGTCTTAGTTTCCTTATGTAGATGATGAGAGTAAGAGTCAATTTAATGATTTCCACCATAGAAAGGTTTTGTGAGGGCCCACTTGCACTATAAAGTGCTGGGTACATATAAAGTACAAAGTCAGTGTTAGCTAATTTTGTTTCTGATATAGTGTGGCCATTGAAAAGCAGAAAACTGTCATTTGAGTGATCCCAGACAACCAGGGATGTGAGTTCTTATGAAGAAAGAACACCCTGAATCACAGTGCACCAGGCTAAAAGGAGACACATATGTGGATTTCACTCTGTGGCTTCCTAATGAAATAGATAAATTAATTAGGTAAAGATGGAAATACAGTTAAAGTGCTGATGGGGTTCAGGGCAGGCTGCCCCAGAATGTGTTACTTTGGCATGTAGATTATTTCTAAGTTGAAAACAATTAATGACCAATAAACTCAAGAAGAGTTTTTTTTACCTAACCTCTTACCTGCTCAAAATAATTTAGATAGGAAGCCTATAAGAGTAAGGAGAACCATTACCAAAGATAACTTTTTTACATAAGAAATACTTATCTGCATGACACGGCAAACATTTGTTCACCCAACATTTGCTCTTCCAGTGTCCTGTGAATTATCTCCCTCCTAGACCCCTGCCTTCTTCTTAGCTCAGGACAGCATATAAACCTCAATTCCTGATTGCTACAAGCCTCTCATATCTTTGTGGGGATCTGTATATGTGTAATTACATTTGCTTTTCTTCTATTAACCTGCTTTATGTCAATTTATGAGGTCGGTCAAAGAACCCTAAAGGGAAGAAGAGAAAAGTTTTCCTCTCCAAGTTTTTAAGTCCAAGTTTTCTTCCTTAAGAGATCAAGGCTTTTAAAGCCTATAGACTAGAAGGTAAGGAGATAAAAGTGAAGATAAAAGACTTCAAGCATGGGCATGTCCACCCGGGAAATGTCTGTTTGCTTGTCCAGCTGGACTGATCTGTTAGGGTAGACTGCCTGAAATTGGGT
Organism: Mustela erminea; assembly: GCF_009829155.1. Taxonomy (NCBI): domain Eukaryota; kingdom Metazoa; phylum Chordata; class Mammalia; order Carnivora; family Mustelidae; genus Mustela; species Mustela erminea. The sequence continues at coordinate 79,064,281 of NC_045622.1, read as the reverse complement.
AAGGGAAGGTGAACCAAAAATCTCAGTTTTCTTTCAGTCACTAATGATAATCTTTCTAAAATACTTGACTTTGCTTCCCAGTCTCAGTGGGCAGACCCAGGCACATCCTCGGTCTTAGGGTCTAAGCTTAGAAACCCTAGTAGATCATTGTTCTAATTCTGCTCAAAAACCTCAACCGTACTGTTCTGGGTTGACAGTGACACCTGGTGGCTTTAAGAGAAAATTGCAGTGATGACCCTTGCTGGCCCACGTGTTTCCAGTCCTGTTCAGAGGACCATGTGCACTCGGTGACCACCCCTCCACATCCTCATGATCAGTCCCCTACTCCAACCAACAGAGAAGAATAAACAGGACGATTATTTACAACCTATTCCAAATAGGTTCCAAATTTCACACAAGAAAATGTCAAACGAACATAGACTAGTTATGTAGACGAAATTACTCACAATAAGAACAAACCGTAAAAGCTCTCCCAGGGCCTTAGATTTGCTAGTCTGAACACTGTACCACTTACCAACTATGTCAAATCTGACATCATGGTTAATTTCTCTGAGCTTTATATCTGCATCTCTAACAATGAGAAAATAATATCTATCCCTCCAGGATTATTTTCAGATTAATGGAAAAATATATGCACAAGGCCTGTTGCATGAAATAACCTAACATATTCCCCATTATTATTATTCCCATTCCTACAGTAAGTAAGATATTCATAGCACAAGGAATAGATGCATTGGGGTCTGCTCAAACCTGTGCCTTTGATACTTAATTTTTCTGTGCCTCAATGATCTAGCTATGAAATAGGGCTATTATTATTGTCTCTCTCAAAGGGTTTCCCTAAGGATTAAATAAGATTATCCATATAAAACACTTAGCTCAGTGCCACATAGGAAGTACACAATGTATTTTATCCTTTAAAAATTTTACTAGATTGGGATTCTTCAGGTATAGGGGTTACACCTTATGAGTCCTCAGCCTTTATAAATAGAAGTGATGGGTTCTGAGATTGCTGACCCCGTCGTCCGTTGGGAGACGATGTTCAAAACTAATTCAAACGTCATTCATGACTCAGTAGGCAGAACTCACCACAGTCTGGAGCAGGTGTTTCTAATTTAAAATTGGTAGACAGGTAGTAGCTTGGCTGAGAATTAAGTAAATAATGGGGTGTAGGTTTGTGTTGTGGGCTTGTCTTAGATTTTCAGACATCTCAAAGTAGTAGGCACAAACCAGAACTTGCACTGTTTGGGAGTGGTGTGGATCCCAAGGTGGGTCAAGCTTGGGACTCTGTTTTGAAGCAGAGGACGGTGCTCAGAGTGATTGAACCATGCCCCTAAGTTCCCTCCAAGGCTGGGACTCCTTACAAGGGAAAAACTTCACTAGGGAATTGTCCTGGAGAGCACTGGGCCCAGTGTGTAACCAGAGATCATAATGGGGTCTGAGAAAGGCCCAGAGCCACTGACTGACTGAATCCTCCTGAGAGAGGGTGGCTAGATTTTAAAAATAAATAAATAAAATAAAAGAAGGATCAACAATGAGTATGAGAAACTTCTTTCCCCCAATGGAAATTGTATTTCAAAATTACCTCGTGAGGGGGAAAAGCTGCTATATATGAGCCATTGTTTATAAGTTTACAGATACCTGGAAAGAGAAACAAAAGAACAGTTTTTGAGTCAGTTCAAATGAAGACTTCCCTCTGTAACAACATATATAAATTTGGGAGAACAAATTAATTTTAAAAACTTAAAATAACCCAAATGACACCCATAGCCACATCACCTCTGAAGGCCAAGGGCTATGAAAGAGATCGGTACTAAAGAGTCTATTTGTATTCTTACAACATGAATCAATGGAGATTTGTAAGGTGCCAACACATGGCACTTTGCTGTATCATGAAATATGAGGCATTTTAATACCCATTTATTTGGGATCACATGAACCTGGAGCAAATATTTTTTTCTGCCTCAAAATAACAACACTGGGGCGTCTGGGTGGCTCAGTGGATTAAGCCTCTGCCTTTGGCTCAGCTCATGATCTCAGGGCCCTGTGTTGGGCTCGCTGCTCAGTGGGGAGCCTGCTTCCCCATCTCTCTCTCTTTGTCTGCCTTTTTGCCTACTTGTGATCTCTCTCTCTGTGTCAAATAAAATCTTTAAAAAAAAAAAAAGAAAAAAAAAACAATATTTGGTCAAGAAAATAGAGGAACTCTCTACCCACAAAATGTCTCTAAATGATACTGGTTTTGAGAAGTCTTTAATTAATACTGAGCCAAGGATACATAAATATCAATATGTGACACTTCTTAAAATCTCCTCTAGCTCAGCCAGAGTGTAGTGAAATGGACATTCTCACATTGTCCCGGCAAGACTGGGAAACTTCTGGAGAATAATTTTTGTTATGGTTTTACTTATGTTAGTAAAGAATAAGAAATAATTGTATTTCCAAAATTGGGGAATCATTTAATTATTATGGTACAATCAATTATACTAAGTACTTGGTAGATAACTGCAATTTGATGAATGCTTATAATAGAATCTTGTACAGCTATTTATAATGTTTACAGACATACCAAAGGGCTTGAGAAAACACTCATACTTTTTAAAAAAGACAAAATTGTAAACACTGCATGATTCTAATAATGATGTGTATATATATCATATTCAACACATCATTATTAGAATCATGCAGGTTTACTATATATACATTCAGTATTAATGTGTGAGAGTGACAACTGAGTTCGTGGATTTTTTAAATTGCTTTTATTTTATTTTTTTATTTCTATTTTTTTAAAGATTTTATTTATTTATTTGACAGAAAGAGAGAGAGAGATCACAAGTAGGAAGAGAGGCAGGCATTGAGAGAGAGGGAAGCAGGCTCCCCGCTGAGCAGAGAGCTGCTTGATCCCAGCAGCCTAAGATCTTCACCTGAGCTGAAGGCAGAGGCTTAACCCATTGAGTGACCCTGGTGCCCCTAAATTTTATTTTATACTCTTTGTGTTTATTGTATGCTCTACAAAGGGCATGATATCTTTACAGTCATTGAAATGTCATATTTTTATTTTTAAAGACTATGTAAGCACATAACACTATCACTTAGACACATTTTTATTTTACATTCTGGGTTTATTTTTATGTCTTATTTAGAAAACTAAGTGTTTTATTGGAAGGCTGAAAAATAGAATGTTTAGAATTTGTGTTCAGTGCATTATATCCTCATATTTAATGAATGAAGGCAAAGCTTCAAATGTGAAAATAAGTATTTCTGGATATAATTAGTAACAGCAAATATTACCTTCTCTATATTTTTAATTAGTGTTCTTACCCACTTTTGATATTCCATTTTCATATTTCGTGTGCTGTAACATGTGATAGACTATCCTGCTTCGAGTAGCATTGCTGAAGAATGTGTCCTTATTGTTTATTATGAAGCTGTTAAGAGAAGGGGATTGGTTTTAATATTCAAAGCAGAGCCCAGAGTCCAGCAACAGTTACAAGTTTCTAGGTAGTCATCTATCTGTTTTCTCCATTAAAACTAATGCATGAGAAATACAGTACATCAAAAGACAAACTACCCTCTTAAAAATAAATCAACTGGCAGAGACAAAATACATTCATAAATAATACAGGCATTATCAAATATTCATTTAAAAATCTTGCAGTTTATAGGGGAGCCTAGATGTCCTCCTATTTCTTGTTTAGCACGAAAGAGGGACAGCAGCATTAAATTGTCCGTTGCCTCCCATAAATTCTGTACTACCTTCAGCAGTGTAATTCCAAATAGAACACATTAAATATTGATGTCGTTTCCCCACATCACACCTTCCAAGCTAACATGTCTTGTTTTCAGAACCTCGGTAAGAAGCAGCAGTTCTCCCTTCCCTTCATGCCCTGTACTGTCCCCACATAGTAAAAGCTGCAAAGAGAAACAGTAATGAGAGCCAATGAGTGAAGAGCAAAAGGGTGATCCTGACAGGAAAGGGGGGTCTATTTCAGTCTTTATTTTGTAATATGCTGGCATCCTCAAAAAAATGGAAACATCCTGGACCTTACTCAATTTCTGACAGTTCCTGGTTCTGGTTGCTTTATCTCTGTAATAATCAGCCATTTTTCTCCCCAGGCACTTAGTACTGAAGTATTAGGTCTTCTTTGATTCTTGTTGTCTTTTTACCATCCATATTATAGAACCAGTCAACTTTTCTAGCTGAACTGTGTCTATCTGGCTTTGAGCTACCCTATTGTTCTGGGTCTCATTGCCTAGATCATGAGAAAGGAACGTCCTCTTAATCGGCCGCCCAATTTCCCACCTGACGTTTCAAGCACAGCTCTGGTTCTTAGAGCACTCCTACTACTAATGTGTCAACATTACACACATAATTAAATTTCTTATTTTCCTCTCCGGCTCTCTATTTTTGCATTTTATCCTCTGATTTCCTATAGCTCTGGCTTTTTGCATCTGATAGTCAAATTGTACAATTTATCATACCTCGAAATGTTACATTTCTTTTCCTTGGGATTTGCTCTGTCTCTGTTATCTTTCCCCACCTCTTCCCACCTCCCTCCACATTTTTACTGATGGAGAGTACTATCTCCTTCAAAAAGTCTTCCTAGATCCTTTCCTCTGGCTGTAGCTTCACCCTCTCTTATTAAAAAAAAAAGTGCATTGTATTTGTGTCTTTCCTAGCAGCTTGATTTTATTCTGCTTTTTTTTCATGGTGTCTGTAATCATGTCCATTTTAGTAGCTTCCAGCATTCTGATATTGTGCTTTTTAGTTTTGTACTTGGAGGCAATAAGTTAACACAGATGATCGGTGTCCTGTTAATTCTCGGTATCTGAAGCAATGTCCACACAATTCTTTCACCATCAGATTGATGCAGAATTCCCTGAACAAATATTTCTCTAGACGATTAAGTGTCCTTTATTCATGGAGTTATATTATGGAGGGAGGAAACAGATGGCATATAAATAAACAAATTGCAGTTGCTGTCTTCATAGTATTCACAGTATAGTGGAGCAGAAGAAAATGTAAACTAATAATTAAAGAGAATAGGGTAAACATAAAGATAGGGACTTGCACAGTGTGGGATGTGGGACATTGAGAGGCAGGATGAAACAGATAGCCGGAGCACCAAACATGCTACAGGGGCAATAATCAATGGGGAACTCTCTCCTCCCACATATTTGATTTAATTCATTAATTTCATCCTGCCTTTCAACATCCATAAAGACAGGGACTGTGTCATAGCCTCAATCTGTATTATGCAGAAACTCAATAAACACTGGTTGAATGAACAAAGGGATAGAGACAGATATGCTGGTATGTAGATGGATAGATATGCAACAAATCCCTAAAAATGTCTCATTTATCTTAGTTTAATACAATTAAAGTCTATTAAACTAATAAATGCATATTAATTAAGTATAAGTATGTATAATCATTTATTAATTGGAACAATCCATTATTCATTCATGTTATTTGATAACAATGTTACTTTAACTGGGTAGCTTACCACCATTGTAATTATTTTGAAAGAACTGGGACCTAGACTATCAGCCCATAAGTTTACCATTAATTATTCATTTCTTGAATTTCTCTAAATCAGCTGATACGGAATTAATAGTGCTAGCTGAGTACTATTCACAAATTAAGTGCAAAAAACATTTTAATAAAATGATGCACTCTCTGACTTACTTGGCAAACAGTGGAACTGCTCCAAAGTATTTTTATTCTATCAATAATTCCTAGATAATGAAAGGTAACAAACCAGGTGGTGGGAGAAAAAGAAACATGAACTTACTGGTGAATCCGTGCGCGGCTGAAGGGGCCCGTATAGCAGTCTGACTCCTGCAGGTTTGGAAAAGCTGACTTATCAAGAACCATTGGGTTTTGGGACATCCATTTTTTTACTCTCCTAAAATAATTTTGTACACTGGAACAAAGTCACATGAACTAGATTAGGTTGCATTCCAGAGCCATGCTATCTTCTATACCATTCTGATAAAAGAGTTCCAAAAAGACATACACATACCCACACTCACACCCACTCACAAGCATTTCTCCTGCTCCCTCACAAAAGAAATAAATTCCAAAACAAATCAAATCTTGCAGTTGTTTAAACTCTTTCTGTGCAACTAGGTTATCCTTACAAGAAAAATTTGCGGGGACGCCTGGGTGGCTCAGTTGGTTAAGCGGCTGCCTTTGGCTCAGGTCATGATCCTGGTGTCATGGGATCGAGTCCCACATCGGGCTCCTTGCTCTGCAGGGAGCCTGCTTCTCCCTCTGACTCTGCCTGCCTCTCTGTCTGCCTGTGCTCGCTCTTGCTCTCTCTGACAAATAAGTAAAAAGAAAAAGAAAAATTTGCGGAAGATGTTTTTATTTTTTAAGATATTATTTATTTATTAATTTGCACAGAGTGAGAGATCACAAGTAGGCAGAGAAGCAGGCAAAGAGAGGGGGGAGGCAGGCTCCTTGCTGAACAAAAAAGCCCGATGTCGGGCTCAATCCCAGGACCCTGAGATCATGACCTGAGCCGAAGGAAGAGGCTTAACCCACTGAGCCACCAGGGTGCCCCTGGAAAATATTTTTAAAGAATCATCATACATAAAGATGGTGGTAGGAAAGAACATAACAATAAAAGGGGTATGACACACTTCTCGAAGTTGTGAGTGCATAGATGTATGTATGTATACCGTTATATGTAGCCATAGGTCATTCCTGGATTCTCTGAAACCTCTACAGCCATGTGGCTCTCAAGTGGAGACTGAGAGGAAGTGAATGTCTACCACATACTTTGTTGTGTGCGCCCCAGCTGTGATGGAAACAGCAGCGGTGTGGGGGAAGCAGCAGGGGTCTTGGCATCAAGCAAAACCCAGTTCAGGGGCTCCTGGATGGCTCAGTCAGTTGGGCCTCTGCCTTCTGCTCAGGTCATAATCCCAGGGTCCTGGGATCAAGCCCCACATTGGGCTCCCTGCTCAGTGGGAGGCCTGCTTCTCCCTCTCCCACGTCCCCTGCTTGTGTTCCTTCTCTCGCTGTCTCTCTCTCTCTGTCAAATAAATAAATAAAATCTTAAAAAACAAAAAACAAAAAACAAAAAAAAACTCAGAAACAAAAAACCCAGTTCAAAGGCAACTTGGCACCACAGTGGCTGTGGGAACTGATAGATGTTATTTAACTTCTTGCCTCTATTTCCTATTTTTAAAAAAGTGACTTTGTTAGAGATTTCTAAGTTGTTGTCTTATTTCATTTTTTGTAAGATTTATTTATTTACTTATTTTTAAAAGGGGAGAAGCAGAAGGAAAGGGAGGGACAGAATCCCAAGCAGGCTCCACACTGAGCTCTATCTCACAATCCCGGGATCATGACCTGAACTGAAATCAAGAGTTGGATGCTTAACTGACTGAGCCACCCAGGCACCCCTGGTGCCTTATTTTAAACTTGACCCAGGGTGGGCCTACTGCATTCCTAACCAGCTAATATTCTGCATTTGTACCCAGCTCCTAGGGGATGTCCATGTTGCTATCCATTGGGCGCACTTTGGGTAATGGGTTTAGTACAGACACCAGATATATGACATTAAGATACTGTTTCAGGAAATCTTACATCAGGAGTCTTTGGTCGCAACTTTAGATTACAGTCATCACCCAGTTCTTATGTATATATATTGATTGGAATCGTATTTACTTTACAAAGAAAAGCAAGTAAAAGAAAGAGATATTGAATCCAGAGATTGATTCTGAAAACCCAATTCCAAGTGACTATAATAACAATTGTGTTTACTTAAAATAACTGCAATATTTACACACTATTTATGAGGTTCTATCTTTGTCAATTTTTAGCCTCTTCCACAATAGTAAGATTCAAAGTAGCAGAATAGGACAGTTTCCTAGACAAGTACAATGCATCTTAATATCTGTTTGTCCAATGCTGTGTAAATTTTTTTAAAATTTAGTATAGCAATGTGGAGGCAGCTAATAGTGTATCTTAAGAATTATTCCACTCAAGTCTATTATGGTAAAATTACGATGCATAATTCGAAATAACAACGAATTCCTGATGTAAAGTTCAGCATGCAGAGAGTCTGGACCTTTAAACCTCAAGTCACTTTTGGTTTTAGAAGGACTAAGCATTTCTTTCTAGCCTAAAATAATAAATGCGCAATATCTGAGGTGTTCATTTTGCTTCTTCTCACATAACGAAAGCCTCTGAAATAACAGAGTATCTCTGTATTTCAGCAACTACTACACAGATATTTATAAATCACTTAATGGATTATAGAGCCATTACTCCAGCTTTTTAAAGTTGGCACAGTGAGGAACACAGGGGAGGGAGGAGGTGGAGGAGTCTTCCGGGACTGAATTTGCCGGTTACTGAAACTGAAGCAAACATTTTCAAACTTTGAGCTTTAGGTTCTTTTAGGTTCTTTATCTGGAGAGAGGGGAAGTGATTTTATCTGTGATTCTATCTGTCCTACCTTACTAGGTGTCGGAAGAATCAAATAAAAGGATACCTTCTGACTGCACTTAGGAAATGTTGATGAACCACAGTTCCTGAGGGCCTATCTCTGACAACATATAGACATAGAAGAAGGGGAGGTGAATTTTAAAGACATTAATGAAACAGAAGGGCCTTCAGACCACTCTCATTTTTTATAGACATAAATAATATTATAATGTAGACTTTTCATATACTCTTTCTATGAAGAAGTAAATGATTCTGATAGTGTAATGTGCTCAGGCCTGGTCAGTTGGGGTCAGGCCTGGACTGAAATCATGGGATGTAAAGTTCTAGATTATTACCCAGCTTCCTTGATTCTTATCCAATTTTCTCATCTCTTAAGGGAAGAGATATTTTGAGAATTAAATATGTAATGCCTACATCCATAGTGCTAAGAACCCAGTAAGCACTCAATGCTTATGGTAATAATAAGGAAAGAGAGTATTACTACCCTGTCTACTACTACCAGTCTCACCAACATGTCAAGAACATGATCTAATGCAGAATCTACACTCTACAAAATCTTTCTCATCTTGGCCATCTTGCAGACTCAAGATTTCATGGCATATTGTGAAAATGACTTCTAAGGGAGTTTTAAGTTCCTTGGCTAAAATCAATGGAAAGCAGAGAATTCTATGGAAATAGAAAAAAAAATCTGGATTATTGGTCAGAGCATCAGCTCTACCCAAACAGCTGTGAACTCTGGAGGAGGAGGCATGGGGTTAGTAGAGAGTGGTAATAATGGTCACTTTTTCTCCCAGATCTGCAAAACTAGTTACTCTTTGGTCTGCCTCCCCAAATGGTCATTTTGAAGATGTTTTGATAACCGGATATGAAAATGCTTTGTAAACAAGTGATAAACAACAGCAACAATAAAACCATAGCCATTTCCTATCAACCTGCCAGAAGAAATGACAGTCTTCAAATGCTGGATAATTGCCCGTACATTATTCATCACCTAACGTTTACTGCTCAAGATACCTACACACAAAACATCTTTCCCACTTCAAGAAAGGAAAAGCACAAGTGGAATCTAAGTGCACATAATTGATTTTCATTTCTCTCTTGCCAATTGCCTAGAAATTAGGTTTTTAAAATTTTATAACAACGATGGTCACCACACACACATACACACACAGGGGGTGGTACAAATGGGGACACTTAAACTTTCTCCAAAATTAAAGTTTAAAAAAAGAATCAAAATCAGTTATTTCCCTAAGTGAAAGTCTAAACTCAAGCAAGTAACATGACATCCTTTTTCTCAGGTTAATATGTCATATACTTCTGTAAATGCCCTTCCCAGGTATTTGGTATCCTTTCCATATGCATCCAGAACGTCAAGGAACAAAGAAACTATTTGTAATACGTAAATTGTAAAAAGGTAGGCTGTAATAAAGTTTAAAGATTTTAATAATTATTTGGAACATATAATTGAATTTTCATTACATGGAATTAAACAGAAAATAATAATAAACACAACAGATAATAAAACATATGATACATAATACAGCATTTATTTTTCCAGCCTACTTTAAAGTTTGACCAAAATAGAAAAAAAAAACCTCACATTTTTTCCACTATTAAAAATGTTTTTCCTTAGACACGTTTGTCATGCATTCTAAACACAAGTGCATTCTGAAACTAAATTATATAATGTAGAAATTTGTTGCTATTTTAATATACAGGATTTTACCCTCTGTTGGTCTTTGAAAGAAAGATGCTTGTTTATCAGAAAACCCACTAATTATACAGTAGCAAAATCTCACTAATTCTATAGAGCTCCCTGAACTTAATCCAAAGACATTTTATCAACACATCAAATACAATGCAGGTACATGCAGAGAAGAACAAACAAAACCCTCAGCAGTTGTAAATTCATATATTTGATTTCCAATGACTTTTACTTTATGATATAAAAATAATTTTGGGACTCTGCTATAGACTAGGACCAAATATGCCCAAGGGGAATGACAAAAGTTCATTTTAAATCTGAGCATGTTAACCCAACAAGCCGAGGAATCTGACCTGGCAGAGGAGCATCATTAATAATTTTAGTATTTTAAAGAGATTTTTAAGTACTAATTCCTTTGTTATTCATTCTAACTTCAAGTACCCCCCCCCGCCGATTATTCACCTTTCTTGTCGCCCGTTCCTACCACATCTAAATTTAATGTTTAAGAGAGAACAACATTCTCCTCTCCTAAAATGAAAAATTTTCCTAAAGCTCTAATTATATTCCGCCACTTTCTCTGGTAAAGAACTAGACTTACAGACTCCTTTCCTAAAGTGCTCTGATGTTCACTCTATAGGATTCCAGTTTTGTGTCATTCTGTATGTAACATCCTACATTCCATAGAGTGTACTCTATCACATTTTGTTTTCATTAAATGATTCTTTTGCAATGAACAGAAAAACACCTGAGTATAAGAAGCCTTTTGTTTTTAGCATTCATTGAATGGAAGCTCATTTTCCTCAGTGAAACAGGCCAAGGTGATTCCGGTGGGAGAGCTTCTCCTGTCTCAGGGTTGTGGTTTGGTAAATTCCTTGTCATAGCTACGGTTACTGCAGTGGGTAGAGAGAAATTTTGAAAGGAGGCTCTTGAAAAAGTATGTTTTCGATATTCGGATAAAACAGGCAGCTCAGCTGGTGAAATAAGAGCCGGCCTGCGATCCAAGAGATGCTGTGTGGCCTTGGCAGACCACTTCGTCACTCTGAAGGCTGGTCTGTCCTTGACCACCTCTGTCAAACAAGAGATCTGGACTGAATGATCCAGAGGTTTCTGCCATGTATGCTCTTCTAGGACTCCAGTGGGTCATCATTTGCCCATCAATCCTGATTTTATAACTGTTTTTTAATTAAAATCTCCTGAGACGCTAACTTGCAATTAAAATCCCCTTCTCACAACATTATATCAAGATGATTGCTGGGACATCTGAGTGGCTCCATAGGCTAAGCATCTGCCTTCAGCTCAGGTCATGATCCCTGGGTCCTGGGATTAAGCCCCACTATGGGCTCCTTGCTTGGCCTCTCAGCCGCTGCTCCCCCTGCCTTGTGTGCTCTCTCCCTGACAAATAAATAAATAAAATCTTAAAAAAAAAAAAACACAAAACAAAAAGAGGATTGCAGGAATGGCAATGGTAAATAGAAAAAAAAAAAAAAAGAGATGATCTGATTTTAAACATTGTTAAATTTGGCATAAGTCATTTTGGAAATATTTGAACAAATCAACAAAGTTTTTATTCCTAAAATTTACAACTGCTGATATGGGTAATTGAATGTTTTATTTTTCTTGCTTTTTGCCAAATGACAAATTGTTATAAACAAATTATGCATCAGCCACTGACCTGCCCATTGATTTGTTCCTCCGGTCAGTGTAGTAGCACTTTTTCCTGAAAAATAATAGGAACAGGTGAAAACAGTCATGTGAAAAAAGAGAAACCAGTGAGTGACAACATTCAATCATACTGAGTATATTAACTCTCCAACTTCCACATACCTAAGACAAGAAATAAGCCAATATGATAGTATGTTGTCTTAATTTCAGATTTTAAGTCTCTAATAACAAAAAACTTTGATACTAGATATGGTGCATAAACAATGAATCTTGGAACACTGAAAAAATAAAATAAAATTTAAAAAAACTTTGATAAATTAATAGATCACTTCTAAATATTTGACTTTTAATTCCATTTTTTGAGTCTGTCTTCTGCTACCCAATGCATATTAACTGGATCATTTCCTTATATGAACTGATCCATTCTTCCATCCATCCTTCCACTTATTTATATTTCTATCTAAACACATATGCAGTATGGAGCTATTCTGCGAGCTACGTTAAGGTATAACCATTAAAAATGTAGAGGAAAAAATGAGGGCTTCTCCCTCAAAGAGTCTCCTTTACAGTTGAGGACACAAGTGATAGTTCAAATAAATTGTGATAATGCAGGAAAACAGAGTGCTAAGGAAGGACCTAGGATGGGGTCTCAATTAGTTTTTGTAGATGAAGGAGAAAGGAGTCAGAAAAACCTTCCCAGAGCATGTATTATCTGTGGTGAATCTTGAGGTATGAGTGGGAGTCGTCCTCTGAATAAAGTACGTAGGACACAGTATTCTTGATAGAGGCCGCAGCATGTGACATGGGTTTATAGGAGCAACACCAAGTATTTTCAGATTCAGGAAACTGCAGCTACTTTGGTGGTCTCTGGAGTATAAAATTGCAAGTTGAGCACAGTGATAAAAGAGCTGGCAGGGATGGTGAAGAAGGCACAGATAATGAGGCGTCTTACCACTGACTCTAAGGTTCTTGGATAAAAAACAATGGATGAAAAACATTGAGTGTATTAAGTAGGTGTGCAGCATGTCTGATTTCAGAGAATCCAGAAGTTTGTGACAGAGGATAATTCATCTCCTTAAAGATTCTTAGCAGGTCCTCATTTTGGAGCTCAGAAATCTCATAGTCAAGGCTTTCTAAAATGCCTTTTTTCCCCCACCCAACAAAACCCATTTCAGAGGATCAGTAAATTCCTCCCTCTGTGGCATCTAAAAAGCAGAGCTGAGTCAGGACAATCGATATTTGGTCCTAACTGTGTTATTAACTGCTTAGAAAACTTGAAAACCTGAACTACCATATTTCATGGCAAACACTAGTTTTACTGCTAAAAACGATATATTTTTTTCAGTTGTCCTTGACATACCTCAATACTAAATTCAAATATGAAATTTCAAGTCTTGCCATGTCTATCCTAAACTCATTTAAATATCTTCCCCTTCATTTTTTCAAATATACAGAAAATTCATGTGCATACGTAATTCCATCCCCACTGGAATATAAACCATCTTCTTTCTGAACTGCCTCTACACAGATTGTCTTGCACTATTTCATCATCATTATATAACTGATAATAGACTATCTTCTACAGGACACTGAGCCTCTTGAAAGTAGTGGTTTTATTTCATTTGACTTTGTATGCAGGCTGTATATTTGGCTCACTGTTTGATAAATAGCAGGTGCTCAGCTAGCTGATGAGTAAATGAATGAGTCTTTGTTTAATTTACAGTTGCATTTATTTCCTTCAGTGCCTGAGATCACTTTGCACTTAATATTAACATTTGCTAAATGACGAATTATTTTTTTAAAGCTACAAATGTAGAAATTAGTTTAAAATAGTTTTTTGCACCAAAAAACATAGAAATGTTATATAGAGGAGATAAAAATTATTATTATCAACCACAGATACAGTAAGGAATATTGCAAGGGGACATTTAGATTTAATACAAGTCTCCATTTATCTTTATTGTTGCCAGTTTGAAATTTCTCATAAACTTTTTTTTTTTTATCTTTGAAGTGCTTTGGTGACAATAAGGAAAAAACAAAGGAAGAAAGCCACAAAGGATGAATATATACACTTTTCAGAGTAATATTATAAAAGCAAATAAAAATGAAGAGACTCACTTTTCCTAACTAACACTCTTTATCAGTTAAATTCACGATGAACTATGTGTGACAATTAGTGCTGTTGGGTCCTCTTGCTTGAGGACTGGTTATTGTTTATCTGTTTGGCTATATTAAAGGATGAGATTTCTTTCTGTCTTTGCAATCACTAAGCAAACTGCCTGTGATGTACATCACATTTTGATTTAACACTTAGGCAATAATACAAGCATTTTCTTTCTCTTACACTTTTGTGAAGTTTTCTTGGTTGGGGGAGATTTTGTTTTTTCCCCCAAGTGTATTTTTAATCCATGACGTCAATAATAACTTGCTCTTTTCCTTAATTCTTCTTCATAAGTGAACCAGCAGGACCAAATAATTTTCTACCCATAATCCTCCACCCTGTACTTTATTAACTACATATTGTTCACAGACAGAGCTTTCTTTATTTTCCCCCTAATTTTTCATTTGAACGATTCTATGATTTTATACCTTGCATCAAGGCAGCATCTATCTCCCGATCTACCTACCCAGCTATTTAGAACATCCACTCAAAACTGTAAGTAAATAATGATGGGAAGCACGGTTTTCCAAACCAGTGTTCCACTCATCCCTGTGGTCACAAGTGGAGATGCCTGCAGGGCCAAGGGGGATGGGCAGTCACCTGGGTGGAACCCTGGGTCCTCACCTTGTCAGGGAGAGTAGCTCCAGTTTTACCTATTTCATATGTCGGGCTCCCTGGTTGTTTCTAAGTTATTTTATTTTTGAGTGAAGTGTTCTTTGCATAGAAAAGTGATCTAAATTTAATCCCAATTGTGATGAAAAATTATTCTTAATGGTTTAAAAATATTCCCCCCCAATCTGCTATGTTTAAAATATTTGTGGGAGAAGATTAAGAATCCTATTAAGGAACTCAAATTGAGGGGGGAGGGGATGACTGAATCATCTTAAAATATGTTTGACTCTTTTATTACGAAAGGGGTAAGAATGAATAGGAACTACCTTTGAAACAAAAGAAAAATAACGAAAGCAGGACTTAATATTTCTGGAATGTGGAAGACACAAGCTAAGTCCTCGCTGATAGAAGAAAAATAAGAAAATTTGAACTATTTTCATCCTCTGAAATTTTCTTGGGTAGTTTCTGAAACATCAAGTCTAATACATAGGCCATATTTACTTTGGAAAAATAATCAAAAAAGGAAAGAGCTAGAAGATTTAAGTATAAAGTTCTATACATATATTTAAGTAGAGAATTTAAATAAAATGCTTAAGATTTCTGTTCATACAATAATTTCTCCTTATTGTATGGTAGGTTACAACTCTAATAATCTTTTCTGTATACATTTGCAGGTTTTCTTTGCGAAATACAATATGGAGGTTTTAATACTGAATACATATGTGGGATAGCCAAGCATGTATAAGCTTTTTTATGCATAAATCTTTTAAAAATTCTTGTCCTAAAAAGAAATATCTGTTTTTTCCTATTTAAGTTCTTTGTTATTGTATATTTTAATTTTAAGGCAGGATATATGTTCTTAAATTTGATAACAGTTAACAACTGGAAACTGACTCAGCCATCATAAAAACACTTTGCCACTTAGTTTATGCTTGTATAGCATTCTCTTTTTATGAGGCAATGGCTATGCCAAATTTCATGTGCACCTAATAAATAAATGAGAAGTTAGTTATTAAGGAGTTAATGTTACATCTATTATTTAAACTGATCTGGAAAATGTTCCAAGAAAACTCTGTGTTCCAGTATTTGTCAAACTGTTTTCCCAAGAACACCTACATATTAAGATTTTTTTAAAAATCCTATCCTCAAATGGAAAGGGTGCTTTGTAAAACCAACTCTTGAAATGTATAAAAATGGTCAGAATTACTAAAATATTAAAATTGCTAAGACAATACTTCTTTGCCATCTGCATCAGAATCCTGTGGGATGCTTGTTAAAAATGTATATACCTTCTGTTCTAGAATTTGTATGCCATAATCCCTGGGGGGAGGGCTCCAGGAACCTCATGTTTACTAAGTGTCTCAGGTGATTGTAATGCACTCTACAGGCAGCATGAGAGCCACTTCTCTAAAAATTCCTACAGTAAGTAAACTTACTGTTCAACTCAGAAATTCAGAAACATATTTGCTCACAGGATATTTTTCTCTTAAGATCCTGTGGAACTAGTATTCCTTTGATACATTTCTGAAAAATGTTGCATATTAGTTCTAATATTTATATTATTATATCATGAGAATTTAAACAACATTTTCTATCAGTTTTAGTAATGTATCAATTGTAAACATTATTTTAAAAGACATGTTATAGGGAGGCACGTGAGTAGTGCAGTCAGTTAAATGTCTGACTCATTCCCATATATCCTCTGAGATTGAGGACAGATCTAAGAGATTACGTGGTTGAACTGCAAGGAATGATTCTTGCTAACTGCTAGACCAAGAGAAACACTCTCTCTGCTTGCAAATGGATGCTACATATACATCCTGCCTTCCACTAAAGCCATGAGAGCTTATACCCACCCATATGAAATAAGAACTGAGACTGATCTTGGAAACAGGAAGTCAAACTCTGAAAACAACCATTTTTCCCTCCCTCTAGGCCAGTCCACCTAGAAACGTTATAAAACATCCAAGGGACCATAAATTTTATCACATTTGGCAAACATATGAGGAGGGAAAAAAAAAAAGTGTCCAAGATATTCTAACATTTGGAAGAAAAAGCTCTGTAGAAAGAGTTAATTAACATTTGTTTCTCTAAAGTTTTGCAAAGAACAGAACAATCTTTGAGATACATTGAGATAGAGTGAAGTAAAATTTGGAAGTACCTGAAGGGCATCCTGATATTTAGCCTTTCTGCATACTTGCACAGCGTATCCCATGGAATATGAATTTTAATAAACATGATATCAGGGTTTGCGACAGCTGGCTGCAAAGGATAGAAAGGCAGTTATCATTATGTAGAATCAAAGTTGATGATATTCTGCCACAATTTGATTTGAAAAGAAAGAACATGGTCACCGTGTCACCACATAAATCATTGTCACTGATTTAATCAGGATTTATATGAATAAAAATTTGTAATGCAGAAAAACCTTCATAAAAATGTAATAATGCCATTGCATATAAGAATGATTTTTCTTATATTGACTGTTATCAAGATCCGGAATACCCAACCAGAAAAATTGCGAGCCAGTTAGGAATCTTAAGTTATTCCTGTTGGAAACTTTATCATCATTCTGCTCAGAGGGACAGAAAACACTCACAGCTGTCACTAATCATTCATTGATTCATTCACTTACTCTTCTAGCAGATTTTATTGAGTAACTAATACCGGCTAGGTCCTATGAAAATCCTGGGAGAAAAAATGGAGCATAAATCATACAAGTCCATGACCCTACAGAGCTGTCAAATTTGCACACTTACTTTAACCTTTTAGTCCAGAAGAACTGAAGTGTCTTTGATCCACACAAAAGGTTTTTAAGCAGAATCAATTGTGCACCAAAATTATTAATGGGGCTTTTAACAAAATTCTAATTCTTAAGAATTCCCAGAATTGGATTCCATTGTTCTGAATATTTTGTTCATATTACTAATAGATAATCAGCTGCATTTTCAAAAAAGATTTTATTTATTTATCTGACAGAGAGAGAGAGATCACAAGTGTGTGGGGGGAGAGAGAGATCACAAGTGTGTGTCTGTTGAGCAGAGAGCATGACCTGAGCAGAAGGCAGAGGCTTAACCCACTGAGCCACCCAGAGCACCCCTGCAGCTGCATTTTGAACCAGATAATTATCAGGATTCTTAGATGTGTCCCACTAGGCTAAAATAGGTAACTATATAATTGACTAGTTTGGCCTTACATATCATTCATGGTCATATTCTTTTTTTTTTTTTAAGCCTAGACAGTTATTATTTTTTTTTAAAGATTTTATTTATCCATTTGACAGACAGAAATCACAAGTAGGCAGAGAGGCAGAGAGAGAGAGAGAGGAGGAAGCCGGCTCCCTGCTGAGCAGAGAGCCTAATGTGGGGCTCGATCCCAGGACCCTGGGATCATGACCTGAGCCAAAGGCAGAGGCTTAAGCCACTGAGACACCCAGTGCCCCTAAAGCCTAGACAGTTATTTTCTCAAGGTCCTGTACTATCTGAGGCCCACATAGCAAGAAGGATGAATGTGACTATTCTAGGAGTGAATTCCACAGAGTTTACCCTTCAGGTGGTTATTGATGCTAATATATAAAGGAACAATTATGTTTTGCTTTCACTTAGCAAGGTTGCTGGGTTAGACACAACTGGACTCTATTTGATTAGCACTGTTCATTTAAATTTCAGATAGCTGGAACTTCTCAAGAAACATAATCATCTTAAAAGCTCAGAAGTATGGAAGAAATTTATCATTTTAATTTAAAATCACATATATTTTATAATTAAACTGTACAGTTTTATGTTCACACATTAATATATTCATAAATTTATAATCAATACATTATATCCAAAATATAGCCCTGGGGGTGCCTGGGTGGCTCAGTGGGTTAGGCCTTTGCCTTTGGCCCAGGTCATGATCTCAGAGTCCTGGGATCAAGCCCCACATCAGGCTCTCTGCTCAACAGAGAGCCTCCTTCTCCCTCTTTCTCTGCCTGCCTCTCTCCTATTTGTGATCTCTCTCTCTCTGTGTCAAATAAATAAATAAAATCTTAAAACACATTTATTTTAAGATTTTATATATATATATATATATACATATATATAGCTTATATTTTAGGTGTGGCTGATTTCATAAGTTTGCAGAACAATATTTCAAGTATGTATCACCAATATTTAAAGAGTATTCTTAGAAAACCATGGGGCAATCATCTGACTGATACTCAGATATAGGGGGCATCATTGCCATAGGACAGGCACTTTTATTAAACAGCATTTGCTAAAGTTTATTTCCCAGAGTACAATGAAAAAAGAAGCAAGATATTCCATGGTCAATAAAATTTTGGATTTCTCGCTAGAGGACTTGTGAGACACTTTAATATGTGTGTACTTGCTAAAAATATCCAAGAAGGTGAAAAAGTAAATTAAATTTCCAAAATTTGGGGCCATGGATTATTTTTTTCTTGAGAGTTTATTGAGGTACTTGTATTTTGCAAATCATCATGGGAAAAATAGCAAAACATGCTTTCATATAAGTATAATTTCCAAAGAGCTTTCCTACTTTGAATATGCTTGTTTTAAATTACAGGTAAAAAATGTGGGAATTAAATTAACAATGACACAGTATATGTTAAATATTAACAGGCCTTTGAATTTAGACCACATGCAC
This sequence comes from Mustela erminea, assembly GCF_009829155.1. Lineage (NCBI taxonomy): Eukaryota > Metazoa > Chordata > Mammalia > Carnivora > Mustelidae > Mustela > Mustela erminea. The sequence goes on along the minus strand of NC_045622.1, from coordinate 79,045,042 downwards.
CCCAATGTTTATAGCAGCAATGTCCACAACAACCATACTATGGGACGAGACCCGATGTCCACTGATAGACGAATGGATAAAGAAGATGTGGTATACATATATAATGGGATATTACCCACCCATTAAGAACAATGAAATCTTGCCATTTGCAATGATGTGGATGGAACTGGAGGGTATTATGCTAAGAGAAATAAGTCAGTCAGGGAAGGACAAATACCATATGTTTTCACTCACGTGGAAATGAAGAAACAATACAGATAACATCGGGGAAGAGAAGGAAAAAATACAATAAGATAAAAACAGAGGGAGAGGCAAACCAGAAGAGACTCTTCAAACTGAAGGTTGTTGGTGGGGGGATGGGTAACTGGGTGATGGGTATTAAGGAGGGCACTTAATGTAATGAGCCCTGGATGTTACATGCAACTAATGAATCACTAAATTCTACCCCTGAAACTGCACTACATGTTAACTAAATTGAATTCAATTAAAAAAAAAAGAGAAAGGTTTCTGTGTAGGAGTGATAGATCAAGAAAATCTTTCTAAACATACAAAACATAAGCATTTAAACGACTCCTTCAATGAGGCAAGTGAAAGAAGAATGTCATGTTTTATTATAGTTTTTCCTGCTTTAGTCATACAAAAGTTCTTATATTCAAACTGATAACAAAGATCTTTCTTTTGAAATTATAGTGCTGGCTACTGGTGCTAGACCAACTTGCCTTTTCACTTACCAGGCACAACTTAAAGTTCTTCAATCCTAACTGCTTACTTAGAAAAAAAAAAAAAAAATCACATGGTATGGTAGACAGAACAAAGTGTTTGGAATCACAAAGACTTAAGCACTAATTCCATCTTTACCATTTACTTAGCTCTGTGAGCTTGGGGATATTACCTTATCTCTCTGATCCTGCTTTCTCTCCTGAGAACTGGAGACAATGATCTTAACTCACAGAGCTGTTAGGAGTGTTATGAGAGGCTGGACACAGAAACTACTCAAGTGTAAGAGGATATCCTGAATTGTTCATTCTCTGTCAAGAGCATGCTTCTTTAATCAGACGTGAGCCAAAATAATAGCTAATTTCAAAGCTTCACTAGAATCTTTCTCTCACACGCTCTTTCTCTTTTTTCTCTGTAATTCTTTATCCTTTAGTTGTGTAAGCCTTCAATAATAGGCCTCTTGAGTTATACAATTATAAAACCAGGAACAACCTATATTTGGGGGAAATTCTACAGTAACTAGAATCAAGTGATTAAAGAATTAAATATTTTTCTGGTAATATAAACTGGGTATAATTGTAATATAACTGTATTTCTGTGGACTAGGGTCTCTTTGGAAAATATCTCTTCCTTTGTATTTAAATTATCCTATACCTGTATGTTATAGCTAGTTCCTAGGGAGAAGTGGGCTCTTTTTTAGCAGCTATAAAGAGAGAAAAAAATGACACCCTCAAGATTACAGAAAACATATCAGGTATTAATTTTCCTCAGATTCTGGAAGAAAGGCCTCTGTGAAATGAATGAGTCTAGACACAGACAAAAACCAATCTATACCAGACTGACACATTCTACGTGTGGAATGATTTAAGACTGAGTAACAAGCCCTTGAGAAATGCACTGATGTTTGAACATTGCATTCCCTCCGATGGTACCATGTGAGTTTGAAAGTAGGAATCTCTATTGTGAAACACACAGTTCCTGGGACAAAAAAAAAATGGTCTTTCAGGAGCTGGACCTTAATCTAGTGTCAATGGAGATCTCATTTTCATTCAGAGCATCATGGTTCCTGAAGCCTAGGCATGTTGGTTGCCAGAGTACAGTTGTGGCATGAACAAGGTGTGAATGACACACGTTTTAGGAGAGGTATTAGAGGGTTTAACTCCCACAGCAGGAGAGCTTGGGTTCTATTCTACCAGGGGTATCCTGATTTGTTTTACCTTACAGTATGTACAATCAGAGTCGATCACTCTCTTCTTCCCCACAGCTCCCACCCTGGTCTAAACCATCATCATCTCTGGCTTAGATTCCTACAGTGCTGTCCAACAGAGTCTCTGCTCACATTCTTGCCCCCAATAATGTATTCATAGCATAAGAGCCAGAGTAACTCTTTAAAATAGAACTTAGATCATATAACTTCTCAGAACCCTTTCGCATTCAGAGTGAAAGCCAAAGTGTTTTCAGTGACCTACACAGCCTTTTATAATCTCATGCTCAATATCTTGCTAATCACTCTCTCCTACTACCTTACCCCTCACTCATTCTACTTCTTATCTTCTGGTCATTTGTTGCAACTTGCTTGTCCTTGCCCCATCTTTCTCACCTTCTCTATTCTTTTCCTTGTTGTATTTATTATCTTCTAATATGTGAACCTATTTATTTATGTTAGTGCCATGGAAGAAGCAATCTTCATTTTATTCATTTATGTTTACTAAGCACTGAGTTCCATGCTGGGCACAGAGTAGTCACTCACTAAACATTTGTTGAATGGATGAATGAGTGAGTTAACTTATTTTAAGTACACGTCCTATGTAACTTGTACCTCACCAAGAGATGATGGAAACAAGAATGCAAATAAACCAGAATTATTCTGGAAGAGGCACTATGTCAAAATTCAAATTAGCATCATGAATAGCTGGCATAGCACTGATTATTAATTCATTCCTGTCAACCTTTAAGATGTGAAAATATCTAATACACTTAAATAAAAGAGATGCTTTAGAAAGATGTTTCTACATTAATTCTACCATCAAGGAGTGAAATGTCAAGCTAAGTGCACATACAGCTAGAACATTTCTAATTTTATATGACTTAACTTTAAATATATATAGATCTTTTTCAAGCAGCATGAACTGTCTTCTTTTATAACTTCCTCAACTTAATTTCTCTTTTGTTATACCTCTACTTAAAACAAAACAAAAGTAGTTTCGTGTTCTTGCAGCTACTGAGCAGGGGGTTGGTGAAGGGACGGTGTTGCCAGGGAGAAAGATTACTTTCCCCCTTGGAATCAAAAGCTCCCAATCTGCCGCTATTCTGTTAGCTCTGATGAAGGCAGCCTTTTTGGATGGAACAAACACCCACCGCCTTCACACTTCACATTATTATTTAATTATTCCATCCAAAATTCCCAAGAAGTAGAATATTCACTCTTGAGAGAAGGAATTTAAAAACTTGAGTTTTTACAAAGTCACTCTCTGCAAGCCAGTGGCAGAGAGCTGAAAGAAAACAGAATGTGGTAGTTGAAAAAGAACAGATCTAAGAAGACAAATTGCTCATACAACCTGAAAGTGTACTTGGAACACAAGCACAGTTACAGATCATCTACCTCTTCATTCATATGGCCTTCCAATATGAATCCCTAACTATTGATGATGTGATCATCTAGAAATTGTCCATGTGAACGTGTGATACAATGAGGATTTGAAACCTGTTCTCTGCCAGACTCAAGGCTTAGCTCTGGTGAATGTAAATTTAAAAACTGGGAACTTGTTCCCTGAGGGATATTCCTATTTTTCAGCTAACAAGTCTGATACTTGCTGACATGTTCATAATTTCCTTTTCTCTATCCTCATATCACAAGCCCTTTCTTTTCCCTCCCCTCCCTCTTCTCACCCTCTCCTCACCCTTCTTTCCCATCACCATTTAAGCATCTCATATAAGAATAAAGAAAGAAGGAGAGAATGAAACCTCCTAAGAGCTCTTGCCCATCTCTGGCTACTGCTTTCCATCCTCCCACCCCCAGGGTAACATTTGCTGCTGACTCTGCTTTTCCACTCTTCAAACCATGTCCATCTTGCTTGCACGTCTGTCTCCTCAGAGAGAGGATTCTCCTTGCTTTCACCAAAGATTTTTCTCAACCTCCAATGGAACGAGCCTCCTTCTTGTCTTACTGGACTGCTCAGCAGTACGTTACCCTGCTAGTCCCTTTTCCTTGTGACGCCTCTTCTCTGCCTCTTCCATCTACCTCCAACTCCTTCAAATGTCTACTCTCCTCTCCTACATTTTACAGGCTGTCCCCTAGATGCATTTTCTTTTCTTCTCTCTAGTGGCTTCATCCTAATACGTGGCTTATATTACCATCTATGTACTAAAGACAAAAGCATTAACTTTCAGTTCACACTCCTCAGTGGGCTCTAACACAAAATTCAAACATTTTCTACTTATATTTCTCAAAGGTCCCTTAATTACTAGCTTACGATCTTTGTTCCCATAATCCCACTCCACTTTCTCCCCGAATTTGCTCTCTTCTTGTCAAAAGTAGTTTTGTACTGGCTATTCTTTCTGCGAATAGCATTCTGTCCCCTAATCTTCCCATGATGGACTCCTTTTCATTTATAACTCTTTCGGATCACACATGCATACATAACTAACTACCTAGCCACATTCCCTATATAAGTTATTCTGTTTTAGGGGCACCTGGGTGGCTCAGTCAGTTAAGGATCTGACTCCTGATTTCAGCTCAGATCATGGTCACCATGGGTGTAAGATCAAGCCCCTTGTTAGACTGCATGCTCAGTGGGGAGTTTGCTTGAGATTCTCTTCCTTCCTCTTCCTCCGACCCTCCCCCAACACATACAAACTCCTGCTAATCCTCTTTCTCTCAAATAAATAAAACTTGAAAAAAAAACTTTAATAAATTATTCTGTTTTAATAATTGCACGACATTTCTCATTATGCAGTTTTTCTTGTTGATTTATGGTTTCTCTCCTATGAGAACGTTACCCATTTTTATCTATCTTGATTCCCATTTATCTCCAGAAGATAGTGTATAATAAGTACTTCATTAATGCTCCTTGAATGAATAAAGAAATCGCTCAAGCCACAATCCTAAATTACCCTTGAGATCTTCCTCTCTTTTCCTATCATAACCAAACCAAGTATCTACATTTTAACTTAAATATTTATCAGATCCATATCTTCCTCCTCCCTCTCTAATGCCATCCATGATATCTGTGCCTTTAGTCCTACTCTTCAAATCTATCCTCTTTTCAGGATTCCAAGGTATTTTCTTAGAAAACAAATATGGTCATGATCCTGCCCTGCTTAAATTTTTTTCAATAGTTCCCCATTTTTCTTAAGAAAGTCATCAAAAGTCTTATATTACTAGGTGTAAGTATTTAGCCCTCACCATTCTTTCCATACTCATCTAGTACCCTTTTATTCTGGTACTAAAAAATGCCAGGGTCCTTCCTCCCACTACCATTAAGATAATAAATTGATTCCTATGATGATGGGGTTTGGCATTAATAGATTAAGAGATCCCCAGGTGATTAGAATGTGTAGTCAGTACTGAAAACCATGTCTCGCCCTTTTATTTGACTTATTTTAGGTATTATCCATTCTTAAACTTCAAAGATTATTTTTTTAATTTCACTTCTTCCTTTCCTCTAGTGTTCCCTCACCCTCCAGACTAGATCACTGCCCTTGATATAAATCTTTCTAGGATTACTTTTTTTGGGGGGAGGGGTCACTTATCACAGATTATGTTAAGTTATCATAATTATGAAAGACTGACTCCTATGTAGTGTCAATGAAAGTCTACTTACTGATTGGATCCCCAGTAGCTTGAATAGTATGTGGTAAGATTATTTGCTGAATTAATAAATAATTGGAGATATGTAAGCAAAATAACTAACAATATTATAATGGGATGTATGTATAAATTGCTCTGGGAACAGATGAGGAAATGATTGATAATATGGAGGAGAAATCATGGGGAAATAAAATCTTATCACAAGACTGAGTTCATAAGATTTTTGTAATAAATACTTGTTGGTTGAATTACTCTAGTGATATGGATGTTCTGGATTAAAATTCCCAGAAAAAAAACAAAAAAGGGAAACACAATTAAAGGAGTCAATAGAAATTGAGACCAGAACTCAACTTGATCAATTCTATAGCACTAGACAGTGTATGAATAAATCCTTACCTTGTAAAAAGTCAAGACATTGTAATGTTATTTTATATATATTTTAAAAGTGCTAATAAATATAAATACATCAGTTTTCTAGAGCCTTCTCAAGTTATAATTCAGTATATCCTTATGTGTTTCTTAGAAAACTAACAACAGGAGCTGTCCTGTGGGAAAAAAGGGGAGGAGGCTCCCATTTCATATGTAAGTACCTGTGAGCACTCTATTTCACTGACACTGATTAGCAAATTACTTAGATATTTAATCAAAGAAATCATCAACAATTTTCACTTTGTCTGTGCCATTCTTTAGAAAAGTAGTTAAATCACACTTGTAGTAATTTAGAGGCTCCTCAAAAACTTAATTTAAAAATTTTCTTCGAATAAGGGAACGGCTAATTAAATCCCCAAGTTGTAACACTATACACCTTACAAAAAAGATGAGCTGGATCAAAATATAATGGCAATTTAAGATATTCATAGTACATTGTTAAATGACAGATTGGAGTAGTAAACTAGTATGCATAAAATGACTGTTTTTTTCTAAAAAATGTATACATTTTATATATACATAGAAAATATCCTGAGGGACACCTAGCAGAATAAAATCAAGGTATTAATAGGGCTATTAATAAAGAAAAGGACATGATTTGGGAGCTAGTAGATGTAAACTTTAACTTCTTACTTTGTACATTTTTATACTTTAAGTTTTTCGCATTAAGATCTTTTTCTTTTGTAATTATGTGTTTAATGGATGTTTTTTAGGACTTGATGGCAAGAGGTTTTTGTTTTTGTTTTTGATAAAAGGAGTGTGAAAGATATGTTTCTATCTCCTTTCTCTTTACTTACTTTCTATTTTTTTAATGGACATTGATAGTTTTATTGTTTCAGTAGAAAAAAAAAACATTCTTTAAAAAACACTTTAAAACAATCATTCAAGGAAAAAAAGTTGTCAGAGATAAAGAAGGCCATCTCATAATGATAAAAGGAGCCAATTCTCCAAGAAGACATAACAACCTTTAATATGTATGCACCTCATAAGAATGTCAAGCTGTGTGAGGCAAAAACTGACAGAACTGCAAGGAGAAACAAATGAATCCCCTGTCACAGATGGAGACTTTAACAATCCTCTATCAGAATTAGACAAACCCAACGGGCAGAAAACCAGTAAGAAAATCGTTGAACTCACAAACACCATTGATCAAGTAGATATAATTGACATCTATAAATTACTTCATTTACAGCAGAATACACATTTTTCTCAAACTCACATGGACCATTCAGAAGATAAATTATATTCTGGGCCATAGAACATATCTTAACAAATTTAAAAGAGTAGAGATCATGTTACAATGTCTGCTTTCAGACCACAATGGAATTAAACTAGAAATCAATAACAGAAAGATAACTGGAAAATCTCAAAATATATGTAGATTAAATAACACACGTCCAAATGACACATAGGGCAAAAATGAAATCTCCAGAGGAAAAAATACTTTCCTGCTTTGTGCAAGTGTAAACACAATTTATCAGTATATATCTTGAGGGACACTGTTAGGTGTCCCTCAGGATATTTTCTATATATATATATAAAATACTATCTAAAATTTAAATACAGTGAAAGTTGTGCTTAGGGGTAAATTTATAGCATTGATTGCATGTATTTAAAAAAAGAAGGAAGATTTAAAGTCAATAATCTCAGTTTCTACCTTAAGAAACTAGAAAAAAAAAGAAAATTAAAATCAAAATAAGTAGAAAAAAATAACAAGAATTAAAGCATATAAAGCATATCATATCATAACATTATGTCAACAATACTTCAATAAAAAAGAATTAGTGGATAAACCAGTAAAATTGGGAACAGAAAAAAAAACAACAGAAAAATTGGTGAAATATTTATTCTCTGAACAGATCAATAAATCATTAAGCCTCTAGACAGCTTACTAAGAAAAACAGAGAAGACACAAACTATCAGTATCAGAAAAGAAAGAGGGGACTTGACTACAGAGCCCATGGAAATTAAAAGGTTAATAAAGGAATATTATGGTTCACTCTCTGCTCACATATGATAACCTAGATGAAATGGGCCAGTTTCTTTAAAGACACAATCTGCCAAAATTCACATACAAAAAGTACACAATCTGAATGGATCTGTATCTATTAAAGAAACGGAATCATTAATTAATAACTTTCCAAGAGGAAAAGCACCAGGCCCAGATAGGTACACTGATGGTTTCTACCAAGCAGAGAAATTGTGCCACTTTTCTATAATGTCTTTCAGAGTACAGAAGTGGAGGGGAAACATCCTAACTCATTCTATGAGGCCAGCACTACACTATTATTAAAATCATACAAAGGCACTCCAAGAAAAAAACAAACAAACAAACAAACAAAAAACTAAGACCGATATCTGTCATGAACATAGACACAAAAAATTTTAACAAAATATTAGGAAATAGAATCTAACAATGTAAAAAAAGGATTATATACCACAACCAATTGGGATCTATCTTAAGTATGCAAGGCCATTTCAGTATTTGAAAATCAACTAATGTGATCCATCATATCAACAGGCTGAAAAGGAAAAATCATATGATTATATTAATAGATGCATAAAAAGCATTTGACAAAATTCAATATCCATTCATATAAAAACTAAGTAAACTAGCAATAAAGTTGAACTTATTCAACATGAAAAGGATTGTTATAAAACACCTACAGCTAACATACTTAATGGTAAGAAACTAGAAGCTTTCCTACTAAGATCAGGAATAAGGCACCTGTTTACTCCTTTTCAACATTATACTGGAAGTACTAGCCAATACAGTGTGGTATAAAAAGAACAAAAATGGTACATAGACTCGGGAGGAATAAAGAAAACTCTCTTGTTCTCAGATGACATAGATGACAGAGACATGTAAAAATTTCAAACAAATCAACAATAACAACAAAAACAAATGCTGGGACCAATAAATAATTACAACAGGATTTTAGAAGATGGAAGGTTAATATATACAAGTTATTGCTTTCTTTCAGCAATGAACAATGGAATTTGAAAGTAAAAACAATACCATTTACATTAGTACCACAAAGATCTAATCACTTGGGTATAAATCTAAAGAAAACATGTACAATATCTATATGAGGACAACTATAAAATTCTATTTAATGAGGTCAAAGAACTAAATAAATGGAGAGAGATTTCATGTTCATGGATAGGAAGACGATATTGTCAAGATGTCAGTTCGTCTCAACTTATCTATATATTTGTGCAATGCCAATCAAGATTTCAGCAAGTTATTTTGTGGATACTGACAAAGATTATGAAGAAGAAAAAGACCCAGAATAGCAAACACGATTTTGAAGGAGGATAACATATTTGGAGGACTGACGCTACCTGACTTCAAGACTGACTAAATAACTACACTAGTGGAATTAGTGAATAAGTACGCAAGTAGAAAAATGGAACAGTATAGTGAGCCTAGAAATAGACCCACATAAATATCTATGACTTATGAAAGCCAGCTAATCTTTTGCAGAGAATCAAAGGTTGAACAATGGAGCAAAAACTGTTTTTTAAACACATGATGCTGGAACAACTGGACATCCACATGCAAAAGCTATCTAAACAAATCTAGACACAGTCCTTACACCCTTCATGAAAATTAGCTAAAAATAGATCAAGACCTAAATGTAAAGTGAAAAACTATGTAACTCTTAAAAGACAAAATAAGAGAAAATTTATATGACCTTGGGTATGAGGATGCTTTTTAAAATATAAGACCAGGCTAAGCCTGGTGGTGGGTATTAAGGAGGGCACATATTACAAGGAGCACTAGGTGTTGCACATGAACACTGAATCTTGGAACACTGCATCAAAAACGAATGATATATTTTATGGTGACTAACAAGACAATAAAAAAGATTAAAAATTTAAAAAATAAAATAGAACACCAAGAATACAATCCATGAAAAAAATTGATAAGTTGGACTTGCTTAAAATTAAAAACTTCTGCTCTGTGAAAGACAGTGTCAAAAGAAATGAGTTATGGATATTGGGGAGGGTATGTGCTATGATGAGTGCTGTGAAGTGTGTAAACCTGGTGATTCACAGACCTGTACTACTAGGGCTAATAATACACTATATGTTTATAAAAAAATAAAAATATTTTTAAAAAAAAGAAAGTAGAAAACAAGCAACAGACTAAAAAAAAATGTTTGCAACAGACACATCTGCTAAAGAACAGTTATTCCAAAATATATAAAGAATTCTTATAACTTAACAATAAGAATGGGGCACCTGGGTGGCTCAGTGGGTTAAAACCTTTGCTTTTGGCTCAGGTCATGATCCCTGGGATCGAGCCCCGCATCGGGCTCTCTGCTCAGCAGGGAACCTGCTTTCCTTCCTCTCTCTGCCTGCCTCTCTGCCTACTTGTGATCTCTGTCTGTCAAATAAATTAAAAATAAAAATTAAAACTTAACAATAAGAAAACAAACAGCTGAAAGGCCTTAACAGATACCTCACCAAACAAGATATATAGATGACAAACAAGCACATGAAAAGATGCTGTACATCACACGTCAGGAAAATGCAAATTAAAAAAATGAGCTACCACTATCTACTATCCTCCTAGAATGGCCACTGTTCAGAATACTGGCAGCAGCAAGTGCTGGTACGGACTTGGAGCAATGGGAACTCTCATTCATTGCTGGTGGGAATGAATGTAAAATGGGACAGCCATCTGGGAAGACGGTGTGAAGGTTTCTCACAAAAATGAACATACTTTTACCATATGATCCAGCAATCCACTCCTTGGTATTTACCCAAAGTTTAAAACTTATGTCCACACAAAAGCCTGCACAAGGATGCTTAAAGCAGCTTTATTCATAACTGTCAAAGCCTAGAAGCCACCAAGAGGTCCTTCAGTAGGTGAATGAAGAAACACACTGTGGTACATCTATATTATGGAAAAGTTTTGAGCACTAAAACTTTAGTTTTATGTACTTTCAGCACTAAAACTTTAGTTTAGCATGAAGCAACCTTAAGTACATATGACTTGGTGGAAGACATCAAGCCTGAAATGGCTATAAATTGTATGATTCCACTATCAGACATTCTTCGAAAGGTAAAACTATGGAGACAGTAAGAAGATCAGTGGTTGCCTGGAGCTAAAGGTGGCAGAGAGAGGTACAGGCAGAACACACAGGATTTTTAGGACAGTGAAAATATTTTGCACTATACCATAGGGGAGATACATGTTATTCATGTTATTGTACATTTACCTGAACCCATATCATGTACAACGTCAAGAGTGACCATTATTGGACTATGGGTGATAATAATGAGCCCATGTAGGTTCATTAATCCTAACAAAGGTATCACTCTGGTACAGGGATCTTGATGATGGGAGAAAATCTGTGGGAGCAGGAGCTCTATGGGAAATCTCTGTACCTTCTTCTCAGTTTTGTCGTGATCCTAAAATGGCCCTCAAAAAAAATAAGGTCTGAAATAAAATAAAAGCATTAGGGGGAAAAAAAAAAGGACTGAGGAGGAACTCATTTACAGTTCCAATATTAAAACCCAGACATTAACAGCTTGGCACTCTTTCAGCATTTTTCGTTTCGTAGGTTTTGTACTTTAAATAGGTATAATGATTTCTTTTTCAATTTGTGAAATCGTAAAAATAGTCATGCCCTTTGAAAAATATTTAAATTTACGGAAATGTGTAAGTAAAAAAGGAATACACATTTAAATGGGACCATACATACGTATTTCTTTTACATTTGGGAGAAAATAACTATGCATTTTATAGAAACATGTGTGATACGCTTCCCATGCTAAAACATAAGAAATTATATATCCCTTCTAGCCCATTATGTCACATAAGAAGTGTTATTAAAGCACCTACTTCCTTTTCCAACATCAGGCCTTCTGCTCGGAGGTTCTTTTCAAATGTGTTTCTTTTGTCATATTGTATATTTGACTTCCTGTAAACCAGGATGTAATCAATCCGTTTTTTGCCATCTTTAAACAGAAGTCCACTGGATGCTATGTAATTCATGTCATTCTGCAAATAAAACAATGCTTGTTAATAGCGTAGGTTAGACAAACACACACATTTTGGTTTCAGTCACTTCAGTTTGGATATGGGCAATCCAAAAGCAAAGCAAAAAAAAAAAAAAGTGTTGTTTTACATTCCAGTTATAAGACATGGAAAGATGATTAAAGAAAGTTGCAATCTATAATGGGAGACAAGCTAACAAGTGATGTTCAGAATCTGAAATTACACAGTCTCATACCAGAAACTGGTTCTCTGATGTTGGCATCAAAATGTGTATGTTTTATTCAATAAGGTCCTATAAAAGTAATATCAGATAGCATATATTGCATATTTATTCAACATCAGTCTCAGACTTCAGTGCCTTACATGTTTGATCTTACTTAATACTTACAACTCCCATTTCAAAAATAAAGGCACGAAGTCTGAACATAAGTACTGAAGCCAACATAGCTTCCAATATTAAATGATACTCAGAATAGATACTATTTTCTAAACTTATGTTCAACAACACTAAACCAAACAATAATTCCTGAGCTGCTTGCTCCCCAAATACTTGTTCACAGGATATAAATCCGTGAGCCCACTGAAAGAGCTTACTTACCAAGACTAATCACTTGCTCATCAAAATCGCTTTAAGCCCTCCCCTTGCTGCGCCCATCCACCTACGCTATTTTTTTATAGACTGGTCAATTTTCCAAATTCCTGCCTTGCAAGACCTACCTGACCTGACAGCTGAGGCACCTGAGTGATCTGCCACATTAGAAATGACATCATATAACTCCTCTCCCCGAGACCCTTAGCCCACTTTCCCCAGTCTATTTTTCTTGGCACTTACTAACTTCTACCATGTTATATAACACTAAACAATATATTATCTTTTGTTTGCTGTCTGCCTTGTCCTACTAGAGTAAAAACTGTATCAAGGTAAGGGTTTTGTTGTTGTTGTTGTTGTTGTTGTTTCATCATTTTGCCTCAGAGTATTCCAGACATCTAACCCAGAATCAGATACATAGTAGGCATCAATAAGTATTTGTGAGAGGAACAAAGGAACGCAGGCAATATCCATAATCCTGTGTATCTAGGTAAGGCTGACCTCAAGGATATAAGGCCAAGAAGAAATCGTGTTTTCATTTCTCATCCTCTCCCCTCCAGTACTTAAAACAAATAAAATTATTAGAGGTGAAGATAATTGCAAAATTACAGCTGAACTGCAATAGGCATGGTGTGCCCTTTGCTTTATACCCACTTCATTTATGACCCATTGTCTCCAGACATCTTTGTATTAATTTAAACAAGGACTGGGTTAAAACAAAATCATATACAAATTTTCTTCTGCATTTTCCTTTGCTTGAAGTATACCATTCACTCCAGTCCATTATGAAGGGTCATCTGAGTCTTATGGTACTAATAACATATTTAGTCCCAGGTGAAGGCAAAAGTCCTTCAGTGAGAAGACCTAGAAGTAAATGAATGGTTGGTAGGAAAAATAAAAGAAAATAAGATAATTTTTTAATCCATTTTACGTGCTTTTCATATTTTTTATTTTTTTAAAGATTTTATTTATTTTAGAGAGAACGAAACAATCACAAGGGAGAGGGATCACAGAGGCAGAAGGAGAAGCAGACTCGCCGCTGAGCAGAGAGCCTGATGTGGGGCTGGATCCCAGGACCTGAGATCATGACCCAAAGGGAGGCAGATGCCCAAATGATCAGGCCACCCAGGCGTCACTGTGCTTTTCATATTTTAAAAGCAGCATGGACTGAAAGTGGAACCCTGTCAGATACTGTTACCCATTGTTCTAAGTCTAAGCAAAACAAATGTTCAACTCTCCCAGAGAAACAGCTGCCTTACTATCAAATAAAATCAATATTTTTTTGTTGTTTTTATAATAAGTGACCTTAGGCATTATTCACAGCTTTTGTTTCTGAGTGAATGTGTTCTCAGTCAAACTATATTAACTAGAATTCTAGTTTATTATCTAATGATTCTATGAATTCTAAATTATTAATGATGAGTTTTACCAGGCCAAATGAAAAATAGTGATCAAAATGGTAATAGATAAGCAAGGAGAAATATGGAAATCTCTTCTGAATCTTGTTTAAAAAATGTTGTATAGGGGTGCCTGGGTGGTTCTGTCAGTTAAGACTCTGGCTCTTTATTTCAACTCAGGTCATGCTCTCAGGGCCTTGAGATCAAACCTTGCATTAGGCTGCAGGCTCAGCATGGAGTCTGCTTATTCTCTCTTTTCCTCTCCTTCTGCCCCTGCCGCCCTGGGCTCTCTCTCTCAATCCATCTAAAAAATAATAAATAAATAAATAAATAAATCTTTTAAAAAATTGTATAGGTTCTATATAATTCTAAGGTTATAGGCATTGTATTTTACTTTAATAGATATATGGCAACCATTAACCAATATATTGATTAACCATGTTCAAACCGTAAAAAGCAGAACTGGCGGGAAATTCATTCCACGTATCATTGTATCTAGACACCAAAAGAACAACTTCTTTAATGGTTTGATATAATAATGTTCATTCGAACATGAAATCAAGACTCATCTCTTAAATTATCTGGAATAGTGAAATGTCTTTCAATCACAATATAGATGCATTTAATTTAGAAACAATTTTCATGTTTATGAATTCCAGAAGACAGAATAAAACTAGTTTTGCTCAGAATAGCTGGGATGCTGAACATCCACCAGGTACCTTATCTTTTAACAGTTCTGAAAACAACTTAATTATTTAATGCATTACAAACCACAAAGTTCAGGTACTTTCAGAAAAGCTGGCCTCTCTAAAGAATATCTCGACAATATGCATGTTACGGGTCATGCTGAGAAAGAATCCTTTGCAAAGATTTTTGCACATTTAAAGTAGCAACAGAAGTCTGCCTATTTGCATGAAAAGGCACTTTTGGGTGTTTTTCAAATAAAATTATGGTAGTAACTGCCTGTTTGTGAGATGCATATTTTTTTCAGTATTTGTTCTTTTCAAGCTAACAAGAACTTATTGAACACCTAATATATGCTAGGTACCGTGTTAAACTTGGGGGATAAATGTAAGAGGACAAAGAAGTCTTTCAGGAAATTTAGCATACATCTGGAGTGGTAGACATGTAGATGTTTAGTTACAATGCTCTCTAACATGTGCAGGGGGAGAGGCCTGAGCTATGGAATTGAAGAACGTCAGGGTATATGAGAGGAAGACTGATTAACACATGCCAGGAGCCAGTAAGGGTCATGTTGTCTTGGGTGAATTTATCATGGTCCTCTGTCAGGCAGATATGAAATTAGGTCAGGTCATTAATCTGCAAGTGATTGCTGACCGATTACATGGTTACCATACTTTTGAGTTAGTATAATTCAGTATGATACGCTGGTTATGGTACTGGTATCTGTATCAGGCAGACTGGGGTTTTAATTAATTGTGTTCTTAGGTAACTTAATCTCACTTCTCAGCTTCAATTCACACAGCTTTTCAGGGAAGATAACAGTATTATCAACATTGTAAGATTATAGTTATGACTAAATGAGGTAATATACACAGGCTACTCTCAATGTTGTCTGACCTTTTGAGATTTAAAAAAAAGTCAGCTATGGGGCGCCTGGGTGGCTCAGTGGGTTAAGCCTCTGCCTTTGGCTCAGGTCATGATCTCAGGGTCCTGGGATCAAGCCCCGCATCGGGCTTTCTGCTCAGCAGAGAGCCTGCTTCCTCCTCTCTCTCACTGCCTGCCTCTCTGCCTCCTTGAGATCTCTGTCAAATAAATAAATAAAATCTTTAAAAAAAAAAGTCAGCTATTATCACAAAAAATAAGGTAAAAGATGTATGCAGTGTATTAATTTGTTTTGGGATCTGTCTTGTTTTCTGATTATTCAAATGACTCCTTCTAATTTTTTGGAAAATTATCTTCTTCAGGACAAAAACAGATGGAAACATAGGTAAGTAATCCAAAGGATGTTAGTGTGGATATGGAATCAGAGCAAAGGAAAGCAGGTATCCTTTGCATATACTTGTGAAACAGCATTTATAAAACAAAAAGTGCAATAAACAAATGCATAACAGTGAATTATTGTAAGACAAATACCTGTATAATTACTACCTAAGTCAAGAAACAGAACGCTCCATCTCCTTCAGAAGCCCCCTTACATCATCTTTCTTAGTTGTGATGTCCTCCCTCTTCATGCCCCTCCTTAGAAGGTAGTCATAATCCTATTGTTTATGAAACTAATTTCTTGCCTTTCCTTAGTTTTATTATCAAGGGACATATCCTTAAACACTATATTTTAGTTCTGTCTCTTTTCAAACTTTGTGTAAATGCAAATATAAAATGAATAAACTTTTTTGTCTGGCTTCTTTCCTGTTACCTTATGGGTGTGCAATACATCTCTAATTTTCTTGTATTTTCTTGTATTTGTAGTTCGTCTTTTTTCACTGTTATATTATTATATAATTACAAAAAAAACCCTTATTTATGCTTCTCTTAACTGCTATTCAGGCTGTTTCCAGTCTCGGCTATTAAAAATAAAGCTATAATAAACATTCATGTGTGTATCTTGCAATACACATGTGCATACATATCTATCAGCATGTACCTAGGAGAAAAATCGTTGATTCACAAGAAAAATTTTCTTTCAACCCCTCAGTATGCCACACAACTCAGAATGGAGCCCATGAGTACAGAGTCTAATGCAATTTCTGATGTCTTTTAAGATTTTATGGAACATGGATGGCTTTGTACAGATGGAATCTTCTTGATTATTGAGTCCTGGTCTTAGTAAGTTACTAAGTAACTTAGTAAGTTACTGGTCTCTACTAAGTTACTTTTGCTTAAAAATGGACTTGTTTTGCCATACTATGTGGCATGAAAACCTATAGTATGCATAGGTTTCAAGTGCTGTCAATATCTACTCCCACCCGCAATAGTCCTTTTATCCAAATTTTGCTATTCAGAATGCAATCAGTTATTGTCATGCCCTCTTCCTGGGTATTTCTGTTTCTGTTTGGATTGAGAGAGAGAGAGAGAGAGGCACATGTGGACAAGGCATGACTCTGGCTCAGAAAATTGGTGTTTTTAAGGGCAGTGGATGCTTAGTTTCCTTCACTGTGGGGCCCTTGCAGTCCAACATTTCAGACCAATGATGGGCCAGGCTAGCCCAACTCTCCACTGTGATCTGGTTTCAGTTCTTAAGGCCAAGTTTCTGTGTTTCATGCTTGTGTTTCTTAATCTTTTCCAAAGCTTCAAATAATGAAAATCCTATTCATTACTTTTTAGCAGTGGTGTTTGTTTTAGTGTTTCTGTATCGTTTTTTGGCAATCATTAATGAGATATTTGGAAATGACTATATTGATGTTGATAGTCTGATGCCATGTTTTACTCAGAAGTTCTAGATTTATGCTCCTTAATCAGAGAAAAATCCAAACATCCTTAGTATGTAACTATAATTTATTTTGGAGTTAAAACCATTCCTTACAATAGCTCTTACTGTTAACATTACCCATTATGGGGGGGGGGAATGTTTTTTAGGGTGTTTATTTGAAAAACACCCTAAAAAACATTTGTCTCATTTCAGACAAATGAGAAACGGTTTTGTCAAAAAGTTCACATATTTACAACAATAAAATCAACCCCTGTTCAAATAAACTAACAGAAAATACACATGCACTGTAGTTCAAGAGAAATCCTGCACAAGAGTAGAAATTTACTAAGTGCTGCTGAATTAGTAAAATTTCTGGTTTTTCTGTCATGGAAATTTTATATTTTAAAATGGTACTTATGGGAGAAGAATGTTTTAATTTTCTAAGTGTCCTCAGGGACACAAAGCATATTCATACATATATATCTTTTAACACACCTAGCTTAACTAAAAATGTTTCAGAAATGTAATTACTATGCAAATTTTCCTATGCAAATCATCTTTAATCATGAGTCTTAGGAATCTCAAAAAATCACACTTCAGTGCTATACAGGCGTGGCTTTCACTGTGGAGAAGACCCTGGCCAGGCTGGTAGCTTCCTTAACAGAAAGTCAACCCTAATTCTCATCCCCATCGTCTTTAGAAATCTGAAACTCTGATACTTTTATCAGATGGTAGATTGTATTCTAGCTCCTATTACATCTGGTAGAGAAAACTATTTAAGAAAACAATGACTAACAAAGTCATATCTAAAGAAATAATAAATACTAACATAAGATAAGCAGAAACCAAGCACTCTTCTACACACCTTGCATATCTTCACACATTTCATGCTCATAAAAACTGAGAGATAAGTGCTTCCCCCACCCTCCATTTCATAGATGCTGAAATTGAGACAAACTTTGTAATAGATGGAAAGGTCTTATGTTAGCCAAAGAGGAAGTTTATCCCATCTGGGATTTCCATAGCAATTCATCTTCCTTTTACTTGACACCAAGTGGGTGTGCAAGCTGTGTCATTCTGAGCAGCTCCCAGATTAAGGGATGAGGTTTTGGAGAAGCAGGGCAGAGCCTCTTCTCTCTCACTGCTTATGCTTCCTGGGTATATAGGGAAGAAGCAAACCACCCTGGCCTAGAGGCAGGTGCAGAAAGATTCTGCAGCCTCACCTGCTCACAGGATATGTAACAGGTGGGCCAAAGCTGTTTGCTCCAAATGGCATATCTATATCTAATCACAGCAACAAAACAGTAACCAAGCATATTCCAGACATTTCAGACCTTACTCCAATCTTGACGTAGATCTGCTTCTTGAGTTTTACTCTCCCGGGTAGACTTACAGGGGAAGAAACAACTTGGGAAGGGGTAGGAGTAAACATGTCCATTCTTCTTCTTGCTTGCTTATCTTCATAGCAGCCAAAGTTTTGTGGTTTGTTTTTAAATCATATTAAGGTTTTCTTTTTGTTGTTGTTGTTTTTGTTTTTTGTTTTTTCCAGCTTCATAAATGACCATGTTGCCAAGTGAAAGAAGCCAGGTCTGGGAACTCTACATACTGTGCAATACAATATGACATTCTGGAAAAGGCAAGACTATGGAGACAGTAAAAAGATCAGTAGTTGCCAAGGACAGGAGAGAGGGAGGGCTGAAGAGGCAGAGCACAGAAGATTTTCAGGGCAGTGAAACTACTCTAAGTGATACTATAATGTTGGATACATGTTATTATACACTTGTTCTAAGGCACAGAATGTACCACACCAAGTGTGAACCTTAATGGAAACTATGGACTCTGGGTGATTATGACGTGTTAAAGCAGGTTCAGCAACTGTAATAAATCTCCCATTCTGGTGTGGGATGTTGATAATGGGAGAGGCTGTGCATGTGTGGGGGCGGGAGTATACGGGAAATCTTTTCCTTCTGCTCAATTTTTCTATCAACCTTAAACTGTTCTAAAAAATAAAAGTATTTTTAAAGATTTTTAAAAATTTATTTATTTGACAGACCGAAGTCCTAAGTAGGCAGAGAGGCAGGCAGAGAAAGAGGAGGAGGCAGGCTCCCTGCTGAGCAGAGAGCCTGATGTGGGGCTCCATTCCAGGACCCTGGGATCATGACCCGGGCTGAAGGCAGAGGCTTTAACCCACTGAGCCACCCAGGTGCCCCAGAAAATAAAAGTATTTTTAATAAAGTGTTTTTAAAAGTTCTTTTTTTTAAAGACTAAGTTATGTCATATATCTTATCAGCTACCTTGTATCTCTTATTGTCACATTCCTAGCAATACTAGTTAAATACACATGTTGAAGAGCAGAAAGATGTCTTGAAGTCAAAGTCCATTCTTATAATAAAGCCAGAGAGCTCTATTTCTTTTTATTTAGCACTGTGATCCTTTTTCTCTAATAAAACAATGTAATCATATTTATTTGTATAAAGTATTTATTACCTATCTACTATGTTCTAAGAACTCTTGTAGCTCTGAGAATATAGTAATAATGAAGCAAAGTGAGATAGCACCCTGTAAGGTCCGATATGGTAAAAAAAAAAAAAAGAATACAAGATGTAATTCCAATGATAACAAGTAAAATGCAAATATAGGTTTGGTGCATTGTAGAAACATCAATAAAGGTCATTTTAGATTATTAAAAAGATAAGCAAGCTGTTTTCTTTTAGTGGATTAAAGTAAAAATTGGATTTGCAGTTAGGCCATTCAACTTACAGAGAGAGGCGAATTTCTCTTCCTAATAATATCAACAGTTCACACAGGTGTGGTAAAGTGAAAATTAGGTATGGCAACGTGCCCAAGAAAGATGTCTCTTGTCCATTTTAACATCCAATCATTGAGGGACACCTGGGTGACTCAGTCAGTTAAATGTCTACCTTGGGCTCAGGTAGTGATCCCAGGGTCCTGAGATGGAGCCCTGTGTTGGGTTCTTTGCTCAGTGGGGAGTCTGCTTCTCCCTCTGCCTGCTGCTCTGCCTACTTGTACTCTCTCTCTCCCTCTGTGTCAAACAAATAAATAAAATCTTTTAAAAATTAATATCTTTTTAAAAATCCTATCATTGAGCTCAGTGGGTTAAAGCCTCTGCCTTCGGCTCAGGTCATGGTCCCAGGGTCCTGGGATGGAGCCCCACATCAGGCTCTCTGCTCGACGGGGAGCCTGCTTCCTCCTCTCTCTCTGCCTATCTCCTTTGCCTACTTGTAATCTCTGTCTGTTGAATAAATAAATTAATTAATTAATTAATTAATACATCTTAAAAATCCTATCATTGAATGTATACATAGGACACTCTAAATACATGCTTAATGACGATGCATAAATGACAGAAGTAAAAAAAAATGTAAAATATTACAGACATGCTTCTTCTTATTACTCTTATTATTATGTGATGTTATTAAGTAGGGATATAGAGGAGAGAGGAAATTCTAAAGAGGAAGCCCTCTGTGCACAAGAAAAAAGGAAGGGGAGGTTTTAGAAAGATAGCTTATTAAAGTAAAGTGCTTAATGATATTAGGTCATTGTAATTTTTGTTAGACTAAATACTTGGTATTGTGCCCATAGAGCATCTTGTTGACTTAATTTTTATTGAATTAATTCAATTAATGTTTACAAGTTGGGCAAAAATCATTTACTCAAAACTTCAAATCTGTTTCTGTCAGGCAGACAGAGCATCTTGTCGGTTACATTTGCCTGGCTTGCTAGCAAGCTCCTGCTGGTGGATCTGAGTTAGATAATTGTCGGTTTGCTTCATTAATGGTACACCAACCATTCACTGATGAGGTTGCATTTTAATGTATGAGATTAGCATATTTTATGGTATTAGTTATCTATTGTTGCATAAGAAGCGTTCCACAAATTTAGGAGCTTAAAACGATGCAGATACATCACTTCCATTTCTGTAAGTCAGGAGTTCAGGCGTAGCTTAGCTGAGTCTTTTGCTTAGAGGACACAAAGCTGCAACCAAGGAAGGAGTCAGTGTGGAGCTTTACTCTTATCTTAAGGCCTGACTAGGGAGAATCCACTTCCAACATAACTCAGATTCTTGGCCGAAGTCATTTCCTTGTGGCCAAGGAATGAGCGTCTGACTTCCTGCTGGCTGTTAGCTGGAGGCCACCGCTGCTCCCAGAAGCTTCCTACAGTTCTTGACATGTGGGCTTTCCCAATAGGGCTAAGACTTAAATCAAAAAGAAGAGTCTCCAGAGTGAATCTGACAGCAAGATGGTTTTGTACAATGTAACAGGGTCAGAGAAGTGGTATCTCATCCCCTTTGCTTTACTCTGGTGTTTGGAAGCAAGTCATAGGGAAGAGGATGATGCAAGAGTATGAATCCCTGGAGGAAGAGATGGTTTAGACCATCCTAGAGTCTGGCCGTCAAAGTAAGATTTATAAATTAGATCAAAATTAAAGAACTTATTTAAGGGGCGCCTGGGTGGCTCAGCTGTTAAGCGTCTGCCTTCAGTTCAGGTCATGATCCCAGGGTCCTGGGATAAAGCCCCACACAGGGCTCCCTGCTCTCCGGGAAGCCTGCTTTTCCCACTCCTACTCCTCCTGCTTGTGTTCCCTCTCTCATTGTGTCTTTCTCTGTCAAATAAATAAATAAAAATCTTTTTAAAAAGGACTTATTTAAAAGATTAAAAGTTGACTTTAAAAAGAAATCATGAAATACCGTACTCGGGAAAGAAGGCTACAGTCTCACTTACCAAACTTCCCCATAGGATAACTAGGGGATAACCTATCAGTTTGGAAACAGCCATAACAGAGGATATAAAAAAAGAAAATGGAAGGAAATAAAAGAATCTGGGTTTATTCATAGTTCTATTCCCTACTTTCATGGCTGTAAACAATCTCAGTCCCTACCATGAATCAAAGCATAGGTGCTATGACAAATAAAGGCCCTTTGTAGCTCTGACATTCCATGACACTTCTTCTTTTCCCCAAATATTTCTCCAGGAAGTTGTTTTCTAAGTCCTCTAAGGGTTTTTCAACTAACTCTAGGTAGGGTTTTTTTTTTCTGTACAAAATGATACATAAATATTGGGCAGTTGAATTCATTCCTTCAAGTACTTCAAAGGTCTTTTCAGAAAAAAATTATAAATGACAATTGAGATCTGTTTGACTTCAACTGAGTAAGCAACTTTGATATCATGAAGGAGAAAATAGGAGACAGGGAGACAGGGGTTCTCTTATTCCAAAATGAAAAGCAGTCTGATCTACCTCAATGTTATCAAATTTCCTAAGTTGACTGGAATACAAAGCTCATACTTTGGGATGTGGCACTCTTTTTGACCATGAAACAAAGCATAAAGGGGAAAATGCAGAGATGTAAAGTACTCCCAGTAAAAATCTAGCTCCAAGTTTCAGAAGTAGGGCATAAAAATAGAAAATCAGGGTTGTGATTCCAGTATTATGGCAAACAACATAATTTCAAAACCCTGATGTCATATAATATCTAGAAATGATAGATAAAATAAAATATGCATCTATTCAAATTCTAGAGGAATCAGCAGGAACATATGTATAACTTTAGTTTCCAAATAGAAAAAAAAAATATGTAGAAAACCGTAACACATGCTGATAAGTTAATAGTGTGGCTTCTCTGGATGAAGATGTAGAAATCAATTTAGAAAAGAATAACAAAAATAATGGAAAAAAAATGATAAATTTTAAAATAAAACTTCTAAATAACTAATAAGCTAAAGAAAATTCAGTAAAGCTAGGAAAGGAAGTGAAGATATAGTTGCTTTGGCAAATAATGCTGATTCAGATAAATTAGATATTGGTGTAAAAAAGTTATTCATACTTTATACTATATTCAAACATCAATTTTAGTTCAGAAATAAACCCATAAAGTTATGATCAACTGACCTTCAACAGTACCAAGGCAAGTCAATGGGAAAAATGTTCTTTTCAACAAATGGTGCTTAGGGCAACTGTATATCCATTTGCAAAAGAGGTGGGATCCCTGTCTTAAACCATACACAAAAATTAACTCAAAATTGACCATAGATATTAATGTAATGAAGAAAAGTATACAATTATTAGTCTAAACTATATGAATAAATATGTGAGGCCTTGAGTTAAGTACAACACCTTAAGTAATAATTTCTTAAGTACAACACCAGCATAAATAGGAGTATATAAAAATTAAATATTTTGTGCTCCAAAAAATATGCCATTAAGAAATTAAAAAAGGTTGGGGGGGGGTTGGTGCCTGGGTGGCTCAGTCAGTTGAGCAGCTCACTCTTGATTTGGTCTCAGGTCTTGATCTCTGGATCATGAGATGGAGCCCCGTGTGGTGTTCCATGCTTAGCAGGGTTCTGCTTTTCTCCCTCTCTCTCGCCACGTGCCTCTCCCCTGCTTGTGTGCTCATTCTCTCTCTCTTGCTCTCTTTCTCTCTCAAATAAATAAATAAATCTTAAAAAACAAAGAAAGTGAAAATGCAAACCACAGAATGGGAATAATATTCTTAAAATATGTCTGATAAGAGACTTACATTCACAATATATAAAAAGCAATAGAAACCTAAATAACCCAGCTAAAAATGGATAAAGGATCTGACTACAGATTTCTCCAAAGAAATGGCCAACAGTCCTATTCTCTAAATGAAAATATTAGGGAAATGCAAATCAAAACCACAGTGACACACCACTTCTCACCTATTATGATGCTTATAATCAAAATGCCAAACATTAAACCAGAAATGGGAACCCTTGTCCATCACTGGTGGGGATGTAAAATAGTGAATAAGCTTTGGAAAACAGTTCAGCAATTACTTACAATGTTAAACATAGAGTTACCAAATCATCAGTTTTACTCCGGGTATATACCCAGGAGAATAAATCCACACAAAAACTTGTGTGTGTGTGTGTGTGTGTGTGTGTGTATTCATAGCAACATTATTCATAATAGTAAAACAGAATAAGCAATGCAATGTCTGTAAACATGATAAAACATGTAAATAAAATGTGATAATGTGTAATATCCATATAATGGAATATTATTTGGTATTAAAAATGAATTAAATACTGACACATATTATAACACAGATGAACCTTGATAATCTACAAAGTAAAGGAAGCTAGTCACAAAAGACCATGATTATATGATTCCACTTATATGAAATTCTATAGTAGACGAATAAATACAGAATATATGTTAATCATTTCCTAGGGTTGGAGGAGTCTTTGGGGTGGGTACAGGTTTTCTTTAAAAAATATTTAAAAATGGATATTACAGTGATGGTTGCACAAACCTGTAAGTATACTAAAATCATTGAATTGTACACTTTAAATGGGCAATGAATGTATGGTATGTGAATTTTATCTCAATAAAGCTCTAAAAATCAATTACAGATGGATTATTGATTTTAAAATGCACGAACATATCTATCTATCTATCTATCTATAGATATCTATCTATATATCTATATATCTATATCTTCTAAAAGCTGACATAAGAACTCACAGTAGAAGAATATTTCTTAGACAGGACTCAAAAGAAAAAAAAAGATACATAAATTTGCCTATACTACATGTTAAAGTATTTGTTCATCATAGCAAGACCGGTATTGTGAAAATGCTCACTATCTCACATTCACTATAAAGTTGGTCTCTAACTGAAAGTCTAAGTATGGTTTTGTATACATGTATGCACTTAATGAGCTAATCTTTATATTATATGGAAGATCAAAGTGTATTTGATAGGAAAATCTTGAAAAAGAACTAGGTAAGTGGGCATGTCTTTTAAAATGCTAATATTTGTTACAATTCTATAGTAATTAAGGCAGCAGGGTATACATGCTGGAAGAGACAATCTAAGAAACAAAATACAGATCCTAGAAAAAGACCTACATACAGAGAACTGAGATGGAATTACAAATACATGTACTTTTCCTGGATAGGTAGATGAGTCATTTAGTGACACTAAAAACAAAGTCTTTTTTCTTGGAATAATACCACATACCTAAAAATAAAATAAAATAAAATAGTTAAAAGACAAATGTGAAAAGCAAAATTTTAAAACTTTTACAATAAACTATAGACTATTTTGATGATTTTAGTAGACAAGTAGTTTTATGTGTTTGTTTTTTGCATTAAAAAAAGCCTCTAGGTCCGTATATAAGATAAAGCTATGATTAGTAAGCCTACCTTCAAATAAAACCTTTGTACATTAAAAGATCATAAAGAATGTGATAAGGTAAGCTTTCATTAGAAGATATTTTTCATGACTACAACCAATAAAGGAATAGTCTCCAGGATATATAAATAACTTCTTTAAATCAGTAAGAAAAGACAAAAAATCCAACAGAAAACCAGTGATGCTATTAATAGGCATTTAACAAAAGAAGAAACATTATTGCACTATCTGGAACAGAAGATTAGAAACATAAAACTTCTCATCAACCAGGATTGAATAAACAAACGGTGGTGATACATTAATACCATTCTTTGTGTAGGCACAGGATGAGATATGATGTATCTGCTCAAATAGCTCTTAAAGAGGAGCTCTTGAACTTTCAAAAAAGCAGTATGAAATACATTATATATTTCTTCAGAGTTTAAAAACCTGAAAAGCAATACTCATTATTGTCCCAGGATAGATAGATAGATAGGTAACATAAGTGATAGAAGTACAAAAATATTCATAAGAAAGCTAATCACCAAAATCGTAAGAATGGTTACACAGACAAATTGAGGAAAAGGATCAGGAAGTATTATGGAAGTCTTCAATTTTGTCTGTAATAATTACTTGGAAATAGTTCCAGCAAATAATTCAGATCCAGTAAAGCTCAGTGTTCAATATAGCTTGTTATAGCTAAATATGGTCTAATAATACAGTTTTCAATACGCCTGAAATATTCCTAGTGATAATAATTCAAAAGATCAGCATTGCTGTTGACCCTTGTAATTAACAGCTTGGGATTATGTATTTGTTTAGCAGTTAAAATCTTACTTATAACTTGACCCTCAGTTTCCTCACCTGTCTAATGGGAACAATGACAATCTTGCATGCCTATTTCAAGAATTAAATGCATGAAACACTCTATGACACTTAAAATGACACACACTATAGTTATTATAATCAAAGACATTTAAACAATAAAACTTCAATTTTAATCATGGTCGCTAAACCGCACACCCCATTCAGTCAACTATACTTGTGCCTATATTATCATTTTTTTAAATAAAAAATGGTAAAATAAGCTTATCAGAGATATTAAACTGAATGTATTTGATCGTTCAGAAGGAATCGTTCAGAAGGAATTCCATGAGGTCTGTTAAAAAGAAAACCACAGGCCCAAGATGGCATCACTTAGGTTGAGGTCCCAAGTCAGTACACAAAGACTTATTACCTAACTTAACTGCTGTTTAACCCAACACTGCATACACATCCCTCCTCCCCAAGAATTAACCCTTTACTAGTCAACATGGGAACTTCTGGTCAGTGCTAGGTAATTTACTAATAGACTCCTTTCATTCCCCTTAGGAAGGTGATCTGTTCTGTTCTTTCTCTACCTTTAAAAACCTTTCTTTTCTGTAGTCCTCTGAAGCTGTCCTCTACTTGTTAGAGGGGATGCTACCTGATTCATAAACAGATTAATAAAGCCAATTAAGAACTTCAGAATGTAGTTGGTTGAATTTTTGTTATATAACAGGTCTCAAGGGCATCACTAGGAACAGATGATGACCTCAGAGCTCATATGCTGAAGAGATGCAAGCACTGTCAAGTCTCCCGTCAGCCACCTACAACTTAACACATAAACTCTGTTTAAATCCAGCCTGAAGTTATTCGGTACTTCTGGCAGTGATCATTTGGAAATTAAAAAAACAAATGCAAAACCACTTAAGAATTTACTGTAAGTGTGAGAATGAAGATTTTTAGACTAAAAGATCAAATTTTAAATGCAAAATAAAATCAAATACCATTTTATAATAAAAGAGTTTGAGGAAATTAACTTTGTAGAGAGTTTGAAAAAAATCAGTAACATCAACACATTTCTTGCTATCGTGAATTCTATATTCTCCCTTACACAGCTCTTTATTTAAAATTTTTTTTTAAATTACTATTTTTTTTTTAGTAATCTCTACACCCAATATGGTGCTTGAACTCACAACCCCAAGATCAAGAGTGTCATACTCTTCTGACTGAGCCAGCCAGGAGCCCCAGAGCTCTTAAAACAAAACAAAAAAAGGGTGTTCATAATGAAGGGTAACTTGATGATTTCCAACATGTGTTTAGGAAAGTGATTTAAAAGATTGGTAATCTCACAAACCCAGCAGAAATATTTTTTTTAAATGCTGAACTACTTCTAGTTACTGGAATTAGTCCTTCCTATGAAAATAAATAAACATTATGCAAAGCAGAGCCTTAAAAATTATTAAAGAATTCACAAGATAGTGAGGAGTTGCTAGGTCAATTCAGAACAGAATAGAAATCAGAAATGGCGAGGTAAGCTGCATACCTGAGCACATAGGTCACTTCTACCCTCAAGGACATTTGCAGATCCCGCAAATGTAGGCTTTTGTATTAGCACTTTCCTGTGTATGGTTGCCAAGGGTACACAGGTGAATAAACCAATCAGCCTAGTTTTTCTAAGATATTTTTAGGACACGTCAGAGTAAATGTACCTAAAATATTAAGATATTCTCTCCTTTTGGCTCTGGATTCATAATAGATGAAAGGTTTAACAGATGCCTAAAAGGAATGGGAAGCTCAATACAGAAAAGCCCCATTTTAACAGGGCAGGTTGAATTTACTTGCAGTTTTGAAATGCGAAATAAAAATGTCAAGTCAAAATATAGAATAGGGTAAAAAATATCTCTGAAACACGGTAGTGGCCCAGAACCTTATCCTGGTCAAAGGCTCCTGTTTCACTTGATTATTTAACTTGAAATGGCAGACCTACTGATCAGGGTATCAGATTTTTTTGGCACTGAATAAATGGTTAGTATCATCATTGGTGTCCTTGACCATAGGTGGAAATTAGGAAAACTCATATAATGCTCCAAAGCAAACTATTCTATTATTCAGTGTTTAACTGAATTACATTCGTTAAAAAGGCGTTGGATAAAATCTCCCATAACCTTCACACCAAGGTGGATTTGATCTGATGAGAAGAGTATTGGCTCCTGCAGAAGAGATGAGACTTGTGTTCCTTACATTTGCAGAAAATTATTTCTCATGACCCAGCAGTCCACTGTTCCTCTTTCCTTCTCCTTAAAAGCTCTATCAATAAGACAAGAATCTCTTGAGACCAAGCAAGCAGAAAACAGATTATCAAACAACTGATTTTGCTAACATCATAAAGCAGATGACCTTTTCACATTGGCTACAAATAATCTACTGAGCAAAAATAAATCAGGTCATGTTGGAAACTTTGGAAAGTTGGCATTGAAAATATATCATAGAATATTAATGCCTATTTTGCCATGAGCTTAGTTCTTTCCAGCTCCAGAGCTACTCTTGCTGGATATTTAAAGAGAGAGAAAGACAAATTCTATGGTCCCCATGAGTTTCATTTAAAGTTATGGTCCTGGCTATTTGTATTTGTACAGGCTTCTCCAGTGTTGGTAGGTTAGTCTCTTAAGCTCTAGAAGGACAGGTCAAGATAAAACCAATGGTTTTTTAATCCTTCTTTGGTAATAGGCAGTATCCCAAGAAAAATACACATACTTACATATTTGTACAACCATGCATATAATAATTTCAGAGAGTTCACAGATGCCCTGGGCTCATGTGTGGGCCCGCTTAGAGCTCTCTGGACACCAGGCAAACAACTGGGTCAGGTGCCTTTGTCCGCTAATCTCCCTTAGCTGGCCTTGTCAGAAACAAAGTTGAATCTCTTAAAGCAAAGCCTCTAAGCATGTTGGAAACCTCATAATTAAATTAACAGGGCAGTCATTTGAATTCATTTTAAAAATGGACATTAGGGAAGGTATACAACATTTCCTTTTCCCCTACTAATCTTTCCTTTTCAGAGACTAGGAAAAACTAACGCACAATAATGGCCCGTGTTTGAAACTGAGGTCAGTGAAGACATTCGTATTTCTTTAATTCTATGAAGACAGCATGATTTATAGTTGGAGCACCAGAGATGAAGACTCAGTTCTGCTTCTTATCTCACGTCACTGTGCCCAAAAGCTTAATTAAGGATGCAGCATCTATATTTATGAAATGGTAATAATAAGGCCTATTTATTCTCTGGAAACTGTGAAGATGGTGGCTGAAGTATGTACAAGAACTAGCAAGAATACCAGACTGCCTAGGTTCTCGATGAATGATGACTGTCATCTGAAAAGTGATTAGACAAGATACAATATGGCATTGTTTATCAACCTTTAATCATACATCTCCATTTTTGGCCATAGTCATAGACCACTTATTTAAAATGTTTTCTTTAGGGGCGCCTGGGTGGCTCAGTGGGTTAAGCCGCTGCCTTCGGCTCAGGTCATGATCTCAGGGTCCTGGGATCGAGGCCCACATCGGGCTCTCTGCTCAGGAGGGAGCCTGCTTCCCTCTCTCTCTCTCTGCCTGCCTCTCTGCCTACTTGTGATCTCTCTCTGTCAAATAAATAAATAAATAATCTTTTAAAAAATGAATAAATAAATAAATAAAATGTTTTCTTTAGCTTGTACTTTAAAAAAAAAAAAATAGCCTTTGCCGAGATAATATTAACCTAAAAAATAGAAAGCTTAATGTGCTGGTTATTTTTTTTTCTCAACACACATTAAAATAAAGTCCTATCTTAAAAATGTTTAGGTCATTGTGGTTCAGTTTAAAAATTATTTTGAAAACCTTGCTTTGGCAAACACGTAGTTGTAACAAGCTGCTAATGCTTTGCTTTAATCAGATGTAATCTGGGTTTATAATTTTCATTGGCAAGAGCAAGGTTTGAGACACTGTGGTTGGAGTTTTATTGGTGGAGAGGGAAGAAGGAAATGCCCTAAGGAGGCTAAGGGGTAGTGCCTTTTGCATCTGACATTTAGCCAGAGATTTCTAGTCCCTGAGGCTGAGAGCATGGAGTAGGAAGACAAGAGGCCAGGACAGACATCCATGAAATTTAAAATCTGATTTAAAAAAATGATCTCAAGTCCAGAACTGGGTTAACTCGTGTCCTTCCTACCACGTAAGAGCTTCATCTCTAGGCAATGGCTGCAGTGTTCTAAAACTGGCAAAAGATAATAGATAGCTCATCACTTAAAAAACAGAAATAAGAACATAAGGTAAGAATAGTCAAGACATTTTGGAAGGCAGAAAAATTGACAGTATTCTGCTGATTTACTGATGCAAATCTTTTATAACACACCTCTGTTTAGAAGCTAAACGCAGGATTGTAATTCTTTGAAGGATGTGGGAAGCCATTACACCAGAGCTTATCTTTTATCCAATAATGCCCCTGGAACTACCCACAGCAGTCCTTTTCCAGCATGTTTCTATATAGACATTAAACAAATATGTCAATAAACAAGGATGAAAACAAATGACATGCCATGAAAGTTAGATTACTTAAACTCAAGAGGTGCAACTTTCATGAACCTAAAAAGTGCACACACACATGCACACACACACTTATCTACTGTACTTAGTCACATTCTATAGGAAAAAAAAGGCGTCTATCATTCAACAAATCTCTTTTTAGCTCCAACTCAAACCCAGACACTTGTTCAAGTGACTGGATACAGAGGTGAACAGCAATCAGAAGAATGAAATGACTATTAAAGTCATGCCCTATATATTCCAGTTTGAACAAAAGAAGTTTATTAATCACCTATAATGTGATGCAAATTGTGCCCTTTTCTTTACCTTAGCTATTTCTTTCCATCACAAGGAGGCGGACAGATCTGGATTTGAATTCTGACTCTGCCTTTTAACTAGCTAGGTGGACTTGGATTTTACTAACTTTTTAAATTTTATTTTATATTATTTTTATTTATTTATTTATTTTAAGATTTTATTTATCCATTTGACAGACAGAGATCACAAATAGGCAGAGAGGCAGGCAGAGAGAGAGGAGGCAGCACATTCCCTGCGGAGCAAAGAGCCCGATATGGTGCTTGTTCTTGGGACCCTGGGATCATTACCTGAGCTGAAGGCAGAGGCTTTAACCCACTGAGCCACCCAAGCGCCCTGGATTTTACTAACTTTTGTGTTCACTGATTTCCTCATTCATAAAGGAGGAGACAGATATTCCCTACACTATAAAATTATGTGCTCTCCAACAAGTACGATTTAGTGTTCCGTCCTGGTTACTATTTTAGGCATGTGTGAGAAACAGTGAACAAGACAGACACACCCTGCAGTCCAACCGTGTGGATCAGTGAGTGGGTTTACGGGAGAGTGTTTAGTGGGCAGTTTACGCCGTGAACTGACTACTGTAATTACTAAATGCCTCCGAACAGGCACCAGGATGAGGAATGCATCTGTGTGAAAGCAAGTAGTTCCATAAAACAAAATGGCAGGGATTCAATCACCAAGTAGCTATCTGGAAAAATGATAAGCATTTTTAATTATGCTTTTACGAAGTTCTAACCAAGTGCTGCTGCAGAAGTTCAGTGCAGGAAGTTATCGTGCCAGCTGGGGCTAAAGAAAGGTAGCCTTACTGAACAGATGGGTTCTCCTAATCAGGTACCATATTACAAGTAAAGTGACTCTTATGCATGCAGAAAGAAAAAAGTTTAAAAAAACTAATTAAACTATATAAATGAAGAGAAAAAAATCTAGATCATATGGTGTCATAACTACTTAGGCAAAAGCTTCTATGAACATTCACACTAGAAGCAACAAAGAAGAGGGGAGGTAGAGTTGGGAGGTCTACACACCCCGGTTCCCTACCTCGCTAACAAGCCACCAAGGCTTAGCCTCATTCTAATGCCTCAAGTAGAACCCAATTTTATTTTAATTCTAGATGCCCAAGCTACTCCTATGCCACGGCCCAAAATCAATATATACTTGTTCATCCAGACTGGAAAAAGAAATCACAAACAGAGGGGCCCCCTGTTCTTTTAGTGACTGATTGAAAGGTGACATTGTTTGGCTTTAGAATTTACAAGCAATAATTTACAAAGATATTAAGCTGTATTTAGGAAAAAATTAAATATCCCTAGTGTAACTCACCACTTAATAGATAATGTATAGGTAGTTAAATACTTTGGCTTTGAATTTTTATATTTTTGCTTCTTTTTAAGAAAACTTCATAAAATTATAAATTTTAAAGCAGGGCTGCTCTATGCCCAAGTGCCGTTTCGTAGAGGGAGGAGGTAGAAATGGAGGTGGGAGCTACATATGAAGGGTAGGTTCAGATTCACCTGTTTTCCACCCAGGTGTGAAGAGGATACGGATGAACTATATCAAAAAGTAGAAATTCCTTCTGGTTTCCACAGCCAACAGAAAAGGTGAAGGAAGAACAGAGACAGTTTTGTGTCCTTATGGTCTGGGGCTTCTCAGGGACTCCTGGTAACGAAGCCCTGTGATTCCCTGCTTCTACTCTCTGAATTACCCATCTTTACACTGAGATCTTTCCTTTTTCGAAGCCAGCCCGCACCTGCTCACAGGACCCGATTCTGAAATCTTCGGGAATTTTGAGAACTAGCACACTAGTATCTTAAATAGACCAATATGGGGATCAGCAGATGCTTTTATTTATTTATTTTTTTGAGCCCTTTTACCACCATTGTTTATTTATCTTAATGTATGAAGACACAGACCAGGCCTTTGTTGCTTACAACTGTTTATGTGGTGCTTAGTCTAGTATAGGCCCTAAAGCGAGTGTATACAAGCCAGATAAATCAGACAGGAGGGTTAGCAAATACATGGAGTAATTCATTTCAAAATCTATGTATGACCCTTAAAATTAAAACTACTTAGCCTTGTAAAAACCCCCAAGTGGGTGGTGTCTCTATCCTACTATTTCCATAATTCCTTTATGATAAGGAGGAGATGCACAGGGATAAGTTATTTATATATGAGGGAAGGCAGAGTAAAACATGGCTTTTCTAATAGTCTCTGCGAACTCAGTCCACGTCAAGCCAGGACATCTCCCAGCTGGGGGGCAGAGCTGATCACAGCACACTAGTTTAAATGGGTTAAATAATCTGCTTTCTGAGCAGAGCTTTGGTGAGCTAAGTTCTGAAGTTGCTTTTCAGCTTCCTGATATTCAAAACCACCATGGTATAGGAATAGAGAATACAAAGGGGTTCAAACTAAAAGATTATTGTGATTCACTTCTTGGAGCCTTTGGAAGCCCAACAATTATATATCACCAAAGAATCCCTGCAAATCAGGCTGGGGTCTGCAGGGCAGGGGCAACCACATTAAGGAATGGTGACCGAGGAGCATATAGCATTAGGGGTGATTCTTAATAACAGGGTTCAACAAATGTCAGTCCAGACAACTTTTTCCACTTAAAACCTCCCCTCTTGTCTTCCTGTTTTGACCCAGTACCACTTTAAGACCCTGTCAAACAAAGATGACAGATTTCAAGGGCCAGGTTCCACAAGAGTAGTAGTTTCTCTAACCTCTGCCCTGCCCCAGGATCTCTTTCTTTTTACAGACGGCTACCTTAACTCCATTAAAAAGAAACACTCTAGTCCAATGTCAAAAATGCCAGTTGTATCTGCAAAACTCTAAGATTTATGTCAGGATAAGAAATTCCTTGAAGGCAGTCTCCTGTGCTTCTCCTTGTTACCGGAGGAAGAACTGCTTACCTAAGAAGGAGGTATTCACATGTATAAACGAGAATTCACATGTATAAACACGTAAACATTTGGAAATGTTTGGCATTTGAAATGCTCTGTCAAGCATCTGAAGTTTGTTTTTGTTTGTTTGTTTGTTTGTTTTGCATTTGAAGTTTTGGAAAATACGGCTTTCCATGGCAGAGGCCCGTAAAGGAAAAGCATAAACAGTTACAAATAACGTCAAGTCCAGAGACTTCAATTTAGGAATCCTAAAAGCATTCTCTTTTAACCATTTAATCTCCCACTCTTTTTTTTTTTAAATTAAAAACTTCCTAAAAAGTATTAGACTTACTGATGCACACATATTTAATTTAAAAAGGCAACATTAAATAAATTTTAGACAATATAACATACACTGGAACCCAATTCAAGGTATACATGAATTTTCCTTACATACAGCTATGAAAACATGTGAAGTCAGATAATTTCTGAGTGGGATTTTTTTCAGACACATCTATATAGCAGCTGTATTCAACTTCCTTCTTAGTGAGAGAATGAAAGATAAAAGAGCAGATTTGTAAGTATTCTATAAAATCAATCCCGAATGACGAGCATGTAATCCCCAGAAGCTCCCATGATCCAAGAGACACTTAGCAGGAGGAGAGAACTGAACACTGTTTAATCTTTAAATATGTATTTTAATCTTGGAAACATATTTCTTAGGTTGTGTTTGCCTTTTCCAAATTTCTCAGAGCAACAACCGATTCCTGGTTTCTTTACAGGACTTCTCCCCCTTTTCTCGGTTTCACGTCCTCCATTTTCTCAGGTGCCTTATTTTGTTCCCTATCTTCCCTTTCCATCAAATACTTGAAGATAAATCTTATCGGCAGGGCCCTACCTAGACACTATCAAGGCCCTTCAAAAGCTTATAACCATTTGTTTGGTGGTACAGGGAGAAACTAGCATTCCGGTATTCAGCAGGTTAGATCTCTTTTCTTAGGTTATATACCTACAACGGATAGCATGTATGAGCTTCCCTCGCCCTCTTTACTGCCCTCCCCACCTCTCCTCACAAAATCCCATCCATGGAGAGCATTAGGAAATGAAGCGTAACTCATCACCTGTAGTGTAGAGAAAAATGAGATGTTTCACAGCACCACATGCTTCTTCAGACAAATCTCTTCTCCAAGATCATTTTTTTTTCCCTTTTCTTTTCCCTTTTTCTCTTATAGGCCTAAAAGTTCTAAACACTTGCCTCCTCCTTTCTTCTTTTCCTAATCCCAATCTCCCTCTCATTCTCAGCCTGGAATCAGACCACCAAAGGGATAAGGCCAGTCTTGCCACCCATTATGACTGTGTGTCCTTGGACCAGCTATTTAATCTCTCAAATCTTCAATTTCCCTATCCATAATAAAATGAATCCTTTTTTCTTATTAAGAAATCAAGCAATTACTATGTGCCAACACAATTCTAACTTTTTAAATGAACATTCATTCCTCACAAATACCCTAAGAGGTAGATATACTAACTGCCTCCATTCCCCCCATTTTATCTCAGATAGAGGAAATCTGAGGAACAGTGAATTTAACCCTTTTTCCAATGCAGCTTCTAAGAGGCAACCAAACTCATGTGTCCTAAGTCCAGGAGCCAAGTTCTTAACTCTTCTTATACTGAAAGGCATATAACTATAAAATGTGCTAAGAATTATTATCTATTTC
This sequence comes from Mustela erminea, assembly GCF_009829155.1. Lineage (NCBI taxonomy): Eukaryota > Metazoa > Chordata > Mammalia > Carnivora > Mustelidae > Mustela > Mustela erminea. Next base: position 79,009,284 of record NC_045622.1, on the reverse strand, counting down.
ACAGATGTTTATTACAGAAAGCCCTATGTACTCTTTGATACGTATTATTTGTCAATTGCTTCTATAATCTCTGTTACTATTTTAATTCTTAATTTTTACCAACTACTCCTCTCAGGCATATGAAAGAGCAACATCCTGATATCATCAACAAAAGATCCTCGAATGCCATATTCGCCCTTCAGGGTCAAACAGGGGTCTAGTCCATAATCCGAAAAGTTCATTAAGTAGTAACGTAGCCCCAATTTGCTTTAATGATGTCTGAGTCCACCCAGCAGCCGCTCCGTTGACTGACTGCAATCCAGCAGTGTGTGTGCAAGGGCAGTTAAGACAGCAGGATGTCACAGAGGTTTGAGTTCAAGGGTGTGAGGCACTGCGTGCTCCTGAATAAGACATGTTACATGAACCCATATCGTCCCCACATGCACAGTCCTTCCATGGCCCCACACAATGTCCTACACAGCCAGGTGTGTCTCTTGCCTTGGCTGCTGCACACACATGATCTAGTCCAGACTCCAAACTTTGGCTCATGCTGCTCTTCCAGTGGTTTCAATCCCTACTCTGCTCTTAACAATTGTTCTTTCCAACTCTCTCTCTTTTTTTTTTTCCTGACTCTGCCTTTGTTTTTCCAATAATACGTATGGTCAGTACAAAATGGAGAGAGTAAGTATTGCTACAGGTAACAGCTCAAGGATAATTGCCAGTACAAGCTCAGAGTTCCATTTCTTATTCTTTCCTTTTTCTCCCCACAAATACAGATGTAACAGCATGTGTGTGTGCACAAATATTTATATGATATATGCAATGTAATATATAACACAGGGATGCACACGGAATTTCATATATATTGTTATAAAATCTGTTCTTACTCAACAGGATATCATAAATATCTCTAACAATCAGGACTTTTTCAGTTCCAAATGACAGAAATCCAGCACAAATCAGACAACTATAACTTCCTTTAGCCATAAAAGGCTTTTTCTGCCCACAGGGGAAAAATTATTCAGCTCTCTCCCCCTAAAAAGTCCAGGAGTAGAGCTAGTGGGCTTCAAAAACATCTAGTAGAGGAGACTCAAATGCAGTTGTCAAAATTTTCACTCTTTCTACCATTGCATATTTTCCTTATCTCTGCCTCTTGTTTTTATTTGTCTTTTGTTTTTTTCTGCTTTTCTCATCCCTTCCCTTTAAAAATGACTTCCTTTCTATAGTTGGGGAGGGAGTATCATTCTTTACAGTTCTTGCAGAACATCCCTGAGAGGAATTCAGCTTGAGGATTTTGTCTTTATATATCCCTTTGGTTGCAATCAAGAGGATGGAGAATTCTGATTGACATTCTTAGGGTAAGGAAAGAGGGTCTGCTCCACCTGAACCACAAAGGAAGTGATGTTTTGGTAAACAATAGAAGTCCACTGGACATCATTATTTCAATAAATGAAATTTTATATAATTTCATTTGAGTTAGGCCAAAAACAAAGTCTGTTCCAGGTAAAAAATGGGTTATTTTCATCTTGCTTTAGTGCAAAGAATACAGATGAGATTAAGGGTACATGATATTGGGGTTCCCTGAAATTTTCCTAGCTCTTCAGGGAAGAGTGTCCATGGCTTTGTTGTCTCAGCAGTTTGTGTGGACTAGATCTGCTGGGTCAGGGAATCCCAGAACCAAGGGTGGAAAATACCTCAATTTTGTATTTCAATGTTTTATTTATTGTTGTGCCATCGGCCCACTTGAGGATGAGTGGTTCGGGCTGGCTTAGTCGAACTGCACTGGGAAACAGCCGAACAGTGTTAAATAGCTGAACACTATTTTCAGTTTTATGGTTGGATCATTATTTATTTACATCTGACTGAAGGATATTTTGGCTTGTTTTGCTAAATGATCCTTTGCTATGATTCATAATGATGTAATAAATATCTTGTTCTTGTAACTCTGTTAATGTCTCTAAGTATTTTATTAATACACATTCCTAGAAGTAAAATTACTCAAAAATTTTTATCTGAAAACAAGCTTGATTTCCTTTTCTCCATAAACTTTATCTTAACTCTTGAAAGCCACTAATAACTTTACTCCCCCTACGGTTCTAATATTCTCTTTCACGTTCACTCATTTGACAAGTTTATCGTGAGTTCCTGTTATGAGTCAGGCTCTGTGCAAGGTGTAATGTAATTACAAAGAAAAATAATCCATGATCCTCCTCCTTCGAGAGAGTAATTTAGTCAGGTAGACAAATAGCAGGAACAAATAATTACAATTTGGTGTGATTTGTGCTAAAGGAGAGGTGAGTACAAGTGCCATGAGAGCAAAGATAAAGGGACTATCCAGACAAAGAGAACACATCTTCATTCAGTGGGGATATGTCTCTTCAACAAATGTTGCTGGAACAACTAAACACCCAAATGTAAGAAAAAAAGAAGAAGAAGAAGAAGAAGCCAGACATAGACTTACACGCTTCACAAAAAAATAATTCAAAGTTGATTACAGACCTAAAAGTAGCACACAAAACCATAACACCCCTAGAAGGTAACACTGGAGAAACCTCAGATGACCCTGAATATGGTGATACCTTTTTAGATATAATACTGAAGACATGATCCATCAAAGAAGTAATTCATAAGCAGAACTTCATTAAATTTCTTCTCTGGGAAATATGATATATCAAGAGAAGAAAAAGACAGGTCACAGACTGGGAAAAAGTATTCTCAAGTGACACAGCTGATAAAGGACTTATCCAAAATAAACAAAGAACTCTGAAAATTCAACAACAACAACAAAAAACAATTAAAAAACAATATGTGATCCCTTAACAGACACCTCACCAAGGAAGATGCAAAACGACAACACATATGAAAAGATGTTCCACATCATATGTCATCACGGAAATGAAAATTTAAAAGACAATGAGTTACCACTATACATCTTATTAGAATGGCCAAAATCCAAAACACTGAAAACAGCAAATGCTGGCAAGGATGTGGAGCAACAGGAGCTCTCACTCACTTTGGAAGTACAGCCACTTTGGAAGGCAATTTGGGGGTTCCGTACAAAACTAAACATACTCTTACTGTGTGATCCAGAAATTGCTCTCCCATAATCCCACTACATGACATTGTGGAAGAGACAAAACTATGCAAACAACAAAAACACAAATAAAAAGATCAGTGGTTGCTGTAGAGGTAGGGGGAAAGGCTTGGAAGATGAACTTGGAAGTTCATCTATTGAAAGATGAACAATAGGCAGAGCAAAAAGGATTTTTAGGGCAGTGAGAATTCTCTGTATGACACTATAATGATGGCTATATGGCCATTAAATAGTTGTCCACCTCCATAGAATGTACACCACCAAGAGTGAACTGTAAGATAAACTATGGACCTAATGATCATGATGTGTCAATATAGGTTCATCCTTGGTAAAAAATAAATGCACATTTTGGTGAGTAACATTGACAATGGGAGAGGCTATACATGTGGGGGGCATAGGGGGATACAGGAAATCTCTGTATCTCCTGCTCAATTCTGTCGTAAACCTAAAACTCCTCTTTAAAAATGTCTTTAATAATATGTGATTCAGTTCCTGAGAAATAAATAGGTGGAGGGGAAGAAAACTCTAGATGCAAAGACAAAGGGCATGGAAAAAGGAGAGTATATTCAGATTTATTAGGGTGTTTGTTGTGGTAGGAGCAATTGGTACCTGGAAGGGCTGTCAAGCAGCATAAAGGATGATTCTTACTGAAACATTTGAGACCTATTGCTCTTATTTCCCTATTCTTCTCAATAAACTGCAAACTTTTTGAAGACAAGAACTAGATTTTATTCATTTTTTATCCACTATACTTTGCATCGTATCTGGAATTCTATGTGTGCATGTACACACACACACACATACACACCTGACTGAATTAATCATTCAAATTATGATTGTCTTCTCAAAGTCAGCTTTTTCTTTCTCATTAAGTATTTTAATTTGGAATTTTATGCTAATGGGTCTCTTTTCATATTGCATAAAAAATAAAAGGAATAAAAATCACCTGTAATCTTACTATTGTAATTGGTCTCTCACACATACACAATTATAATTTTGCTTTCAAAGCTGCTTTCTTTTTATTTCCTTGACATGTTTCCATGTCATTATAATCAGCCTCAAGGTGATTTTTTGAATAACTGTCATCTCTGTGGTTATATATCTAATGGTTTCCACATTTTGATATTAGAAACTCATGCATCCACCCCAACTACAACTGTAGCTAGCTAGAGCATAGTCCTCTTTCGATTGGAAGGCTGTAATATCATCGCCACTTTCCACCATCATTCCCCCACCCTCAGGAACAGAATGAGTTCATGAAAACTGAAATCTGTTTAAAACCCTTAAAAGTGAGAATGAAATCCAAACTCCCCATCATAAGCCCTTACAGCATTGCGCTTGCTTACCTCTTTCTCTCCTCTCATTTCGGCCATCCTGGTGTTCAGTCTCTGTGTTCCTGCCACACAGGCCACATATCAGTTTCTCAAACACACCAAGCTCTTTCCCACCCCAAGGCCCTCCGCGAGGGCACTCTGCCTGGAATGCCTTTCTCTCACGCTTCCCTCCTCAGCTGACCTCTCATCTTTCATTTCTTGTCTTTAATCTCTTCTGAGAGATTGCCTCAAATAGCATCCTTTCCACTACCAAGGACCCACTTTAATGTACTGTTTACAACTTGTAAACAGACATGTGGGTTGTTTTACCTATTTTTTGACTCCCCTACTAGACTACAAACTTTGCAAGGGTAGAAATTTTGCATGAATATGCGTGAATGCATTTCCAGCCTTAGTACAGACACTGGCACATGGTAGGCTCCCAAAATGCGGAGTCCACTGGAGATGCTAAGAGAAATTTTGAAGCAGTCATTCTCAAATGTAGTGCTAGCATCGGGAGCATCAACATCATCTGAGAACTTGTTAGAAATGCAAATTATCAGGCTTCAGCTGGAATTATTGTTATTGGAAACTCTGGGGGTAGAACCTGGTCATCTGTTTGTTTTTTTAATGAGCGCTACAAGTGATCCTGCTATTCCCAGTCTGAGAACAACTGCTGAAAGGTATCTTGCTAGAATAAAAAACAAAGCAAAACAAAACAAAAACCTACTTTGTTTAGAAGTTGCTGCAGCCAAAATTTCTTAGAATGTGAGATACAATGATATACAGTATATCACTTGCATATCACTAAATATAGTCTCTCATTTTATTGAAGAAAAAAAGTCTCCAAAAGAAATTTTTATATATTTAAATCTAATAATTAGTGATAGTCCTGCTTGTAAGTTTACTTTTAAGATATAGTAAAGCATGCATATTTCTTATGAATATGAAGTATAATTATGCAGCACACACTCTTTCCTGAAAAGAGTTTTCAAATACACAGCTACTTTCATACTGATGGCTGAGTATTAATTCACTTAAATTCAGGTATAATTATGGAACATTTGCGCTTCCTACTTCTCTCAAGGTGGTTCAAACAATGAATTGATCTGGATGATTTATCTGACACTTTGCCTTTGAGTTGAAATTTTCCATGGTGATTTTAGTTTTTTTATTTAAGGGGAATCATTAGGTTTTCACATTTGGAATGTCCTATAAAACAGAGCTGGCTCATTGAGCAACACAGTATCAATGGGGTCACAAAGAAGATAGAAAATTCATCATTGAAGACAAGACTTCAGACTGGATCCCAAACACCTGAGTTACCTAACCTGCAGAAGTGGATAAATTGTGGCTTTGAATACCATATGATAAGATAGAAATATCCTCTAAAGGAGTCAAAATTATGAAGCAGGTGTAAATATTCTTTTAAAAAAGTTAAGGAACTAAAAAGAGAGACAGACAAGAAGCAAAATACTGATTGAATTTCTATAATGTGACAGGCAGCTTTTTAGGTTATCTTCTATTATTCTCTCCACCTATTTTTATTTACTCAAAATCGAAGGTTTCCTGGTTCAGCTAAAGAAAACCAAAAGCCAAGCCTTTCTAAGTAGAACAGTCTGTGATGGAGCATACGTTATGGTTTTCGAGTGGGTTCTCAAAGAAATAAACATCTTTAAAATATGTGGGCTTTAAATATGATCTTAGTAATTTACTTCCACTAAGAGAATATATTTGAGTATACCTTTCCTGCTCACTGATATTGAAAACTATATAAGGACTCTTTTAAGTGCTTACTTTTCTTTAAGAAAAGGACACTTATTTCCCTATCCATTTTAAGTGCTCGAACCATAAATGCAGATTTAGAAACTGAATCTCTGATCTCCAAAGGGAAGCAGTTAATATTTTTAAACAAAGAAATTAAAATGAAGCCTGTAGAATGGAAACAATAATAATTTTACCACCTTTAAAACTGTGAAAAAGTAAAGCTAGCAGGTTGAAACATTTGTTCCATTGCTTAAATACAGTGACTTTCACAGCTTTGTCACTTGTTTACTTTAACATGTTAAGCTATGAGTTATGCTTCTCTAAATTCAGAAGTTTTTCTCAGATTTTCTATTTTGACGGAAATTATTTACTAAAATATCTTTATAAAAATAATTTCTTAAGAGCATTTAAAAACACATACTTTTACAAATAATTGTATTTTATATATTCTTGAATCAAGAATTAATTTTACAGTAGAATTTGTGAGTAATGATTTCAATGAAACCAATAATCAAATGCATTTAAAAATAGTCAAAACTTCAGGAAGGTGCCATTTGTTTTACATGCAAGATAAACACAGATGCTCACAATGTAACAATTTAGATCATATATTTGTTATTTTTTTAAATGCATTTCTAATATTTTGAAATAAGAGACACACTCATCCCCAATTCTGAAACCAGTATCAATTATTCTTAATTGGTCTCTCTACACAGTTTTAAGAAAACAGAAAAGTAATATAGAATTCCTAGATGGATGTACTTTGAAACATACCACGGTCAGAATTCTGGGTTCAGCTGCATTTGGAATCCTTCATTGCTGACAACAGAATTGCAAATGACAATCTTCTTTAAAGCACTCTTCAGCATGACAACAGAAAGTTCTCCCTTCCACTGCCTGCTTTTTTTCCATTAGCTGGAGTGTTACATACTGAATGCTGCATGAAACGTTTGACTGGAGGGTTTTTAGACAACTCTTTAAATGCCTGAGTCTGAATAATGATTAAAAAAAAAAAAAAACCCTCATCTCTTTATAAGAACTTCTCATTGGTTTTTTCTTTTCTTTTTTTTTTTTTTAATTGATTTGAGAGGGTTGGCTTGAGGGTGGGGTTAGAGGTTCCTATGTCATTGGTTAATAGCTTCTATGATGATTCACCTAAGTGACATTTAGTCATATAATGTCAATGACATTTTGATAATTTTACTGTCAATTTTTAATAATCTATTCTTATGTTATTTGAATGAGTTGGGAGATTAACATAAAAGGTGGGAGGTATGTGTCAGTTTGAATAATAGTGGTCTGGCAAAGAGAACTAACGTTTTTATTGGTGAGCCAGTAGATGTTTTTGATAGCCGAACGGTGTTCATTAGGATTTCCTTTTCTTTTTTTCTTTCTTTCTTTTTTTTTTTTACCCCCAGCTTTTCAAGGAAATTTGCCTTATTTTCTTATTCATGGTGGAAAGCCACAATAGAAACCTTCATGGTTTCTGAAAAATCCTGCATCCATTAAACTTGGCAATATGCATCATACTGGCTCTGGGCTGCATATATAGTGAAGTGATTATAATCTGAGAGCAACAGAAGTACCTTTTACCTAAAAATAAATAAACAAATAAATAAAATTGAGCATTTTCGTCCCTCTCTGGTTAACATTCACATGATGAGATGCAACAGAAGATTACATTTATTTCTGTCAAGAAAGCCTCCACAGGACAGCTTGTAATTGGGACTGACAAGACACTGAAGAAACAGCCAACTACTGGATATGGTCTTGGATTAATCAACGTACTTAAAAATTGATTTTCTGGTAAGCCACAAAATAGGAAAGTTTAACCTCACACAATAGTTTGAAATCTTTAAACAACAAAGGGTAGACTACTATAATCTCTGTGTTTAAACTGCCTGTGGCGTCACGGGATTAATCACATTGCCCAAGTGTCCATGACAGAGACCCTCGATCTGAGCTCTTTATTTGTATCTTATAAGGAATTCAACAGCAACGACTCAATTTTTTAAAAAGTCCACAAAGCATCAGAAATCATTTAATACACTGCTTTATTTTTGTTGATTTTTTCTTTTCTTTAAAGAGTGACAGCTGCTTGAAATATTCGTATTTTGATGGGCTCATTGGGTGAGATTAAGAAGTCTGCACGTTGGTGGGAACGGAGGAAAAGGACATGGGAAGACGGAAGGGTGAGAAACAGCACAGAAGGGACGAGTATTTTATAGTTTAAAGGATCTGAGCACAGGCGTCTCAGTTTTATTATATTTCTTTTTAAGCATAAAATATTGAGGAAAACACCAAATTCATGGTCTCTAGTGCATAAGATCATTCATTCCCCAGTAATGTGAACCTATTCTCTAACTACCTAATGCACTTGTCTCATGGCTTCTACAGGCCCTTGTGCATACCTCCATTCAGTATAATATAGCCAGTGCGTCACAGTGTGATGGACTCTATACAATTCCCAGCCATATACGAACAGGGAAATCACTTGGTCATTCCAAGCCTCCATTTCCACACCCATGACATGGGAATAAAAACAGCCTCTACCTTTTTAGAATGGTTGTGACGCTAAAACAATACAGGCCATCAACAAAATCCCTGAATAGTCCTTAATAAAGATTAGCCATTGTAGTTATTTAATATTAGCATTATTATTATTTTTAAATTTTATTTATTTGACAGACAGAGATCACAAGTAGGCAGAGAGTCAGACAGAGAGAGAAGGGGAAGCAGGCTCCCTGCTGAGCAGAGAGCCGGATACAGGGCTCAATCCCAGGACCCTGAGATCATGACCTGAACCGAAGGCAGAGGCTTTAACCCACTGAGCCACCCAGGTGCTCCTAATATTAGCATTATTATTATTAATGTTCCAACTCCTAATCCTGTGTTCCTTCCACTACATACATAAACTGGAGGGCCTGGAGGTGGGATATTAAGGAGGCAAATTTGACTTTAAATGTGTTCGAATAACATTAGTTTTTTTTTTTTTTCTTTTTTTTTTTCTTTTTTATTTATTTATTTATTTATTTATTTATTTCCAGCATAACAGTATTCATTATTTTTGCACCACACCCCGTGCTCCATGCAATCCGTGCCCTCTATAATACCCACCACCTGGTACCCCAACCTCCCACCCCCCGTCCCTTCAAAACCCTCAGATTGTTTTTCAGAGTCCATAGTCTCTCATGGTTCACCTCCCCTTCCAATTTCCCCAAACTCCCCTCTCCACTCTAACATTAGTTTTGATGTGGCTTCTCTGCCAGCCTTCATGTCTAAGCAGAGAACTGGTTTGATGTGAGCCTATCATTGACCGAATATATAAATGTCAAGTAGAACAATTATCTAAACAATTTATCCGGTATGCTGACACACTAATTTACTGAGTTTACTTTCACATCCCATAAACACATGCACAACATCTGCAGACAAGTTATTGCAGCTCTCATTTTAGAGCTAAGTACTCCAGGGAGGCTTAGGCAAAAGATCTCCCAAGACGAGCTCTTAAGTTCTCATGGAGAAAACCAGTAAGTTGATGGTTCAGGAAGCCTCCTATAGGGCTTATTACCTAAACATTAGTGTCAGGAGAAAGAAAATATCTGTGCATCTTGTTTGTTTACTTGTACTGGCTATGAAATAAGACTTCCTTTGTAGGCATATCTTTTCCTATATAGCTTCCAAAGAAACTGAAGACAACAACCTCATCAAATTCATCCCTCACCTAAATCTACTCTCATAATTAAAATGTCTCCATGTCCTGATTTTTTACCCCTCTGTTCCACTGTTCTAGACATAACTGTTGAGCTATTTTTCTTTCTTTTTTCTTTTTCTTTCTTTCTTTCTTTTTTGATAGACAAAGGGGGGTTCCCATTCTATATGGGAGATGCACTGGGTAGCTCAGTCAGTTGGGCAGCCTCTTGATTTTGGCTCAGGTCATGAGCTCAGGGTCGTAGGATCAAGCTCTTCATCAGGCCCAATACTCAGCAGGGAGTCTGCTTCAAGATTCTCTCTCCCTCCCCCTGCTTGCTCATTCTTTCTTTCTAAAATAAATAAATAAATCTTAAAAAAAAAAAAAAAAGCAGAGCTACCTACTTCAGAGCAATGTTTTAAGGGTTTACAAAGGTGTGATTAATATGCAGGTATACATCTTACAGTTCACTGTAAGTCAGTTAACTACAGTCCGAAAGGCACAGGGTTCTGGAATCAAAGAGACACACTATAATCCCACTGTATTCCTGTCTAGCTCAGAGACTAGAGAAGAAACCTTTACATCTTTAACCTTTATTTTCTTCATTAGTAAAATGAGACTACTACTCTCACTGAGCTATGGGAAGTTATGATATAATGCATACAAAGTGTTTATCACAGCTTCTGGTGTATAAGTGACCAATGCATAATGGGGGACAAACTGAAAGGCTAATTATGATGGTTACCAGACCATGCAGATGAAGTCCTGAACTGTTCTTCTCTCGCTAGTGTAACAAGCAGAAGTTTAGTTTCAGGAAACAGAACCATCTTATTTTTCAAATCTTGCCTTAGTCATTCATCAGCTATGTAAAATTTCTAAATGGGGATAATACGATAATACCTATGGCTTAAATTTAAGAATATATGAAATAAGATTTAGGCCATTTGAAATCTACCATGCAGTGAATACACTATAAAAATTTGTTGTGTATAATTCTGAATACTTTCTCAATAAGAGATATTTTGATATAATTGATATCAAACCATACATATTGCTTTTTATAACAACCTTCTTATATAATCACATGTTATGACCATTTCCCGTCATTCTTAACTATTCTGAAAGTTTATTATTCAATTTTCGTATTTTTTTAATTTTACCTTTTACTCTCAAACATTTAAGTGTTTAGTCCCCCTCAACGCCTCACAAACTGCAATGTGAGAAACATCCTTAAACATTATTACATGGGCTAACACCTAATTATATGCTCCAGATAAATTCTTAGAAGTGGGTCAAAAGGTAAGATTATTTTACGTTTTTTAATCCTTATTGATAAACTGTTTTCCAGAAAATGAGGATTAAAATACACACCTACCAAAAGGCAATAGGAGTTATAGTTTACACTGTCAATACTACTTTTCAAAACTCTATTTTAATTTGATTCACAAAAATATTACGGATATTTGTCTTTTTGCAATTGCTAGTACTGCTAATAGTTTTGTGTTAAAATATACTGTTTTTCAATTTTTTTTCACTCTTGAATTTATCAATTATATAATTATATCTTTGTAAATTAAGAATATGAACTATTGCTTGGCTTGTGTATTTTTTTTTAAGATTTTATTTATTTATTTGACAGACAAAGATCACAAGTAGGCAGAGAGGCAGGTGGAGAGAGAGGAGGAAGCAGGCCCCCTGCTGAGCAGAGAGCCCAATGCGGGGCTTCATCCCAGGACCCTGGGATCATGACCTGAGTGGAAGGCAGAGGCTTTAACCCACTGAGCCACCCAGATGCCCCATGGCTTGTGTATTTTCTACTCTGTCAGCTCATTATCATATCTTAAGTTTATCCCTCACTCTAACTTTATTGTAACGTTGACACTGATTAGTATGTAAATAGTCAAATCTATCAAGGCTTCCATGATCGATTTCATTGTGCGTTTAAAAAGACCATTTGGAAAGATCATTTTACTATTCTGTGATTAGGAAAAAAAATGCTTATTTTATATTTAGGTATTCATTGTGAGTTTACTAACTATTTAGCTCTTCAATAATTCATCTTGGTATAAGATATGCAGCAGCATTAAAAAGAGTTTAACCCCTTAATGACCTAGTAGTGTGAGAACATTTGCACATTTTTTGAAAGACCAATTGATCATCACTGATATGAAATGCTGCCTTTATCATAACGCACACCACACACACACACACACACACACACCAAGTTTAGGTTTAAGCAAGGTACAGAAGCCTTCTGTAAGGCTTCTAGAAAATCTTCTACTAAATCTTCTGTAAAATCTATACTAGCAATCAGCTAGTGTAGCACAGGTCCCCAGAACTCACTGGGGAAGGCTTCTGACAGTCAAAGTAAGTACTTAAAAAGCACAAGGAAAGAAGATGCCTTGTATGATTGCAGGGAGGATAATGCTTTCCTCTGTATCAGACGGAGACTCTGCAGACAAGACTAAGCAGCCTGGAACGAAGTCTTCTTGTACAAGGCAAAAAAAAAAAAAAAAAAAAAAAAATAGTAATAATAAATTTAAGATGTTGGCCAAAAAGATGAACAAGCCAAGATAACTTGCTGTATGTTCCATAATATATATGAAAATTAAATATTTAGGACACCATTTCCCATAATGGTATTATTAAATAAAAATATTACTTCAGGTCCTAAGCTTATATAAATACTGGGATTTTCCTTAGAAACTGACTATCCCAATAAATGCAAATAATTAATATTTAACTTCATATATAATCTTGTCAACTAAGGCAACCCCTTAGGGCTGAGTTTAGTCATTTATCTTACAGTTTAAGTCATCATTATCTCACAACTACTAGAAAAAAAATACACAAGTTCAGAATGCTAACGATCCCTGTGGATTATCGGGAAGCAAAGAGCTACTGAGGTACATGAAATAGTTGCTGATGTCCATGTGAAAGGTACATATTGCAGGAGACTGCAGAGGCCACTCTCACCTTCTCCAACACATGATGTGTCTCCAGCTTTGACAGAAAATTATTTCTGTTACCAGTTGAGTTAAAGATGAACATCATCTGCCAATGCCAGTTAACACAGTCAAACTGAATGGCTTTGAAATCTAAATTTAATGAACTACTAAAATATTCATGTCAAGATTTTCCTGCTCCATAACCTTTTCCTATCTATTTTGATACTCGGCATCCTTTAAGAGGAGAAGTCACTGTAATTTGGAATATAGATTCATATTCCCAGACTCATTCATTATTGGTAACACCTGCAATGATTTTCGGCATCCTGAGGGACAGGAGCAGCAAGAAATTCTTCATTAATGTCCACTACAGAAACCACGGTTCTGCTTCACAGATTTGTTCCTTCTCACCTAAACTAACTATAGATGTTCCCTGCAAATTACCCACATCTAGAGACCTCAGCTAGTGTGTAGGACATGGCTCTTTGACAGAGAGGGATTTTGCTTCCAAGGATCATCCAACTGGCTCTAGGATCTTATCTTTAATTATAATTCACAAGTCTCTCAATATTAATGAGAGGGGAAAAAGGCAATACTTACCAAAACTGTTTTAAAAACAATCCCTCTCTATTCTAGAACTTTGCCTGCAGTCAGCAGGTGCCTCAGTCTATGGATTTATAGAACTTTTCCTTTTTTTACATTACAATTTGCTTCCTGAAATTTCTTGTCCACGTAGGTGTGACAGAGACTTTTTGTCAAAATGTAAAAAAAGAAACAAATTTCCCTTTTAAAAAATAGCTCTTCACCAATTTTAGTGGGTATTTGTGATTGCTAATTATAGACCCATAGTTCAACTGAAGGTAATCTTGGAATTCTACCCTGATTTAATGCTATCACAAAGAAAACCCTTTTGTAAACAGAGGTTTTGTTTTGTTTTGTTTTTCTAAGATAACAATGTCAAAATGTTTTAGATAGTCTGGCTTGATACTATGTTATTTAGGTTATGACATTTAAAACATACTTGGGCTCTGTAGAGTGAAATGGATAATATGAGTATGCTTCAAGAAAACCCAGGGACAATTTTTCAAATCTCAGTAATTGAGGAAGAATTCACTTTATGTTAACAATCAACTGGTATCAGCCAACAGGCTATCCTTTAACATTTATGGCTGCACCCATTACCTACTGCTGAGAAACAAATCATCAGCAAACAGTTTTCATTTAGACCATGATTCTGTGGGTAGGCTGGGCCCAGCTGGGTAATTCTGATCTCAGCAGGGCTCTTACAGGTCTGAGTTTCCTGGTCTTTGTCACTGAATTCTCTCACACCTCTGCTTCAGTTGGGGCAACTGTGCTCACGGGGCCCTGATCCACAGGACTCATCCTTAGACAAGCTCATTCATGCTAGAGGCAGAGTCCCAAGACAAAGAATGCAAGTGCAAAATCTTTTGAGTCTAAGGTTCAGTGTTGGCACATTAGCACTTCTGCAGCATTCTACTTGCCAAAGCAAAGCCCAAGGCCATCCTAATGATTATATCTCTTGATGAGAGACGCTGTAATGTCTCATTGAAAATAGAGTGGATATGAGGAAGAAAGACTTGGCCTATTTTCCATCTACTACAGTGTCTTTGAGTTATTTAAATATGGCTCCTACCAAAAAGCCTCAATCTAGCTAAATCAGGATTTATCCCATAGTTAGTGTCATCTCTCATTTCTAGAGCCTCTTAGCTTTCTCCATTTATAGGCACACATCCTGTAGTGCACCCTAATATCTGGAAAGCAAAATCTGTCCACCTGTGCCATATTTCTCTTTTCTACAAATGTCCAGGTTTTGCACATACTAGCTTCCAAATAAATAAAAAAAAATTTACTACTATTTACTATTACTTTATCAATACTACTTCATCATAGTTGATATATCAATATCATAGCTGTTTTTATTTCCTAAAATATTGAAGTATTTTGGTATAAATGACATACCAAGTACTCACAATTTGTTCTGTTCTGTTTTGTTTTGTTTTAGAGAGTAAGAGAGTGACAGTGAGGCGGGGAAGGATGAAGGAGAGGGAGAATCTGGAGCCTGATGCTGAGATCAGGACCTGAGCTGAAATCAAGAGTTACATGTTTAGGGGTGCCTGGGTGGCTCAGTGGGTTAAGCCTCTGCCTCAGGTCATGATCCCAGGGTCCTGGGATCGAGCCCCACATCAGGCTCTCTGCTCAGTGGGGAGCCTGCTTCCTCCTCTCTCTCTGCCTGCCTCTCTGCCCACTTGTGATTTCTGACTGTCAAATAAATAAATAAAATCTTAAAAAAAAAAAGAGTTAAATGTTGAACTCACTGAGCCATTCAGGTAGTTCACGACCTAAAGTAAAGTATCATAAGGATACAATTAATTGTTCTGAAACTTAATTTTAGAACAAGCTATAGTGCCTTACAAATGCACTTAGCTTACTAAATTATCATAAGCAGTGGACATGAGATCAAAATTTAAACTCACCATGCTGACCCAAGATCATTCAGGAAGCATTGGCACAATAGTTGATGAATCAAACACTCCAGACATTTCTAGACTTGCTTGTTTGTTTTTACAGACAATAAGATGAGCTCAACAGACTTCCTCATAAATTCATATGTAAGACACTACCTTGGAGGATTTGGAGTTATTTTTTATGAACCTAGTTTATAGCTCATGGCAAATTTTGTTGGAAAGCTCCATTTGTTTTTCTGTAATCCCGTACAGAATATGGCGTATCATTACTCACAATATAGTAGTTTATATTAGCAGTCACTTTCCCCTGGGATTTGTGCTCCCTTCCTGTTGACTCTATAAACTTGTTCTGTCATGTCTAAAATAATTCTGTTGCAAATGAGTAACTTGTATAAAGATATAAAATATCAAATGCATTGCATCTTACGCATATGACCTGTTGCAACCAGTACAATTATCCCAACCAAATAATGTGTGAGGTAAGATCTTCAGCCATGAAATTTATACCTATGTTAATACATGCTAATTAAACAATATGAAAGTTGCTGTTCTATAGCACAAAAATGAGGAAACCTTGTCAATTTCATAAGGTCTATCTTAAAATGTATATAATCTAATATATACACACTAATATGTGTATAAATACCCATATCATTTAGTGGTGGGATGGAGTAAGAGGAAGGTTGACAAATTTATAAGGGGAAGTATATCCAAATACCAAATGGCATAGTCCAAATGGTAGAAATATAGGTTGCTGCTCTTTGAGCTTCCCTGTGACAAATGTACACAAATAACATATTCTAAGGAGATTATTTTGCCCTTCATTTGTATATAAGCAAGTAAACAGTTAATGGCTTTTAAACACTTTTTTCTTTTTGTCACAAGACCACTTGTTCAAATGGAATTTATGCTGTGCTCTAACTTATTAAAGGACAAAAGTAGACATATTTTAATAGAAGCTAAAAGAATGAGTCTAAAAACATTCAGGTGATGCATTACTTTTTTTTTTTTTCCCCACATTTTGAGTAGAAGTGCAATAGCAGAAAAGTATGTATTTGGGCAGATTCAATAAGACATTACACTAGCATTTCTTGGATTGAACAACTGTGGTGTGTTATCATCACACACCATTCTCTTATTTTAACATTAAAAATAAAATATGCATGCAGGTTTAACTATTCTTTTTTTTTTTTTTTAAGATTTATTTATTTAGTTGAAAAGCAGAGAGAGAAAAAGCAAGGGAAGGGGCAGGGGCAGAGAAACTCAGTCTCCCTGTGAGTGCAGAGCCTAATCTGGGGCTTGGTCCCACGACCCTGAGATCATGACCTGAGCTGAAATCAAGAGTAGGCTCCAGGGGCGCCTGGGTGGCTCAGTGGGTTAAAGCCTCTGCCTTCAGCTCAGGTCATGATCTCAGCATCCTGAGATTGAGCCCCGCATGGGCTCTTTGCTCAGCGGGGAGCCTCCTTCCTCCTCTCTCTCTGCCTGCCTCTCTGCCTGCTTGTGATCTCTCTCTGTCAAATAAATAAATAAAATCTTTAAAAAAAAAAAAAAAAGAGTAGGCTCCATAACTGACTATGCCACCCAGGTACCCCTTAACTATTTCTTCTTAACTTTCATATTCTACAGTTCAAGCCTAGTCAAAGTGAGACAGAAATGGCTACTCTTGAGTAGAAATGACATGGCAGGTATCATTGGTGCATGTGGTAAATTCTAGGGAAGCAGATAAGACAGAGTTTATTCAATCTTAGTTCCTTTTCTAATTACTTAAATCATCCTATGTTTGTCTTCTTATTGGTGCTATGGGGATCTTGAGGAACAACATCTGGGTTTTTTCTCAGGATTTCTGATAACTCCTCCTTCTCTCAGGTGACTTGGAATAGTGGTTTACAGATCGCAGAAACATTCTAAACACCATGTTGATCTGACAGACACAGGAAAGCAGATGAAGTAAACAGATGAACCCCTGATTTGTAAAGATAATCTAAGAATTATTGGCACAAAGCACTGACCCCATTTAACACAAAACAAAAGAGGAATGAAGAAATATGACACCAGCATTTATTTCTACATCTATTTATTAATGTTGGTCTAATTTATGAGAGTAATATTTAAATTTTATTGTGTTTTTTCTCTGATGTTTTAGTGGTGACTAATGAAGGGATTTGCAAAATTAATCCAGGCCAAACCAATCAAATATTAGAGAAATACTTTTTCAAAGATGAGACTATTTGCCATGCAGTGACAGTGAAAGCTAAGTCATTCCCTACGTTAAACCGCAAATTTCTCTTACAAAGGCATTCCCACTTAAATCAATAGAAAATAATGGGGAAGAAGAAAAAGTGGGTTTAGACTGAGCCAGATATTTCCTTGGAACACACCAAAAAGGGATAGTATTTGGTATTAAGTGACCAAACTCAGAAGCTTTGAAGAGCCCACAAAATCATGTTTGCGGGATGGAGGCATTGCTGCAGCCAGGGTTTTTTTTATTTATTTATTTATTTATTTATTTATTTATTTTTTTATTTCCAGCATAACAGTATTCATTATTTTTGCACCACACCCCGTGCTCCATGCGATCCGTGCCCTCTATAATACCCACCACCTGGCAGCCAGGGTTTTTTAAATCTGAACTCTAGCCCAGTGACCCATCTGCTGATGGACTAGAGTTTCAATGAGGTGTTCTCAGCTTCCAGGCTGTTATAAAAACCTGCTATATAGTCAGTCTTTCCTATGCTCTAAATACTTCCACGTGGTTATCTCAGGCACTCATCAAAGAATTCTGTCAAGCAGACAACATAATACAACTTTACAGATGAGAAAAACAATGCTCAGCAACTTTAATTAACCTGCTCAAATGATCACAAATAGTAAGGCATAGAACCTAGAATTCAAACCTGGGTCCATTCCATGCTCTCGTGAAATCATGCTACCTTTCCAAAAGTATGAAAAAGTAAGGTAATAACCCTCTAAAGGTTAATTTTATGTTTCAGAATTTAAAAAAAAAAATGTTGATAACATAAAGCAATATGATGTCTACATACAACTTTCCACCTTTAAGTCCTTAAAAATACATATTAACCTGTGTGCCCTCTTCTCTCCAGAACAAAATACATTAATATTGAAAAGAATTGAAAGGTTTTAGAAATGTTACTTTCACGTGACTTATTGATAGTTTAGTTTGTATTACCTTCGACAATTTTGCCTTGGATTCAGAATTATCTTTGGGAACAGAGTCTTTGATTAGCCGAGATCGGTCATAATTAGCATGTTCTGATTCATCCATGTAATCCTTATCTTTCCCTAGAGCTAGAAAAGAGAAAGAGAAAATTATATCCACTTTTATCCTTCTTCCTTTTCTGTCTCTTTAAATGTACTAATCTCTCTTTTATTCAAGCTTTTCCAAGGTTTAGCCAAGTATAACTTTCTTATGACCCATCTATCCAAAAAGTGAGCAAAAAAAAAAAGAAAAAAAGGGCAAATCTTCCCTGTAGTGGATTAATAATGAAACTACAGTAACTTTCATAAAAATTAAATGCATCTCTGCTGCTTAGTGGACTTAAACTTTTTTAAAAATAAAATTAGAACCATGCAAACTCATCATCTCTTTTGAACATGAAGATAAAGATATATTTTTTAAAGATTTTATTTGTTTATTTCAGAGCGAGAGGAGGAGTGAGCGAGTGAGAGAGCACAAACAGGAGGAGTGGCAGAGGGAAAAGGAGAAGCAGGCTCCCTGCCAAGCACGGAGCCCTACCTGGGGCTCCATCCCTGGACCCTGAGATCCTGACTTGAGCCAAAGGCAGACATGCCCAAACTACTGAAGCACCCAGGTGCCCCAGATAAAGATATTTCTAAAAATTCAATAGATTCCCAAGCATTTATTTGCTTAATTAAAAACTGTAATAATTTTGAGAATTTGTTTTCTTCAAAGTTGGAGAGTTTTCTAAATGTGAATTTAACTGAAGTGTGACAGAAGTCTGAGAAATCATAGAAGCAATTCTCACAAACGTTACAAGAAAAATCTTTTTAAAAATATAAGATCGAAATGAAACTACAGCTGCAAATAAGAAGAGAATACTGAAAACTACCACTAGAATTATAAAAAGGGTAGGGCCTTGTAAGAATATATATGAACAATAAACAAGCTATAATCAATGCAACAGTACAAAACAAGAAACCTCTATGGGTGGGACTGTCAGTCCAACCGAAGACTGCTGACGTGCTTCACGCAATTTGTATTCCGTGTGGTAGAAGTACCTCTTCAAGTTCAAATGCAGACAAAATTGAATATATTTAGCCTTTTCAAATAAATGAAAATGTTTTGGAGAGCTATTTTATTCCATCTGTTAACACCTATCAAACATAAATTCTGACATAGACAACTATGTATAATGCTTTAAAGATTTCAATCATTTGATGTAGTATTAGACTAGAAAATTGTTTAAAATATATGCACTAATTTCCTTATTAGGAATCTTAAAATCTGCTATAGCATATATTATGCCATGTACACCTAAACTATCAGAATCTGAGTAGTGGTATGAATTAAGACTCGACAAGGTAATATTATGTCATAGTATGTTGTTAATTGCCAATTATGTTTAAATGTTCTAAGCACTTAGGATTAAAACCAGAACTACTAAAAATAGCTAACACTGATGGATGGTTAACAATAGTTGAGTATATTCTAAGAGCCAGAAACTTTACAGGTATTATTTCCTTTATTCCCTATAACATCTGTACAAATGTGGGTATGGTTTTGACCTACATTAAACAGTAAATAAATTAAAGCAGATGGAGATTCAGTATTATGCCAAAGTCACTAATTTATTAAAGAGTGCATCTAGAACTCAAACACATCTAGATCTGATTCCAAAGCTGACATTTGTAAATATACTATTATGTTTTCCCTAGATTTAAGAAGATTGCATTTTATTCATTTAACAATTATTTATTAAACACCCATGATATGCCAGACATAGTTTTAAGAGTTGGAAATGTAGCAGCAAACAGAATCCTGCCTTCAGAGAGCGTTCAAGTCCAAGGAGAAAAACAATAAACAACACAAATTAAGGGAATAGTAAGTATGTTTTGTGGTGAGTACACTAGAAAGTAGAGGGCTGAAAAGAAGGACAGAGGTGTCACAGGTGTGAACAAGGGTGCTCTTTTAGTACAGAGAATCGTAGTCACATTTGAGCAAAGATGGAGGAAAATGAAGCAGTAAGTCACAGGGGTAACTGGAGGAAGAATGGTCTAGAAGCAAGGAAAAAAAGTGTAAAACCTGGACTTGTTCTGAATGGGTGTCAGATGAGTGAAAAAGAAACAGAAATTTTGGAGTTAATTTTTTGGATCAGTTACCTAAACCCCATCATGTTCAGCTTGCTGGTTTGTAAGGCACAAAGGTTTCACTCTTTTTTGAGACCAATAGGTTTTTTTCCTTTCATCTTCTGTCCCTTTCCTTACCTTTCTCCTTGTCTCCTTATCTTTCCCTCCCTCTTTCTCTCTCTCCCCATCCTTCTCTTTCTTTTGATATTGGAGACATAGGAAGAGACCTTTGTGATTAAACGTCAGTAGGTAAATGGGCAGTGAAAGCTGGGAGCACAAACCACCCTGCAGGTCACAGTACTGTGGTTCCTCAGCCTAAATTTGCCCCGTCCTACATCAGTTCTCTCCCTGGCAGTCTCTCTTCTTATCTATAAAGAGGTTTTTGAAGACATCTCAAACGGTCTTCCTCTATGCTCTAACAACTGTGTGATTACTAACTTAATGTTTACCAGAGAAAATGCAATTTATGTTAATACATCTCATCTACCACGGAATACAAGAAATACAATGTATAGAAGTTTTCCACTCATTTAAACCTTATTCCATTCACAATTACATTTTCTGGGCAGAAATTTTTATATTTTGTTTTGCTTAATTTTAATTCAATTTAGTTTTCTCTTCTTTCTCTTTAATTCCTATAACACAAATATTCCTGGAACAGGAACATCCTTACATCATCATCTTGTTGGAAGAAAGCTCAGTTTTGAAAGTCTTGCCAAATGCTACCAACTTCATGAAAGCTTCTCAGATCGTCTCCTCCTTCCTGCCCCAAAGTTCCAAATAGAATGGATCATATTCTGTCCTGAATTCCATCACATTTGGTTTTCCCCTCCTTTTCTTTATCTTTCTCTTCTTCCTTTCCTTCCTTTCTTTCTTTTTGTGATTCTTTTTATTTTTTTGAATTTAGACAAAATTATCCCAGGACTATGTTCAATCTCTTTTTCATGTGCGTTCAATTTACTACAGAGTCTATAACAACTTGTATATCATAGGAGTTAACTTAAAAAGAAAAAGAAAAAAGATAGACTTGTTATTTCAAAAAATCTGGATCATAGTGACATAATTTTTAAAATTTCCTTTTATTGCTAGGAATGTAAGTATGTTTCCCTTTCTTCTTGTTTTTCTTGAAAGTATAGGGAAGGATTCTTCCATATATAATAATAGTACTCTTTTTTCCTTTTACTATTAGCAAGATTAGCAAGATTGCAAACTCCTGTCATTGTAATGTAAATTTTCCTTTCCTGTCTTGTCTTTTACAATGTCCCTATGGTGTTCCTATGTTAGAAACAAGAAACCTCTACTCTTACTGACTTAACATACACTATTCTTGAATATAAAAATGTCTTAAATGTTCGTATTCTTTTGTTAAATACTGGATTTTTTTCTCACACTAACTTTATACACAATATTCCTGTAACTAATGACTTGTATTCTTTTTCACATGGATTGCTAATTAATTATTTAATTGCTAGATGTATTAGGTATTCTTCATTCATTAAATCAATATATTGAGCTAGATCTACAGTGTACGAGAGACTGTTCTACTTTGAAGGGAGTAGGAATCACAATGAACAAAAATCCTTACCCTCATGAAGTTGAAAGTAATAAAGTTAAGAAAAGAACAAATATAACCCCTATCTATTAAATGATGATATGGTCCATTAAAAAAAAAAAAGAGGGCAAGGAGATAATAGGGAGGGCAGCAATTTGCAATTTTAAATGAGGTGGCTAAGGATGGCGTTCTTGAGGTAACCTGGAGCAAAGATGCCAAAATGGTAAGTGAACCTCTGTAGGAGAGCATCACAGGCAAAGGGTACAGCAAGTGCAAAGGCCCTGAGGTGGGAGCATGCCTTTCTCATCTGTTCACAGACAAACAGATTAGTGTGACAGGTAAGGAATGAACAAAAGTGAAGGTGACAAGGTATCATGTTAAAGTGGTAATGGAGGAAGTAAGAGCATATGAGGGAGGGCATGGGACCATCATAACGATTTTGGTTTTCATTCTGAGTTAAAGAGTGCCATTGGATGAATCTGAGCAGAGTAAATTTGAGCAGATTTGATCAAAATCACTCTGTCAGCTGACATGAAAATATGCTGAAGGGGCCAAGGCCAGAGGCAAAGAAGCCAAGTAAGAGTAATTGCAATAATCAGGTAGAGAGGATGTGCTTTGGGTCAAGGTGGTATTAAGACTAAGAAATAGTCAAACTGAGGATGTGGTTTTTTTTAAAAGAAAAACTAACAGAATTCTATTTGCTATGGCATCTAAAAGAGAAAAATCAACAATAATTTCAATGTTTCTGGTCTAAGCGCTGGGAAGGGTGCCATATTATTTCCACATATCATTTGACTAAATCCTAGTAACAAGTATTGTTACTAGCTTTTGTTACCAGTGAGGAAATGTAGGCAGTTACCTAGGGTCTCACATTTGGTATGTGGCAGAAGAAGAGCCCAAGAAATCTGGCCCTAAACCTTACATTTCTAGCCACTATGTAATACTGCCTCTTGTAGTATTGGAAAGACAATGATTTAGGAAACTTTGAAGTCATAAAATAATCACAAGTTAAAAAAAAAAAACTGGGTTACATAAAAATTATAACATATTTATTGAATAAAAAAGGGTAATCTCTAATTATAAACATAGCTTTCTATCCTCCTTCAGTTAATGATGATGGAGACAAATATTAGTATCCTAATAAAGATAAAAATTGTCAACAAAAAAGAAATAAAATGAGATAAATTTAGTAAAAACTTACTTATTTTTATGTGGTTTAATGGTCTCCATGCCCAAGAATTTAAAATGTAAAAAGTACTATTTTATGCTAGTACATAGTTTTTTACATCTTTCATTTTTAATTAAAAATATCCATTGCTGACAAGACACTAGGGAAACTAATAGTCATTTGCTTTCTGTACCAATATAAATTAGTAAAATTTTTGGAACAAAGTGTGTCAGTATGTGTTAGGGGCACAACTGAAGAGGGGTCTGAAAGTCATCAAAAAGAAAAAAAAAATCTGTATTCACAAGAATGTTTCCCCAAGCCAATGGATAATAAAATACAAAAACAATTACCACTTGAATAAATAGTAACTCCATTCTTCCAGATACAGAGGCCAAGATCCTGACTCCTCATTTTCTCTTTTACCTTATGTCTGATCCTTAATTAAATTCTACTGACTGAGCATAAAATATCATTTTTCTGCTTTGCTTTACTCTTTAGCACATACCCGTTCCTAACATGCAAGGTGTTGTCTTTATTTATCTTCATTTATTTACTGGCAGAGAAGGGAACAAGTGCAACGGCTCTGTGGTGAGTGAGAGCATACCTAACATCAAGGAACAAGTGCCGCTGGATGGAGGGTGAGGGGGGGGACAACAAGTAGTAGTAAGGGGCCAGATGATGCTTACATAGCGTGCCATAATGCAGATTATGGCTTTTATTTGGACCTACAAAAATATTGAAGGGTTTTGAGTAGAAGTCTCATGTAATTTAATTTAAGTTTTAAAGGGGCCACTCTGGCTGATATGAAAATCTGGAATAATAAAATCTGTTTCAAGGATTAAATGAAATAATCTATGTGATTTGTACATATAAGGTATTGAAGAAATATACATTTTTTCTTTGATCTTTCTTTAAATTCACAATTCTAGTAATTGGGAATCTACAAAACTAATCATATAATTTGGACCTACAACTAGGTCATATCTTCCACTTCAAAGCTTAGGTGGATAGGAAACAATGTAATTAACGTGAGTATGCCAATAAACAATTTAAAAATTTAATTTACACCCTCTTCCAATCATCAGTAATATAATCTATGATGAAAACTTGAGTCGAGTGGGAATCCATTAACTCTTGCAAATTTTGTTTGCAAACCAGTATCAGTTCAAAACTCAAGGGAACCAATGAAGATAGCAGGCTCCTATGATTGTAACATAAACCTCAGAGCAGCTCTCAGAATGGAATTTTAATAGACAAATTATTCCAGTCAATTCTTCTTTATTTTAATGCCATTTCATTATTTTGCTACATTTTAATATAACTGCTGGAGCATCTGGAAATTGATGAGGTAACTGTTAAGGCAATTTTAAATATGTGTGAGTGATCTTATTAGTTGGCCTCTACTGACTTCCAACAGTGTGACCATCCCATACATTGCTAATGATAGTGTGTTCCAGGATTGCCAAAGTAGTTGGGGCTGATGATTAAATAATAATATTAATGGTTTAAGGTTATTTTTATTCTTTATAATTTATATATACTAAAAACCACTGAGCTGTACACTTAAAATTGGTGAATGGTATGGTATGTGAATTATATCTCAATAAAGTTGTTAAATTAAAAAAAAAACCCAAGATTCTCAAAGCTGATAAAAATCATTTAATATGTTGAAGCAGGGAGCCTGATATAGTGAAAAGAGAACTAATGATGATTTCAGCAAACCCAAATTAATTTTTTGTGTTAATTAATGTGAATTAATATATGAATGTTTCCAACATACATTGTTTTATTTGCATCTCACAAAAACTCTTAATTCAAATAATCTTATTTATATTATAAAAAATCAAACCATAATATTGATATCTCCATTTCATAAATCAGGAACCTGAGGCACAGATGGTATACCTTTCTGCTGACTGATGGAGTTAGTACTTGATCTGACTGCTAATAAATTCCATGATTTTAAAATTAAAAGTTTCCTATGAAGAACAAACCTAATGGTCCATATATGGTTTACTCAGTGGTTAGAACGTGGTGATAATGAAGATCCAGACTTAATCATTCTTCGCGGTTCCTATACTGCCTATTTCTCCCAACACTCGCATTGTTCAAAAGTCCTGACGCTAGCCAGTCACACTGAGCGTATGGCCGGAGCTGTATTCAGTCAACCCAATGACTAAGCAGATCTTGAAGATAAACGCTTTCCACTCTGTCAGCATGCCAGTGTTTATTCTATCCACATCTATTGTTTCATACATTCACCCAATCGTCAATCATCCATACATCTTCAAGTAGACAGTATATATTAGGTAATACGAAAAAGATATAAATAGCCATTATTATCATCTAGTGAACTGAGTACAACAGTATTATAACTAAAGTGCAGTAATAATAATAGGAAGTAGGAAGCATCTAAATGGATGTTCCGGAGGACTTCCCATAGGAATAATGTTATAAAGGGATTCTCCTACTATTTAAGAAGAGTCATAGCTATTAGGTCTTTAAATGCTCCACAAAAGGTTTGTCAATATGACTTACATGAAAAAGTGTAACACAATTAGATTAGGTCTTCACTAAGAAAAATAACGGAACACTGATTCCTAACCAGTGGGAAAAATCACAGCAATGAATGACATCATGGAAAGCAAAGGAGTAATGGAGAGTAGATTCTCCAGAGATATGTCTGTCAGTATCATTTCATCTATTCATCTATCCTTTCAGTGACCCTAAAAATACTCTCTGCACACCTACCACATGCTAAGTACTATTCTTGATTCTGGCCCGTATGCACCAACAAGACTAAGTCTGTGTCCTCTGGAAATGGAAAGAGGAAAAAAATAAATCTTATAATTTCCAGTAATACCTCTTAAGTCAAGATTAGAAGACACAAAGTGAAGCTTGTATGACTCTGGTTTCTCTCAGTGGAGGGCCTTGAGATGAGAGCAAACTTATCACGAACAAAGAACAAAAGAGGACTGGCATGGCTGAGGCTCTGTGAGTCAAAGGAAGCATTAGCAAATGGTCTAGAGCTGGAGCAGGTCCAGACCTCGTAAGGCCTCTGAAGGCTCCAGTAAGGAGTTTACATTTTACATGAAGTGGGAAACCAGGAAGGGACTGAGTAGAGAAATGATGATATTTCATTCCCCTCTTATGAAAGCTTCCTGTAGCTGCTGTATGGAAAACAGATCATAAGGAGGCAAGCATCAGAGGAAGGAAGTCATGATGCTGATCTACCCAGAGACTGAAACACTGGACAAGGCTTGTGGCAGCAACTACTCAACAGTGTCAGGTTCCGAAAATAATTGGAAAATTGAGCCCAAATGACTTACATAATGGGTTTAACTAACAACTGAAAAGATGTACAGTGACTGTGAGGCTGTCGCTCCTGGAAAACAATCTGTTCTTTCAGTGTAAATCCCTTATTTCTGTGATTCTGAAATAGGCTGGTAATATTACTATGAAGTTGTTTTTTTTTTTAATGCCATCTTAATAGGAAATGCTATTTGAAAAAACTATGAAAAATTATTGGAGATTATCAAGTATCGTAGAATGAAATCAAAATCACTGCGTACTCATTTGACCGTAACCGTTTTAAGAAATAAAATGAACACTGCAGCAAGCTGAACGATGAAGCTCACAGAAAACAAATTTTCTTACCACTCTAATATAAATCACTTCCTAAGGGACTCGCTTCATATCATTAAGGAAATGTTGACTTCACAAGATTAGAGAGATGTATATTTTAGTTGGTTGGACTCAAGTTACGTTGGTTTTAGTAAGCCCTGATTATTTTACTTCAAAGTTATCTGTTTTTACTGCAGCATGAGTGTGAGCAGACTCAGCCATCAGTCACTTGTTAATATGGGTGTCTCTGTCCTTGTCATTTTACAGAATACGAGCAAGAGAGAGGGTGGATGATTATAGCAGGGCGTCCAGGACGGATAGACAAGAGTATCGTCACATCAGTATTTAAAATCCATTACATGGACTGACACTTTCCAGAATAACTGTGTGTGTGTGTGAGAGAGACAGAGACAGAGAGAGAGAAAGAAAGAGAGAGAGAGACTGTGTCTGTCTGTGTGGCTGAGGGCACAAGGCAGAATGGTGTTTTGGCTCTGTGAGCTGTTCTATGAAAAGTAGAATTCAGAGCACATGGGTGGCTCAGTCAGTTGAGTGACTCTTGATTTTAGCTCAGGTCATGATCTGAAGATTATAGGAACCAGCCCCATGTTGGGCTCCCCACTCAGCGGGCAGTCTGCTTGAGGATTTCTCCCTCTCCTGCTATTCCCCCGACCTCTTTCTAAAATAAATAAATCTTAAAAAAAGAAAAGAAAAGAAGACTTAAAGGCTCACAGACAGCAATATAAAGAATGAAGGAAGAAAATGGAAGAATAGAATTCTAAACTCCCAACCCGATTAGCCTTCTTCAATCAGTCATCTCCCACATATAGTATGTCATGCAATGTTACCCCCATCTTTTGCTGCTCGCAGCCTCATTCTCATTAGCATTGCCGAGCTGGCATTCTACGGACATCACTAACCACCTTTCATCTCCATGGACTGTGATTCCTACTATGATGATTAAGGGAGAAGATGAAAGAGGAAGACTTCCTGGGTTAAAAATCTCAACTCTTCCTTGGGAAGACGTATGGCATTTGGCAAGTTATTTTATCTCTTGGCCAATCAGGTTCCTCAGGTATAAAAAGAGGCTCATAGAGTACCTAATCCAAAGAATGGTTAAGGGAATTAAGTGAGGTAAGGCAGACACAGAGTTGTGTAGTAAGTGCTCAGTAAATCCTTGTTATTCCACTCTGCCATAAAAATCACATTTTGGTGATAATGGTTAGTGAAGATATCTCTGAGCCCAGCAAAATTTGGGGTAAAAGATAAGCTTAATGAGTGAGTGAATAAAGTAATGAGCAGGTATTTGTTGAATCTCTATGATGTGCTAAGAGAGTGATGGAGTTATGTCTCTTCATTTAACTCAATCGTCTTGCAAAGTATGGATCATTAATTCCAATTTATAAGATTACTGAGGTTCAGAGTGGTAAATAATATGCCACAGTCACACAGCTCATAGATATAAGAATGGGTACTTGACCAATGTCTGGCTGGGAAAACAACATTTCATCCATAATATGTTACAGTTATATCCTGTGAGGCAGTCTTAATGGAAATGTCCAGCTCTGAATCAACAGGACCACGAATGCTTCTTCCTCCATGGCTATCATTTTGAACAATGAGGTATACTCATCCTCAATGAAACACTGACTACATGCAGTTAACTGTGCCACAGCACTGATAGTCTCATGGGGCAGTTCAAAGTAGTACACTGGGGGAAAAAAAAAGTACTGATAGTCTCAAGGGGCAGTTCAAAGTAGTACACTGGGGGAAAAAAAAAGTACGGGGGGATCCTGGGTGGCCCAGGTGGTTGAGTGTCTGATGCTTCATTTTGGATCAGGGTGGATGGATCAGGATCCAAATCATAGGATCAGGACCCATAATTTCAGGATCGTTGTGACCAAGCCCCATACTGGGCTCAGTACTGTGTGTGGAATGTGCTTAAAATTCTCTCTCTCCCTCTCTTTCTACCCCTCCCCTCACACTCATGTGCATGTGCTCTCCCTTTCTCTTGGAAAGAAAAAAAAAGCCATTAATTTGATGTATCCATCAGGTTCCAAAAATTGTATTAGGGCCTGTTGGTACTTAAAAACAAGTACCAACAATCAACACTGGGTTGTTAACCAACCCAATGCTAGAAGCTGGCAGTTGGCACTCTAAAAGCAAAATTATAAAATGTAACTTCATTGAATTTAAAAGGAAGGATGTATTGCTAAAACACTCATGCTTTATTTAATTACACTCTTGGTATATTTGACATCATTTTGCTTGATGTCTTCTCAAAAGCGATAAAATCATATACATCTTAGATATGCGGCTGTTTCAAAAGGAGTACTTTCCAGCCAGGTGTTACACCAGGATGGATTCTTGGAACGCTTTGTGATGGTACAGTCAGCCAGAGCTGCATTCTCACATTCACTGTAAAAGGAAATACCTCATGTGTGCATATTTACCCCTTCAGAAGCTGTGACAATTTCCTAAGTTGAATGAATGGTAGATCGATGCTGGGTGTGCTAAAGTATTGACTGTGAGGTACAATGCCTGAAGAGAGGAACACAGGTCAAGTGTGTCAGATGATTGGGACACACTAGAATGATAAGGAGAGAAACATTCATGGAGTTAGGACATCCAATTACATTAAGCATTTAGAGAAAATGTTAACATTTGTGATGACACTATCATGATTATTTCACTATCAAAAATAAGATGCATAAAATTGAATGGAAAGGCTTGCATGGCTAGAGTTATTGTTAGGTTATTAACTAGTATTAGTGTGGGAAAATTATTATGAAAAGGGCTATGTAAACTACATCAACCGTATGGATATTTTGGACAAGGTTTTTGTTCTTGTTTTTGTCTTATCAGAAAAGTAATAATAGTAACCTCTTTCAGAATTAATTACCATGGGAAAGACCTTTGTACTCTGATTGAGTGTATTTGTTCTAATGAAATGTTCTCTTTGATACTGATGTTCTATATGAAATGAAACTGCTGGTGGCTGTCTTCTTTTAATTAGGAAACTTAATAAGCCAGCACTGTCTTGATGTCACACACACAAAAGTGAGTATTGTAAGAAACATGACTAATTTGCAGTAATTCAGAGTGCTACGATAAATAATACAGCTCATTGTTTAAAAAATTATGAAAAGGTATCCTAACAATGTCCTCAGAGAGAAATCAAGATACATGTTTTAGGCTAGAAATTCTTTTTTTTTTTTCCCCCCCTAAGATTTTGTTTATTTATTTGTCAGAGAAAGAGAGACAGAGACAGAGCACAAACAGGGGGAGCAGCTTGCAGAGCAGGCAGAGAAAGAAGCAGGCTCCACAATGAGCAGGGAGCCAGACGCGGGGCTCAATCCCAGGACCCTGGGATCATGACCTGAGCTGAAGGCAGATACCTACCCACTGAGCCACCCAGGTGCCCCTAGGCTAGAAATTCTAAATTCTAGCTACATTTAATATTTGTCTGGGATACAGTTAAAAGTATGCATCATTCCTTAGACCAAGTAAAATTGATTCCTGGGAGCTGAGACTCAGAGGTTTAAAAGCTCCCGGGTGACTTGAATGCATAGCCAGAGTTGACAACCACTGATGCAGGTGGTGCAGTCAGGCCACCGAAATGTTCACTGCTGAAAACTCAGGGCTAACCCTCTGAAGGTTATAAATAAATTCACTCTAAGTTTGTAAAATAAGCGTTGTAACAGATGAATATTACTCTTTGATAAATTCTGGCTTTCTTTTCTTTCTAATCAGTTTATGAATTACCAAAAAAAAAAAAAAAAAAAAGTTCAAAGGCATTGCTCATAACCAAGTCTGGCAAGCTATAGATCTTAATGCAAATCTCACTCAAATGAAGTAAATCTTGCATGATAATAGCAAAAGGGAAGAGAGAAGGTTGAATAAACTTATCTCTGTTTATAGGAAAAATAGTAAAAATTATATGGACTACAAACCGAGGGTCAAGACAGAATCTTTCAATATTACTGTTATTCCAAATACTGGGTGACTATCCACCACTTTCAAGTTTCAATTCTGAAAACTCTCCATTGAACGTATGCTATTTTGACAGAAATATGAACAATTTTTCTTACAAAAAATTCTGATGTAAATTTATTCTTTACATATTCTTATTATATAATATTTGTATATATTGTTTGGGGGGGAAAGAAAACACAGACAACAAGAAGAAACCACAAATAATCGTACCACATGAAGATACACACTCTTAGGTAACATGTTTGTTCCTTTCTTTCTGCCTCTTTTCCAATACATTTTTAACTAAAATGAGGGGAGGTCTACATTTATATTTAAGCTATTTTTCCCCACCCAGAAATATGCCACAAAATGTACTATAGTACAATTACTATAATGTTGAATTTTCCTCTGTTCCTAAGTTAAGGCAGCTGTGAGGAAAATTATTTTTCAATTTCTGACACTATTTTTTGGAATAGACTTTTAGATGTAAAATTCTATAACAGGTCTCTAAAATAAGTGTTGTACAGGTTTCATAGGCTTATATAGCTTATACAACAAAGTGCTACACAGGCTTATACACCAAAGTATCACACTGAAGAGCTGTGTATCATCAACTTGTTGGTAGAATAAAGAAACAAAGATCAAGATGGCTGAATGAGCTTTCAAGTACATTTGTTGTCCCTTGCTCTGGAGACTTAACATGATAATAAATACTTTCTAAAGATACAGGCCTACAGTAGTTTTCTAGAATGTAAAATTCTGATGTAAGAGTGTTAACTGATCATGTAGTTTAATCTTTTTTTTTTAAAAAAGATTTTATTTATTTATTTGACAGAGAGAAATCACAAGTAGGCAGAGAGGCAGGCAGAGAGAGAGAGGAGGAAGCAGGCTCCCTGCAGAGCAGAGAGCTCAGTGTGGGACTCATTCCCAGGACCCTGAGATCATGACCTGAGTCAAAGGCAGAGGCCCAACCCACTGAGCCACCCAGGTGCCCTGATCATGTAGTTTAGCCTTGATTTTGTGCAGAGGCAGGAAGACAGTGAATCATCCTAGAGAGGACCAAACTCAAAGATGGCAGGTAGACAAAGATATGAGTGAGATTTAGAAGTGAAAACCTGAAGAAAACTGAAGGTCTGACAATAAAACATGCAAGCACAAACTTTTTATCAAAAGAAATACAAAGCGCCGCCGCTTGCCGGGAGCCGGCCCCTCCCCCCGGGGTCTACTGGGTATTTACCCTAAAGATACAAACGTAGTGATCCAAAGGGGCACGTGCACCCGAATGTTTATAGCAGCAAGGTCCACAATAGCCAAACTATGGAAAGATCCTAGATGTCCATCAACAGATGAATGGATCAAGAAGATGTGGTATATATACACAATGGAATACTATGCAGCCATCAAAAGAAATGAAATCTTGCCATTTGCAACAACATGGATGGAACTAGAACGTATCATGCTTAGCGAAATAAGTCAATTGGAGAAAGACAACTATCATATGATCTCCCTGATATGAGGAAGTGGTGATGCAACGTGGGGGCTTAAGTGGGTAGGAGAAGAATCAACGAAACAAGATGGGATTGGGAGGGAGACAAACCATAAGTGACTCTTAATCTTACAAAACAAACTGAGGGCTGCTGGGGGGAGGGGGGTTGGGAGAAGGGGAGGTGGGGTTATGGACATTGGGGAGGGTATGTGCTTTGGTGAGTGCTGTGAAGTGTGTAAATCTGGCGATTCACAGACCTGTACCCCTGGGGATAAAAATACATGTTTAAAATAAAATAAAAAATTTAAAAAAAAAAAAAGAAAGAAATACAAAGCACAAAAGCAGTAATGTGGGAATCAGCACTCTGGAGTACAGTCTTCGATCTGAGATTGGGTAGATCACCTAGGTAATGGCTCCTTAGCCATTCACTCTGTAGTGAGAGCTTTCCTTCCCTGAGACGTCTGCAAGTACCCAGAACTCTGACTCAGCCTTCCTGTTGTTTTTTTCTTAAATGTAAGCAGATGACCAAAGATCACCAGAAATTGTTGGAAATCCTACAGCCTAAAAGAGAATGACTAATAGAAGCACGCAGGAAAATGGATCACTGGAACAACAGACTAAAACTTAAAAAAAAACAAAAACAAAGAAAAACTTAAGAAATCACAAGTGTAATTAGAGAGATTAGAGATGTTATGTTCATGAAATACAACAGATACCCTGAAAATGTTACATTCTGAAAACAAAAAAAGACTTGGAAATCAAATATACATATATGATCTTACCCTCTCCCCAACGCATACACGCACATGCACACACACACACACACACACACACACACAGAAATGAAAAGTCATTTGGAAGAAAAGTGTAGGAAATCTTCCAGAACTGAGGCAGAAACCAAAATCATGAGATAAAAGAAAATGCACACATGCACACACACCTAAACATAATGCTGTATAATTCTGTAACACAAAAAATAAAGACAATAAAAATGCACAGAGAGAAGAAAAAAAAATTCAATGACAACAGAACAAGAATCAGATAGCAGTTGGAATTTTAGCAGTAACAATGGATGCTAGGTAATAGTGAATCCAGTCTCCAGATTTCAAGGAAAATGATTTTCAACTTAGGACTTTATAAAATACAATGAAATGTAAGAGTGAACTGAAGTTATCTCAGACATACAATAACTTAGAAAGTCTGCATCTCACATGAGCCTTCAGAGGTAGTTTCTTTCTTACTTTCTATTTTTTTTTTAAAAGATTTTATTTATTTATTTGACAGACAGATCACAAGTAGGCAGAAAGGCAGAAAGCCTCTCTGGCTGAGCAAAAAAGCCTATGCAATGTGGGGCTCCATCCCAGGACCCTGGGATCGTGACCTGAGCTGAAGGCAGAGGCTTTAACCCACTGAGCCACCTAGGCGACCCTCAGAGGTAGTTTCCTAAGGATACACTGTGGGGAAAAAAATGAGGTTGAAAACTAAGAAGAGGAATACGTGGTACAGTAGAAACTGGCATTAACCCAGGTATCTAGATATCTAATGAAAAGTCAGTGAATACCAAGAATTTCTTAAAGAAGAAGAATGAAGTAAAGGATATAAAAATTAGAATCTGGAACAGATGGGAATATTCAGAAGGTGAGATATTTTCTCCTCCCAAGAAAAAAATACACAGATAATCTAGGAAAATAAAACTAACAAAAGTTAGTGGCATAAACAAGAAAGTAAGTTTAGTGTGCCATGATTTTGAGTAATTGATGGAGAGTTGGAAAGCGGAATCAATTTGACCTTGACTCTAGGACTATGTAAGAGTGGCAGAGAGGTCATAACAACTTTAACTATAGAAAAGGAAGTCATCCTGTGACTGTCAAAAGCATTATTTTCATAGTAATACTACATTTGCCAAGTGGAGAGTAAAAAATACTGTTAAAATGTGATAGAACATGATATAAAGGTGTAAATATGCTATTTAAAGCGACAAATTTAATCAGCAGAGAGGTTTTAAAATTTAAATGATAGTGTAACTATGAAAAATTGAAGGGTTATGTAAATAAGCTAAATCTTCATCTAACACCACAGTGGGGTCAACAGACACTGCTGAAATTTAATAAATCTAGAAATAGCAGAATTAATGTGCTTATTCATAGGGAATTGAAAGATATTTCCAAAAGCTCAACAGCAGAAAGTGTTAAACGTTTTTGGTTATGAGATTGTTGTTCATTATAAATCTTGTATCACTTGAATTTCAAACTGTGCATAAAATACCTTAATCATTTTTTAACCTGAGGATATTACACTCATCCATCAAATATTAAAGACCAAACAGGTATTATTTTCTTAAAAAATAATATTCTAGATTTGAAGAAGACAGCTTACTTTTGGAGAGGGGGTAAAGGAATAAGGAAATACTCGAAACCTACTTACCCAAGCAAAAGTCACTGAGGTCAGCAAAAGAGCATTTGAGCACAGAGTCTTTTTTATCCTCCTCAGCATTAACTGTAGGGGGAGAAAAAAAAAAAGACATCGACATTCATAGTTTTTGGAAATAAAAACATTAACATTTAGAAAAATGACTGTGACTGATGGCCAAGCATAAAGGAATATTTTAAGTTAATGAATTGAAATTAGTTATTTAAAATTTCACTCAATAAGGGCAAGATACATCTCTATTATATTTCAGTACCTTCATCCTCTTGAATAATTAGTCACTTTTCTTATTGGACATGGATGTAAACTCTTATTTATAATTAGCAGTGATTTCACAGTGTTACTGAAAAGAGAATCTTGGTATTTTCAAGTTATCCAGAGGAAGAAACAACCCCAAGGAATCATAAAGGAATGCATTCTCTTCAGACAAAAAAGCAACTTACAGACAGATGGGGAAATAGAAACACACCTCATCTACTGAATGATAGGGGGCTGGGTTGTATTTTGACTCCTGGCTTTGTGAAAAGGAATTGTCTAAAAGCATAATGATGTCTCAGATGGGCAGATGTGTGCAGAAAGTGCCCAGGGCAGCCACAAAGTGTCTTTAATGTGGCATCCAGCTGGAACTTCCCTGTATTTCAGCCCTTTTGTTCTAAGGCTTTCGTGCCAACATTTGATTGCTAATAATTGTCCAACCACATCTTTCTGCAGTCAAATCTTCACTGCTTTAATTGTCAATATTACTTAAAATCTTTGGTCTTTCTTTTTAGGAAACTGAGTTTAGTACTGCTGACATACTCTCTTCAGTTACTGGTTACAGGCTCTCTCCAGAAATGATGAGACAGAAATTCAGGTAGCTGGTCCGTCTTCTCCTGCAAACAGGAAATACGAGCTCCAGGTTCCCACAAGGTTGGCTTCTTTCAAGGCAAGAAAGACGTGAAAACACAGCTAGCCAACAAATGTCTCCTGTCTGACGGGTGAAATGTTCTCCTTTCTAAGCCAGCCTTCCAGCTAATGAGTTCTGTAAGGACTAATAAAATAGATGAAGGAAGGAAGGAACGGTTTGAAAACACTTATTTTTTGCAAGTTGAACAAAAAAAGCAGGAATAGCTGCTCACCTGGCTCTGCTTTGTCCGAGGAGATGAAGGTTACAGAAGTGGGAGCCTGAGACTCACTCTCGGTGGACTGAAAGAGTGAGGTAGATTGGCTCAAACTCTTTGAGTAGGCGTAGCTCTGGGCGAGGCAAGGCAGGGATCTCCTGGATGGTTTCAACGAAGTTTCCTTTGTTATCTCACTCTTGCTTACATTCATACCTGCAAATTCAAAATGGTGAGTTAAGAAGTATATACTCCGCAAAAGTCAACAAATAATTTTAATTCTTGTGGTGGCTGTTTCAGGAAAGTATTTTTGAAAAGCACCACCTAGGGGCATCTGGGTGGCTCAGTGGGTTAAAGCCTCTGCCTGTGGCTCAGGTCATGATCCCTGGGTCCTGGGATCGAGCCCGAAGTAGGGCTTTCTGCTCTGCAGGGAGCCTGCTTCCTCCTCTCTCTCTCTGCCTACCTTTCTGCCTATTTGTGATCTGTCTGTCAAATAAATAAATAAAAATCTTAAAAAAAAACAAAAAACAAAAAACTACCATCTAGAGACTTGAACTAATTGAGTTTGTTTTGTTCATATTTTATAAGGGAAAGTGAGAATTTTGTCAAATAGTCCAGAGGAATAAATAGCTTCTTTTCCAGTTGACCTTTCATCATTTTTTTTTCTCACAAGAAAAATGTTTAATGTAATGATTCAAGATTCACATCATGGTAAGATATAACATTGAATACTTTCTTGTGATAAAAGTTGACCTTTTGCATTTTTTCCTATTTGACTTATCCTGCCATCTTTTTTCCTGTGCTTTCGTAATTTTTAAGAGTTTGTATAAAAACAACAACAACAACAACAACAACAAGTGGTGAAATTCATTTAGGAAGTTATGAGAACAATCATTTGGATTGTCTTTGGATACATCTAACCATTTAATTCTCAAAGTGGCAAAATAAATGAAACAATACATAAACGTTCAAATTGCTATTTACTAAATAGAGCCCTTCTTTGTACTCTATTCTTCCTTGAACAAATACATATTACATTTGACTTTCCAACAATCTTATAGAGCAGGCATTGTTATTTCTATTAGCTGTGGGGAGCTGAGACTTGGAGAGGAAAAGTAACATGATTTATATCACACAGATAAATAAGCAGATAAGATTTTCTATCCCAAGCTAAAACCACCACATCAGGGTGAATCTATAAATTAGTTCAAAACTCCTGAACTCCATCTCTTTTCCCCCAAACTCACAGACACTGAAATGTAAAGAACATTTAGCGAAGTCCATACCAATAGAGACTAAAACACAGAAAGAGCACAGAGATGGCCGAACTCAAAGATGGCAGATAGACAAAGTTTCCACTAGTTTCCACTAGCCTTCCTGCCCACATGCTGATTCTCTGTATTAAGGTAAATTTCTAAGGGAGTGATTGAAAAGTGAAAGGGATAGTACCAATGCATTAGTACATAGCACATTCAATTAAGGAAGCTTTTGCTTTGCAGTTACTCATTTTAATTTCAATTTTGAGACAGAGTAGAATCTGGGTCATAATAGATATGGACAAGGGGTAAAGACAGAGAAAAGGTACATTTTCAGTAATTATTATATTTAGAATATAAACAAATTTAACCAAAATCCACTCAAATTGCTCATGTTAGTAATTTTTTAACTACTCAATTTTATAGTCAGTTTATAAATTAACTCAAAGTTTCTAAGTAGCTCTTCAAATAAACGGATTCAAGTAAAGACAAGCAGAGGTACAAATGTATACTGCCCATTGGAACTAATGGGAATACTGAAAAAAGAAATAAAACAATTTTTGAAAGAAGTTCTACTGAAACAAGATATGGTTGAAAAGAAGAAATTCAGGGCACCTGGGTGGCTCAGTGGGTTAAAGCCTCTACCTTCAGCTAAGGTCATGATCTCAGGGTCCTGGGATGGAGCCCCCATCCGGCTCTCTGCTCAGCAGGGAATCTGCTTCCCTTCCAATCTCTCTGCCTGCCTCTCTGCCTACCTATGATCTCTGTCTGTCAAATAAATAAATAAAATCTTATAAAAAAAAAAAAAGAAAAGAAATTCAGATAAACATAGGAGTGGGCTTCTATCTTTTGGTTTTATAAAACTATGTATTTTCATATTAAGTCTCATTGTATACATAGAATATGAACTAGAAAGAGATGCAAGGAAGAACTATGAATTGACTAGAAGCATAATACCCAGTCACTTAGCTTTCTGGGACCTTGTATTGACAAGAAAATACTTCCTTGAAGAGGAATTTCCCAAGGTCCACAGAAAGCATACTGAAAACCACAAACATACCAGACAATTCCCCTTAAAGACCAACTAGCTTTTTCTATACTACATCCAAGAAATGACACAGGGCAAATCTGTCCTAGTACATTTCTATGCCTATTAATCTTTCTTAATATGATCGATACATTCTTTTAAGAAATATCTATGTAGGATATTAAATGGTCAGTTTTCTGTTTCTGGACCCTGGTGGAGAGGAGCCTTTTACTCCGAATAAATATTTGGGGGTGGAGTAGGGGAGAGGGAAGTTGCATAGATAGAAGACAGTGATTGTTGATGACAAAGATGTTGACTGAAAGAGAAATGACCCTTGGCCCCAGAGAAATGGCTCGATGGGAACTTTATAATAATACTGTATTCACCTTAATCCACTGACACCAACATGTAGCTTCCAAAAGGAGCAACTTCTAAATTTCCCTTTCTTACAATATTCAAACAGGAGTGAAGGTTTCAACTTTTCTTTGGGTGAAAGATGACTACTGAATCAGTAGATACTAATTTACAAACCAGCATGGGGTGAGACTAACTTAATTATGCTCACCAATGTCAGTGTTTTCTGTC
Source organism: Mustela erminea (assembly GCF_009829155.1). NCBI lineage: Eukaryota > Metazoa > Chordata > Mammalia > Carnivora > Mustelidae > Mustela > Mustela erminea. The sequence continues at coordinate 78,970,487 of NC_045622.1, read as the reverse complement.
ATTTGATTCTTCCAGTATTCACCTAGGCAGTCAACAGACACTCACTGGGCCTGTGCTCTCTGAAGGCACTCTGCTGACACTGTGGTGAGTAAGGAAGACAATAATTCCTGGCCTCAAGGGACTTCTATTTTAGTTGAGACTCAGACACTGACCAAACAAGGAAACAAACAAAAAGAATAAGTATATACATGTAAATTGCCTGAAATACTGTGAAAATACAAGTACTTCTTTTTTTTAAAATTTTTAAAGATTTATTTATTTTTTTCAACGTAACAGTATTCATTGTTTTTGCACCACACCCTGTGCTCCATGCAATCCATGCCCTCTCTAATACCCACCACCTGATTCCCCCAACCTCCCACCCACCACCCCTTGAAAACCCTCGAATTGTTTTTCAGAGTCCATACAAGTACTTCTATGTAATGTGACTTCCTTTAAGAAGTGGTTAGGGGCATTTTCTCTGAGGAAGTGACATATCAGGCCGGAAAAAAAAAAAAAAACAAAAAACCCCAAACCATGAAGAACCTACTCTATAGAAAGATGCTTACATATGTTTGTGTTATGGTAATGTGTGTGCATGTGTGTTTGTGGGAAGTGCTTTTAAGACAAGATACAACATGTATGAAAGTCATGAGGTAGGAAGACTGCAATGTATTTAGAGAGCTGAAACAAAACCCCAAAACTGTGGCCTAGTAAGACAAAGAGGCATAAAGGAATTACTGCTGCAGTCTAGGTTGGGAAAAAATTAGCTACTGTTCTTTGAGGCATTGTTTTATTTATATATGCATTTATTTGCCCTTTATTTCTCACGGATTTATATCTTATTTTATTTCCTTGAATAATTGTGTTTGCCAAAATTCATAAAATATTTTTAAACAATGCCTACCCTACATGGGAAGGAAACTGGGAGAGGTTTAGATATTTACTTCCTCAAGTTCATCTATCTAGCAACTGGCAGAACTGAATGTTAAAGTTATAAACTATGGGATTCCAAGCCTATGATCTTTTCAGAATGCTCTATGGATCCCCATGAGACCCAATCCTACATGGTTCATTGCCATGGTTTCGTTTGGTATAAATACCACACACATTTTCAGCAGAGAGCTCTGAATGTAGAAACCACAGAGCTAAAGCAAACCTCAGAACCTGTAATTCTATATCCACAGTCTTAACAAACTGTGGAATATAATTTGTTGGAAAATGAACAAGAGCTGCTTGGTATTAATAGGGAATATCTACCCATACTATCTATAAAACTGTATTTCTTATGTGCATCTATAAAAGAATAGAATAATATTTAATATTTGTTTATTAATAAATATCAACATTTATATAATATAATTATTATTATATTTATAAATAATATTCATATAATATAAATATTATTATATTCATAAATAATATATAATACATGTTATATAATTTATAAATTATATAAATTTCTATAAATTATATAAATTATAATATAATTTGTATAATATAATTTGTATAATGGATTGTAATATAAATTATAAATAATATTTATAAATAATATTATATAATTATAATATTAATATAAAATTAATAATATTCATATAAATATTAATATTTATATGAATAATATTTAATCTGCTGTGAGTTAACAATGTATGTAACTGAGTTATAAAACATAGGTATCAATTTTTATTTTTAAGACTGATTTGTATTCATTTTTTTTAATCATTTACATAATAATTTCAAACAATTCTTGAGTTCTTTATCTGGGCCAGGCCTTGACTCAGTGTTGAGCATAACATGGTGCTCACTCACAGGGGAAGGAGATACATAAAAACAGATTTCATTCTAAAAAACAATATGAAATACCAGCACATTATAAAACGATCCAAGAAACACTCCTAATCCAGGTGGCAATGCCAGTGAAGTCCTGTCTATGAAGGTAATATGAGTGGATTCTTTTTGGCATATTCCTACTCCTGCTTCTCTGTCTTTATTTATAATTCTTGGGTTCAATACATTTTCTTCAAAGGATTATGCACATAAGGTAGAAAACTCTCCATGAATAACATAATTGCTGAAAATATTTGTCAAATGCAACACTTAAAGAAAACTGGGGAAGAAATGTTGACGATGAAACAAATGTCCTTCCCAAAGCTCTGCATTTTCTTCCTATACATCTTCAAAGCAGTTCTCTCTCATTTTCTGAACTGTCTCCAAAGCTCTTATACAGATCATCTTTGCTAGAAACTTATACAATTTAAACAGAAAGTCTGATGTCCTAACGTTCTAAAGAGTACAAAGTGGGCACCTGGGTAGCTCAGTTGGATAAGCATCTGCCTTCAGCTCGGGTCGTGGTCCCAGGGTCCTGGGATCGAGTCCCAGATTGGGTCCCAGATTGAATCCCACACAGAGTCCTGCATCGGGCTCCTTGCTCAGTGAGGAGTCTGCTTCTCCCTCTGCCTGCTACTCCCCCTGCTTGTGTACTCCCTCTCTATCTCTCTGTCTCTCAAATAAATAAATAAAATCTTAAAAAAAAATAAAGAGTACAAAATTTCTTTTCAAAGTTTCACATGAAATGCTCTCCCATTCTGCTGAGCATAACTAACGGTATCTGTTCTGTGCACAGCATGATTAACACCAGCTACCTCCATAGTATAAGAGTTTATTTCTTCAACATTCTAAAGTTCCATTTTTTTCCTTGTTGGCTCACCTGATACCCTTGAATAATAACTACTCCTTTAAAGCCAATAACTAGAAAAGAGATAATAGTAACATGTCAATTTTGGTAGGCATATGAAGCTCATGAGTTCAAGCATAAATCTATAACCTGCAGAATATGTGTCATTTCCTATATTTAGAATAGATTTTTCTCAAGTGACAATTAATTACTTCCAATTGTTCTAAGAGCACTTCATAAATGCAGACATATTTAAAGGGATCAAATGAAATGACAATTTCACTCGTGTATAAACAAAGGTCCCAGAGTCGCAATTGCAAATAAGATATCTTCTAGAAATGCATTCACATAAGACATCTGGCACCAAAAGAGGAAAAGTTGCCATTCAGGTACCATTTAAACTCAATGGGCTCTGAGTTGATGTAGAATTTTAATTGGAAAAACAATCCTTAGGAAACTTCAAAGAGACAAGTGGAGAGAGAGAAGAAAAAAAGATGATTTTCTTTCGTTTTAAAGATATATTTATTTATTGTAGAGAGAGAGATTTGGGGGGTAGGGAGAGGGGCAGAGGAAGAGAATCTTCAAGCAGACTCCCCTCTGAGTGCAAAGTCCTATGCAGGGCTCCATATTACAACCCATGAGATCATGACCTGAGCAGAAACCAAGGGTTGAACACTCAACCTACGGAGCCATCAAATTGCACCAAAATGGTTGGTTTTGTTAGCGCAAAACACAGATTTTCAAAAGATCTACTCTTTCAGTAAAATTTCTCCTCAAGAAAAACTAACTCATCTTAAGGTCTCATATGAAAAAAAAAATTTTTTTATAGAACTAACTCAGAAAATTCTATCAAGTAAATTGTTAGAAGAATTTTTGGAAGATTTGTAGCAAAATAATATGATATTATGACCTAATGGATTTTACATTATGTCCATAATAAGTTTTGTCCATAACAAATGTAATTGTCTGACTCTTGCTATAATCTCAAGATGAATTCTGTAGTTTAGTAAAACTTACACCTTTCTCCGAAATATTTTAGAATTGATGGCCCGAGAATGGGTAATGGTCTCAGCATGTCATTTTATTTTATAAAATCCAAATACACTTTCCTCTAATAGCAGATAAAACCAAAGCATATTTATCTAAATAGTAAGCATTGGGGAAAAAAAAAAAAAAAACACACTCAGAATTTTCTTCTTCTCTTCCTTATCAAAACCACTGTAGCTTTGTTGTCTTCAAAGGAACATTTCTGATTTGTTGCTTGAGTGTGCCCTTTTTGGTGGAGGTTATTGCTAGTAATAAAAAACACCATTTACTGATTGCCTACAAAGTGCCTCTTGGCACTATAGTATGCTCTTGCATACTATATGTTATCAGTAATTCTCATACTAGTCCTGTTATGAATTCTCATCTCCACTTTACACGTGAGAATCCTGAGATGCAAAGGACCACAGTAACTTGTCTCTAGTTCCACAGGTAGGAAGTTCTGGAGCCTGGAACAAACCAGGTCCATCTGACATCGAGGCCTCCACTCTTTGCTATAAAACATAGAACTTCTTTGTTTACTCAGAAACATCTTTATTTACAATAGTTTGCTCTTCACTCATTTTTCAGTTTTACTCTCACTAGGAACAAGGAAATAAATCTATGTCTCTTGTATCAGAGTCCTCATAGAATAGGTATGGCTAACTCACAGTAATTGAAGCAAGTTTTATATATATATATATATATATACATACATATATATATGTATGTATATATATATATATATATATATTTTTTTTTTTAATTTACAAAGGGGTGAGCAGAACTAAGAGAAACCAATAGATGTTGATGAAATTCTTTACAACTAACAAGGGCCAGAAGCCTTTATCACTCACAGGCCTGCTGAACAGGAACAGGAAGCAGACGTAAGAACCTGGAGATAATATAGCTGGAGGAAAGGGAATCTGACTTGCTATGTGCAAGACTGTGCAGGAGACAAAAGTAAACAACATACACTCAGTCTTAAATAAGAGTAATTTGTAAAATAAAAATTTATCTCATTCAATTAAAATATATTAATAAGTATGAATAAGAAAAGCTCTCTAATAAGTCTACTGCAAGACAGGACACTGTAAGAAAGGCAGAGAGTTAAGAAGGAGTTTATAAATTATTGAAATACATTTCAAAAGTCCTGAAGGTGACATCAGAGCCCTCATTTTTAATCTTTATCTGTGTGTACTCTTGTCTAGAGTCTAACTTCCAAGTCGACAAGCCCACCCAAATAGGTTCATTTTCTTCACTGTAAGTCCTCTTATAAACTTATACTTTGGGACGCCTGGATGACTCAGTTGGTTGAGTTTTCGACTCTTGATTTTGGCTCAGGTCATGATCTCAGGGTTGTGAGATCGAGCCCTGCATGGGCTCCACACTGGACAGGGAGCCTGCTTGGGGTTCTCCTTCCCCCTCCCCTCTGCACTCCACCCCACTTATGCTCTCTCTATCTCTCTCTCTAAAACAAGAAAAAGAACAACACAACATACTTTACTTTAACAGAATTTCACATTTGCATTTATGTATTTATGAGGTTGCTATTTAACATAGAGTCTCTCTAGCTGCACAGGGAGCTCCATGAGGACAAGCCTTGTTCATGGACACACATTCAGCACGTGGCACTGTGTCTGCAAACAGACATTTACAAAAAGAAAGACCGAAGGGTCTGTTAATGAGTTTACCAGTGAATATCTTCATGTGACAATTATTCATTCTCATAGATGTTAGATATTCCTTCTAGAAAATGGGACACAGCAGTGAACAAAGAGATAAAACTCGCTGCTCCAGTAAAGATTAAAATGTCAAGAGGGCATCAAGAAATATTTATGCTTCATGAAACAGGGTTCTGAAACTTCAATATTCATACAACCTATAACCTATAATGCTGTGTGAAATACAAGTAAGATTTCTTTCTAAATTAAATGCTTATATGGTAGTGTCATAAATATGGACGTTATTATTTTGTACACAATGATCCACACATTAGTGGAGCTATTCCAAATCCCACTCCTTCCCCGCAACGGCTATTCATTTCCTTGCTTCTCTTTTAGGACTCAAATAGATTTTCACAGCAATTGAAGCCAAGAGTAATAGAGATTCTTGGTATTTATGAAATGTGCTGTGATGAAAAGGCCTTTGTTTAGAATGCATGGAGAGGGGGGGAACAAAAGCAGAAATACAAGATATACCTGCAGCTGAGATTTTTCCCATTGTTTTGGGTGTGTGTACAGGGGTAAAACCAAACTCCTGATCTTCCTTACGTGCCTCATGGAAGGCAATTCCAAATGAAAACAAATCTTGGGTTTGGATTAGGATATAAAATTTGAGGTTTTCTATTACTTCTGACAAGCTACAAGGTTACAATGTTTACACGACTGCCAGCATCAATACTGCTGGTTTCTCTCTGAAGAGCTCAGAGATGGGATTGGGGTTTCCACATAACTGCATGGAGTCAGCAAGAAGACCTGGATTATACCTTATCCTTGGAGAGGGGAAGATCTGAAGACTCCCGCTACACCTCACAGGTCTATGATGGCATTTTGAAAGACTAAACATCTGACCTCATCTGTTCCAACCACACACTGTCATTGGTGAAACCAGTAACTCAACCAGAAGCAACTGATGTGTAGTCTCTGAACCCAAACACAAGCATGACTAGTCTAACCAGCACAGCATCAGGATACAACCTGTTCTATATTTTTAGCCTGCCACGAACATTTGTAACCACAGAACTTCCCACTGCTTGAAACCTGCTGCTGTTTTTTTGTTTTGATTTGTTTTGTTTTGTTTTGTTTTACTGATGGGTTTCACCATACCGTGCCAAAGGCTGGCAATTCCCACAACTTCTTTTGAACATAGTTGGAGAATTTATAATTGAAAGCCATTTTAAAAGCTTAAGAATGGGAAAATGTAGTTATACTAGGAAAAAAAACAGGAAAATAGTATTGATTCTGGATATTTTTTTCAGTGAGTTTAGGATGAGAAAATCTAAGCTACTAGTATTATGGTGTTTTTATTTAAAGTCCATTTTAAAAGATAAAGGATAAATAATAATGGCAGTAAGTATTATTGTTAGTATTAATTATCATGTTTAATTATTATGTTGGCTAATAATGAATTTACCACCAATTATTTACAACCTACTCTTCTCAGTAATAGTCACTTTACAGAAAGTCAGAATTTAAGTTGTAATTTAATATCATTTGACTTTCAATTTTTTAAAAAATCATATTTTAAAAATCATGGGTTTTATTCACAGGAAGATGATGCTATTTTTGCAGAGTTTTGAGTTCAATAAAACCTCAGCTGCTTTTTTCCAAATACTTTTTATTTTCATTATAAAACCTATATGTATTTTTAGGGATAAACCAAGTGCTTATTTTCTTTCTTTTCTTCATCTACTTTTTAAAAAATATCCATGGATAAAGTCAACATTTCTAGTGTTAAGTTTTTTGAGTTTTGACACAAACAGACATTCTTACAACAATTTCATTGACAGGATACAGAAAAATTACAACACTTTAATCAATTCTCTAGTCCCACCCATTTGTGCTTAGTGTCCTCCATTACCCATCTTCAACAATGAATGATCTGTTCTTTTTACCTCTATTTTTTGCCATTTCCAGAAAGCCATATGAATAGAATCATACACTGTATAACTTCTAAGATTAGGTTCTTTCACTTAAGAAAATGCATGTGAGAATCATCCATTTTTATAAGCATCAAAAATTTGTTCCTTTAAATACTAAGTAGTAACTTCATTGTGAGGATGTCCTACAATTTGTTATCTATCTACATCTATATCTATCTATCTATCTATCTATATATATATATATATATTTTTTTTTTGGTGAAGCCTGTTCAGATACTGTCCTTTTTTTTTTTTAACTGCATTTTTGTCTTATTATTAAGTTTTGAGAATCTTTTCTACTTTCTGGATATAAATCCTTCATTTGATATGTGATATGCAAGTATTTTATATCTGTCTGTGGTTTTGTTTTGTCTTGTTTTGTTTCCTTAATAGTGCCCTTTGCAAAGTTTTTATTTGCAATGAAGTTAAATTTTATGAATCCTGTTTTTGGTGCTATGTCTAAAAAATCATTGCCTATCCCCAGGTTATGAACATTTTATTATAGGCTTTTATACTTTCATATTTGACATGCAGGTCCATTATATATTTTAAGTTAGTTTTTTATATACAGTGTGAGGTATAAAACAATAATCATTTTTGGCATATGGCTCTTTAATAGTCAACTATTCCTTAAAGGACTGTCTAATTCTCCATTCAACTGTCTTTGCACTTTAATCAAAAATCAGTTGTCCATACTTATTAGGTTGCTTTCTAGATTTTCTATTCTGTTTTTAATTATGTGTCTATTCCTTCACCCACACCATTTTGTCTTAACTACTCTAGCCTCATAGTGTATCTTAAAAACAGGCAGTGCTAGTCCTCCCACTTTGTTCTTTTTTTAAATTGCCTTGGTTATTTGAGTTATTTTACCTTACCTTATACACTCTGGAATCAGCTTATTTATAAATGATAATTGACTTATCTATAATTGTGATATTACAATTGAGATTGAATTAAATCTCTATATCACTTTGGGAAGTATTAATATCCTAACTATATCAAGTTTTCCAGTCCATGAAGCCAGTATGATGATTTCTTGAGATTTTTTCTTTGAGTTCATCATATTTTTTTGGCTTTCTCCATAAAAATCCTGCACAAATTTTATTAGACTTAAAGCTAACAATGTCATTTTGTTAGAGCTTTTTTAAAAAGGTAATATCTTTTTAAATTTCAGTTTTCCAGTTTTCAACTGTGCATTGCTAATGTATAGAAGTGCAATTGATTTTTGTTTATTGATACTGTATTCTGTGAACTTGCAAACTTGCTTAGTAGTTCCAGGAAAAAATTTACAGATTCTTTGGAATTTTCTACATAGACAAGCACATTGTCTGCAAATAAAAGTAGTTTAATTTCTTATTTTCCAACTGAATAATTTTTCTTTTTCTATTCTCATTTTACTTTATAGTACTTCCAATGCAAATATCAAGTAGGAGAGGTCAAAGTAGACAATCTTGCTTATTCTCAATTTTAGAGGGAAAGTAGTCTTTCATGGTTAAGCACAATGTTAGATGTATTAAGTGTTCTATAAATGCCCTATATCAAATAGAGGACATTTCTTTCTATTCCTAGGTTGCTGAAGTTTTTAACAACATAGATGTCGAATTATATTTTCTGTGCCTGTTCATATATCAGGTAGTTTTCCTGTCGAGTCTGTTAGTTTGGGAAATTACGCTGATGAATTTTTGATTGTTGAACCAGCCTTGCATTCCTTTGTGACAGGTGTTATATTTAATTCTCAAATAATCCTGAAAGAAAGCTTTAATTATACATATTTAAGATAAGACAACTAAGATTAATTAAAGACACTTATAAAAGACATTCAGCGCCTTAACTGCCAAATCTATGAATTGAATTCAAGTCCATAGGATACCCAAGCTATGTTCCTTTTACTGTAGCATAATAGCTTTCATATGTGCAAGAAGAAATATTATTGATGGGCTCCAGGGCCATGAAGCATCTCCCTTTCTATACTCCACTTCCAAGGTAAAGAGGTCCTGGTAGGGTTTTAGGAAATGGACACTTTTGTTGTTGCTCTCAACAACAAAACAGTGGGTATACTGACAGAAAAGATTATATTGTACTGCAATGTATAATCTCTCCTGGTCTTGTCTAATTCTCTCTCTCATGTGTTGGGACTTGAAAAAGTGAAACAATAACAGGATAGGTAGGGCCTATGCAGCTAAGCTTTTGCATGGTGGTTTAACCAGTTGAGATTACACCTTAGGAATATTTTCATTTTCCTTCAAGATTTCCTTGTGTTTATGAAGGCTTTGAAAGGATGTAACATTAAGTTTCAAATTAGATATAGGTGAAGAAGAAACACACCAAGGATGCCACTATGTCTGCTGTTATTTTCTATCTTAAAGCAGAGCCTGGTTTAGCAAAGCCAGTAATTTTATGTAGGATTCTGAGCCAAGGCCCTAGTCAGAAAAATAAAAACAATTGGTTTTTCCTGAATGTGTTTGTGTCTACTCTGCATATCTTTCTCATGAATCTATTTTAAGTTTTGAAAATAATCATCCTGGGTTTCACTAAATCTCTGCCTTAACACAGGAAATACTTACAAATCCCCAGGAATACTGTGCTTATAGATAGATAGATAGATAGATAGATAGATATAGATATAGATAGTCTAGTTACACAGCATTGGAACACATCTACTGAATAGAAATATCAACATTCAAATACAGTCTAAGAGAAAACAAAAACCTGTTTTAATAAATGTTATTTAGGGCAGAGAAGGAGAATAGAGTTTAGATGATTTTATCATATATATCAAGAATATAACTAAAGTATTTAGAGCAACACCACTTGCTATGTAAAGTGGACGTTAATAAGAAAAACATTGTCAATCTACAGAAAATTGATGCTGAGCACTTTAATCATTCCATCTAAGCTGAAAACAGTAAAAAAAAAAAAAGAAGAAGAAGAAGAAGAAGAAAGCTCTTACTTCTGTCAAAGTCTAATGTCAAAAACTTCAAAGGAATTTCATTGCCTTCTAATTCTCTTTCAAAGCTCTCTGAATATAAATGTTCTGATCTTGTCACCTCATAATACAGAACATATTCAAATTGAAAGACTGATATTATAGAAAAGAATTTCGAAGTCATTGACATTGTGGAGAGATTTAGTGCCCAGTTCAAAGATAAAAGAAAACAAAACATGTGCCTGGATTTATTTTACTGGTTTTTCAAGAAATCACTGGTCCTTGATAGGTTTTTTCTCTCCACAGTGACACACAGAAAAGCAACAAAATGATTAGGACTTTTCTAATCTTTAAAAAAGAAAGATGGACTGATGAACGAAGAAGTGCTACATTTTGCAATGAGAACTATGGGAAAGAAATGCAAAGTCAGATGGGAAAGATAGGAGCCCACCAGCTATTTTGTGTCTGTTAGCAGACGCTGTAGGCACAGTTTCTCACTGAGATATCCATTTTCCATGGTTACTTTCTTTTTAGCTTACGGACTGGATTACAAGTCCTTTGCAGTCAAAGAGGCAACAGTGGGCAAACAGATGGCACGGGAATTAGTATAGGTTCCAAGCACAGTTGAGGGTATAGCACTGAAACTGAATGTAGCATCTTCTGCTAGGCTTGACAAGAATTTCTGTGTACACACTGTTATTTGAATGAATAAGTTTAGATGGGACTCTGATTCAAAGGGAATACCATCCTCTGAAATTCCTAATCAGGTCTGCCACATTCTTTCCATATGCCAATTGGTACAATGGTGGTAGAGCAGATCTAGGAATATTCCGGAGCTTCTAAAGAAATTCTAGGTAGGCCTAAGGATATACAGGACTTAAAGTTTCGCACATGCACTCTCAAACAGACGCACACACAGCAGTCTGGCTCTGCCTGGGTACCTGTGGTCACTTCTTCAACAGCCAATCCTGTGAGCTGGAGATGGAGACGTGGTTTTAGGATAGATAAAGAAACCAGTCACTCCTAAATCCTAACCGCTTTTCTCCTAATCAAGACAAATAAATTGACCAAACCAAAGACAATTCTGAGGAAGAATACTGCATGTTATTAAACGAAACAAAACAAAACAAAACCCCCAAATCATTGTTTTGCTCCCCTATTGTATTTGGATTAACTTCTACAATCTGGACAATTCCAATTCCAAAATTATAACATGCTATGGTTTTCAGTAGTTAAATTTTGCGTTCTGTTTCTAAGAGAAATCTCAAGGCCTTTATTTAGTTCAAATTTTATTCTACTTATTCTCATCTGTACTTTATTTAACCTCTTTTCAATTTCTTAAATCTGTCACTGTGGAGCTGCCAATAAATGCAAGAAGACTATAAACTCAGTGGCATATTTTTATAGACTTGGGCAGGATCCCTTGTGTGTAAATTCTCTCCACCAATCCAATCCCTTTGTTCTGTTTTTGGGGCAAAGAAAAAAAAGACAACTCAAAAATAAAAGCAATGAAAACAGTTCATAAGTAGAGTTTATGACATTAGTGCTTTGGGGGTCAAGTACAACACCCCTCCTAAAGTAAGAAGTTTGTTTCACAATTAAATGTATTCCAAATAAAAAATTAAATTGGTTCTCTGGCATATTAAATCAGACTGAAATTTATGATATTTATATATATAGGTTAGAATAGTAAGATTTTTCTACAAGCATGACAGAATTATTATACTGAAATAGAAAAATTAGACAATTACAGGGAAATGTATTTAAGCCATATTCAGAACATAGTTTTCCAAAAACTGCATGGCATATTTGCCTTCAAATATTCTTATTTAGGGATTTAAAAAATTCATCATACAGACAATCTAATGATTATCTTTGGTTAAAAAAAAAATGAACTAATTTCTTAAATACCTATGGGAAAGGCATTCAGAGATACCAGGATGACAATTTGAAAATGTGGGTCATTAAGCCAGGCAAAGCTCCCTTCATTTCCTCCTTCTGCTTTAATGAGCAGTATGGCAACTCAGTGCCAAGGAAGGGCTCAGTACCGTTGAGTAAATATAGCTCATGGCTGCCATGGGATTGTAGGATGAAGTAAGAGCATTCTCGTCATTCCCACTGAAAGGCACATATGTAAAATATTCTGTGCCTTGTGAATCTTTTTAGAAAGGATCTCTGGCTTCTGAAAAAAAAAAATAAAAGTTGATTGTCTAGAACACTCATTCCCGGAAATACATGGAGATTTTTTCTGACTCTATATATGACTTTAAAGATTAATAAGGAATTAAGTGGGAGCAGGTATTTAATTCAAAGTAAAGGGGACTAAGAGGAATGTGGCTGTGTCACATTCCTATAGTTCAATATACTCAATAATGCATCCACAAATATCCATACCCTCAGAAACCTTTCTTTATTCTGCCCTTAAAATGTCTTTCTTTTGAATTTTAACAGCAGCTATTCTGCTTAACTAATAATGGTAGTTTTTATTTACATTACAATTTTTGCCAGTAAGATATATCTTTACCATTGGTCTCAGTCCTTTGAGGTCAGGGATCAAGATTCTTGCTCATTTCCTCCACAGGGGCTTGCTCATGGAACCATTGGAAGCACCATGTAGCTTGCACTATATCAGGGGCCAGCCATGATCCTTAAAATATACTTAAAATAGACTAAAAATCCTAAAATAACTATTAGAGTATTAAATCAAGAGCAATATTCCTTCACTATACTCCAGTTTAAGGGGTTAAGTATTTTACTTCTTGAAAACGTATATGCATAGAGATTAATATTCATGTATTATTTTTATGATTTTGATGTGTTATTTATCAAAAAAATCTTTTATTTGACTTTCTTGTTTAAATTTAGTTATTAGTATTATAGTGATTACATTTGTTAAGGTCTTTTTGTAGGCCAGACATGGTGCTAAACCATTTATGTACAGTATTTCTGATCCAATAAAATGTTTCATATCCTCATCTAACATGTGGCTGAAAATATAGGCTCAGATGGCCTAATTAAATTGCTTGAGGTCATATAAAGAGCTGAACTGGTATTCAAATCCAGATTTGTACTTTTCCAAATCCTATGGTATTTTCACAATAGCTTTCTTATCTCTCTATAAATATTTAACATTTTAAAATTATAATGTGCTTAATTTAAGGAATGATCAGTATGTAACTGTATGTATTTGTTGTTGGAGGTCACATTAAAATTAACAAACATAACTCCAATTTTATGCCATTAATTTTCCAATTAATACTCCTTTAATTTTCAGAATCAACCTCACACAATAAGTGTCCACTTCACGGGTCCTACCTTGAAAAGTCACAAGGATAATGGAAGATGTAGTTATAATACTTAATCTTAGACTGTATGAAGGAGGAAGGACAAGTTTAAATGCAATCTTTACATGCAAACGTGTTAAAACTCATAAAGCTAATTGTACCCATAATACAGAATTTGTAAGGTTACAAATAATGAAGAACAGGAGAAAGGCAAAAAACAGGTGCTGCTTTCTTGGTTTGAGCAAATGAACAAAGACACTAAGAAGGAAGTGAGATGAGTAGAGAAGTATTCATTAAGTGCATACAAACATGCTAGCACGTCATTCGGAGATCGTACTGGTTAACGTTTGTGAACATATCCCTGAGTGTTTTGACTTGAATCATTAAAAGACAGTATTTGGTGAAATGCAAAATTGCATTAGGATGATCAATTTATTTTTGAAACTCCGTGATAACTTTTTTTTAAAATAAGGTGTACTACTATCCAACCTAATATTCACTCTGATTGGCTTATCTCTAAAAGGAATATAGGTTTAACTTAGGTAATTATTGCAAACAGTGTAAATGATAAACACTTTTCTCACACCGGCAAAATGCTCAACTCGGTAATCTAATTAGTCTTTCCAAAAAATGTTTTAAATTAAGATTTTATTTATTTATTAGAGAGAGAGAGTGAGAGAGCACGAGCAGAGCGAGGGGAAGAGAGAGAAGCAGATGCCGCACTGAGCTGGAAGCCTGATTTGAGGCTTGATCCTGAGACTCGGGGACCATGACCAGAGCTAACACTTAACCAATTGAGTCAACCAGATGCCCCTAATCTAGTTTAAACATTTTATTAAAATAACGTCTCCTTCTCTGGATTACAATAGTGATTACATCACTATTCTCTGTTAGACCATAAACTACTTGCAGTCAAGATCAGCAACTAATTTATCTTTACATCTTCCAAGCCACAGGACACCATACTCTGCATATTTTGCAGAGCGAGCAGATGACTGAATGAAAGAATGAAACATTTCAGTCCTCAGATCAAGCTGAGCTTGTTTTCCATGTATCAAGTTTTACAAAGGGATGTTTCTATTTCCAATAAGATAAAAGACTTTTCTACTTCTTCCACTCTAGAAAATTACTGTAATTTAAGCCAATAGATTAATCCCAGTACTGGACAAAGCCTCTGTCAGAGATTCAGGAATCTCAGATCCCAGGACAGAGAGACGAAGCTGCTCTGACAACCAGCAGGATCCTTAATACATGGAGCATTGATCCTCCAAACAATGGAAATTTCTACTGCTTCTGCTCTAACACCAAACTCAGCAGTTCTGCTCAGATTGTCATTCAGGGCTTTAAAACTGTTGGTGGTTCCCCCTGGGCAGCCTGCTCCACATTCAGACAGTTCCAGCTGTTAAGACCTTCTTTTTGTAGAGCTGAAATTTGCCTTCCAATGGTTCCCAACATTGGTCCTTGTTCTGCCTTTCAGAAAACTGAAAATTAAATGCAGTCTTTCTTCCATATGACAGCTCTTCAAATATTTGCACACATCTATTACTTCCCCTTTAAGTCCTTTCTTCTCTCAACTAAAGATCAGGTTTCTACAACTGGCTTGTGGGATATTGCTAAACCACATCATCTCCCTTCAATTCTCACAAAGGTGATGAGTCTGGATTCAATTCAGAATAAACTCTTGACCTGCGCTCAGTTCCACTGTGTTCTAGTCGGACATTTCATCAGCTCTTGATATTATAAAAGAAGGACATTATCTGCAGCTACTTAAGACATATTTTCTCAGTTATATGAGGTTTCCTTGCTTATGACCTTCTCACATATAGGCATGTAACTCCATTGTAATTAAATAAATCTCCCTGTAATCATTTGATTCTTGTCTAAATAGCTACTATACGGTGAGTCCCCAGAAGGCAGGACATATGGCTTTTCACAGCTTCACTGTGAGACTACCACTGAGGCCACCACAATGCATGGCACATAATAGACACTCAATAAGTTTGCCCTCTAAGTATGGAATACACAGAAGATAGAGCAGTACCTGAATACTCAATATTAGGGCTTACCTTCATGTACATTTATAAATGTCAAAAGCATTTTTTTTTCTTTACAGTCCATTTGAGGAATCGATGATATATTCCTCATATAATCATAATATTGAATGGGACAGGATCAAGAAAAAGAACTCTGCATCAGAAGGTTTACAACCATAAAGAAAATTACTATGGCATTGATCCCTATCACTGAGAAACAGTCATTTAATTACTCAACCACATTAACCATCAGCCATATGGCTGCTTTGTCTCTAAGGGTATCATATCATCCCTTTTACTACATCATTTTGCTGGAAGCAAAAGGAGAACAACACATCACTTAAATTGCTATCCTTCTCACACAATTTAATACTCCTGCAAAGGCACAGAGACAAGACAATTAGAGGGGAATAATCTGCTGTGGGCAAAATAGATGATATTCATTGCTTTCATGGTAATTCCTATCTCCATGAAAATGAGAGATATCATGTTATTTCATTACAAATATCTCAGTACTTAAATTCACAATATACATACAAGGCAAACGGCATGTACTGGCATGAACTCATATAATTTTTGTCCCTCAAATGTCAAGTCATTAAACAATAGACAGTTGACATGGGGAGCTGAGGTCCAGTGTTAAAAACTCTGGGTGAATAAATAATTACACGTGCATTCTTCAATGCTTTGTTAACTGACTCCAGGCCAAAATCATCTCCTTTCTTCTATTTTCCAATAAAACATTCCATTACCAAGTACATGCCATTTCAGTATTTCCACGTTTGTTGAACTATGTGCCATATATAGTCTCAGATCTAGGAAGAAATGCTGAGTTAGGCAAAAGGAAGCAATGATGTGTACGAGAATTTACACTTGCTAGGATGTGAGACATGCTTTGGTAAGGGAAGTGCCCAAAGCCCCTGCCGCGTGTAGGAGGAGCTTCTTACCAAAACTTGGAGTGGGAGTGGGGAGCAAGTAAGACCTTCCAGAGGAAGAGATTTCTAAGCAGTACCTGAAGAATATATATGAATTAGATAAAACGGGAGCACAGAACTTTCTAGAGAGAAATAACATCATGTAAAAACATCGGGACGTGAGGGAAAAGTTTGGTGTTACTGGTGAACAGAGCAAAAAGTGATACAGAATGGGGAGGGATGGGGAGGAAAGCAGGGATCCGCTCTTGCATGGCCTGGCATGGCCTGTTGAGAAGTTTATTCTTCATTTTAAGGGGATCGGGAGCCACTGAAAGCTTTCAGCTGCAGAGTGACACAGGCTAATTTGTCTTCTCAGCATGCAGAATGTATGTGAGTTGGATAGAAGGAAAGTCATGGCAACAAAAGAATAGGCTGCTTCAGTTAGCCAAGGGAGAACATATGGTGGCCTTCAGCTAAGACTGTAGCTGTGGGACAAGAGAAAAGTAGACAGAGTCAAGAGAAGCTTAGGAAGTTAGCATTCACAGGTCATGGAGTTTGAGTGAAAATATTCATTTGATACTAAATATGAAGGCACATTCTGTCATCAACAGAGTATATTCCAATAGCATAGATGCAGAAGGATAACAGACGTTAGCTCCAAGTGGGGACAGCAACAGTAGTAGAAGAAAAAAAGGTGTCATTTAAATTAGGTCTTAAAGAATGTGATTTTCAGAGGGCAAAGCCGGGTGTATAAAATAGAACAAATTAACCAAGGCATAGGGGTAGACAAGTTTGTTATATATTCAGAGAACAACTTGGAACACTCAATTAGAGAAATGTTTGCTTTGTTTTTCCTGATGAATATACATGTTAAAAGTTGGACTCATATAAGTTCATATAAGCTTTTTTCTAATTCATATATATATATGAATTATATATGTGTGTGTATATATATATAGTGTATATATAGTTCTATGGAAATAAATCAGTTTAATAAAAGAAGTGAGTTAATCTTCTATTTTCTAATATATAAGCAAATTAAACCAAGTCTTTGATTTCTATAAATCATACATAGTCATTTTTGTAGTCAATCATACACTTGAAGGGAAAGAGTAAGCATATTTTGTATGAATGTAACAACTCAAGACACTGACCTACGTCAGCCACACACACGCCTGTCACCAACCCACCAATACCAATTCCCCACCCCAATACACAATCTCTCTCTCTCTCTCTCTCTCTCTCACACACACACACACACGAACACAGGCATTTTACTCTGGGCTGGCTTAATGTTTCATCTCCTGCAAAAAAGTACCACCTAAGAGTTAACAATTTGTCATATACCTAGTCTTTGCCAGTATGATCAATAGGGCCACATAGACCCCCAAATCTTTCTTTCTCTGTCTAATTCATGTAAAACACTAACTACACCAACAAAGTTTTTTAAGAATCTTGTGGTTTTCTCTGAAAATTCTATCAAAAGATAAAATGGGACTCCTGTGGAATTCTTATAAGAATTCCATATTAAAAGTTGCATTCAAAGGTTTATCAGCAAAGGCCATGAGAGATGAAACATAGTCACCAGGAGGAGTCCGTGTTTGATCCTACTTATTAAATATGCCATTTTTAGGCTTGGAATGCAAAAATTCCACTTTCAAATACAGCACTTAGAAGAAAATGAAAAAAAGAACACCTTTAGAAATTGCAGTTTGAGGAAACCCTTTAGATAGCTGATGTAATTTAGTGTGAGGTCTACTTAAGTATATTTAAATGCAGTCTCTTCAGCTTTTCTCCAAGTCTCTCAGAAAGGAATATAGAATCTGAATTTTTAATATACACATCTGTGTTCCTAAGTGTGAAAAGTACCGATATAATGTAACTGCGCATTTAATGGACAAACTGATCGTCAGAGACTGTAAATGACTTGCTTGAAGTTGTAGGAGTAGTTCTTACCCATGCTAGGACTTGTCTCAAAACTCAAGAAAGACAAACACCATAGAATTTCACTCATATGTGGAATTTAAGAAACAAAACAAGTGGGAATGGGGTGGGGGGAGAAAGAGAAAAAGGCAAACCAAAAACAGACTCTTAACTACAGAGAGCAAAATGGTTACCAGAAGGGAGGTGGGTGGTGAGACGGGTAGAACAGGTGATGGCGATAAAGGAGTGCACTTGAGATGAGCTCTGCGCGTTGCATAGAAGTGTTGAATCACGAACTTATATACTTGAAACTAATATTAAACTGGATGCTAACTAGAATTAAAATAAAAACTTTAAAAAACTTTTGTGCCAGAATCATTTGGTCACAATCATTAGCACAGATGTATGGCACGAACAGAGGGTGATCACACTCTCCCTTCATCATCTGATAGACTGACCTATAAAGAATGTGTGCAGACTTGGCCGCTAATATCCTGAGAGTCAGTGTCTTCCCAATGGTTTTTCATTCATGTTTGGTTATTGAGTTTTGTCAGCAAATATAGTAACATGTAAAGGTAAAGAACTAATGAAATGAACACACAAACATTTATAATTTCTTTATCAATAAGAAGACATACTTCCTTTCTATTTTCCTTATCAGAACCTTCAAGAAAATAATCCCGAGAACAGAACTGGTGACAAATTCAGAAAAGATCTGGGCAGTATTGTGACATCATCCAAATGTGATGAAGGAGAATTCCACAAATGGCTTATTTCAAGCATCAGAACTTTGTTGATGAGGCAGGTGATAACATAAAGAAAATAACATTTTTACAATTAAATTCTTCTCATCTTTTTTTCACTTTGTAGATTATTTTTCCCCACAGGAAGAGTAAAAACCTATACGGCATCCATGATGGGAAGAAAAAACTAACATTTTTTGAATACCCACTGCGAGGTTACACTTACATTGGGAACTGCCCCTAATAACTAGATTTCGCCCTCTACCCATACACATACACTAAGTACTTATTAGTCAAATTAGCCACTGGCTATTAGCAAATCTACCAAGAATTAGCAATGTGATTTCAAAACTTAATTCTACTGTACAAGCCAAGGAATTTTATGGTTTACCTTTAAGTATCTCAACTTTTGTGGTATTTCTATAAAATCACTGTTTCCCCATGTAGCTGTCTCATCACAACACTGATAATGGTTATGTTATTATAATTATTGTCTTACATAAACGAGTCTCCCTCCAACCCCTTACTAAATTGGAAGTATCATACGGAAGACCAAGCCAAAAACAAAGTTTTAAGTGAGTAACGGTAACAAGTGCTCCAGTTATTACTGCCACTACACTGCCAGATTTTTCCATAACAGTCTAGGAACTTTGTTTCCATTAATTCTATGCAACATTTTTTTTCTCTTTTTTTAAGATTTATTTATTTGACAGAGAGACACAGAGACAGAGCTTGAGCAGGGAGGGGAGGAGGCAGAGGGAGAGGGAGAAGCAGGCTTCTGGCTGAGCAGGCAGAGGAGTTGCAGGGCTGGATCCTAGGACCCTGAGATCATCACCTGAGCTGAATGCAGATGCTTAACCGACTGAGCCACCCAGGCACCCCTATTTTTTCTTTAAATAAAATCATATGCAGGGAGAGGTTTAGTCAGTAAGAGCAGTAATTACTCTACAAATCAGACAGGGAATAAATTTGTCTTGGGAAACCCTAGTTTCCAAAGTGTTTAGGCACTAACACGAAGTTGGCCTCACAAGGTATGTAAGCCCAGTGTTCCTGCATACAGAGTTTAACAAAACGAAGCTCAAGCCCATCACGTAGGGTCACCTGGACAAGGACGGATGAGGACTGGGAGTTACTCAGTGTAGCTTCTTTTTCAGATACATTCATTCATCCTTTTATTCAAACATTTACAATACAGAGCACCCACTATATGACAGGCACTGTTTTAGTCCTACCACATTAAAAGAATGAACAACACAAACAAAATCCCTCCTTCACGTTGTTCGTAAATGGGAAAGATTGCCAATACAAGCATGTGATGTCAGGTATTTGTAAGTGCTCAGCAAAGAAACCAAAGGCAGGATATGAGAACAGAGAATGGTGGGTAATACAGGTTTAGATGGGGCCACCACAAAAATTGATTCCGAGGAGGTAAAGGATGAGCAAAAATCAGAATGTGGTGGGGATGAAGTATGCAAACATCTGGGATAAGAGCATCCTAGGCCAGATGCAAAATCAGTGCAGGTCTTGAGTTTGAAAGTACTTGAAACATTCGAGGAAGAGCAAAGAGGTCTCTGGGGCTGCGGAACAGGGAACAGAAGAGTGACAGAACAAAAGTAGAGGCAAAACCAGAAGCCATATAATGTAGGAGCCCGTAAATCTAAAATAAAAGGAGTTTGCCTTTTATTCTAAGTGCGACTGGAGAATCACTAAAACCTATTCCTGGCACCAGCATAACACTATATGTTATACTAACTGGAATTTAAGTAAAAATTTCAAACTAAGTAAAATTGGAAATCAGTGGAAGGTTAAGGACAGTGACTTGGTCTAATGGTTGCTTTGAAGGATTGCTCTCTACTGTGTGGAAAATAGGTGAGAAGAAATAAGGCTTGAAACTGGACAGTCAAGATGATACAGAAAGGCAGTCCAGGTGACAGAAAACAGATGTTGCACTAATATGTTGGTGAGGCAGAAGTGTAAAAAGGTCCCATTCAAGCTAAATTTTGAAGTTAGTGCCAAAAATACTTGCTGATGAACTGCCATACTTCCTCTTGTATAAGTAACTGAACTTAATGGAACCACCATTTCTACATCTTTAGCATAAAATATCATCTTAGTGAAATAATAAATCAAGACAATGATCACTAATGACTGCTATTATTACAGAGATAGAGTGAAAACCATGTATTATGTGCTTCCTGCTGGAAATGTGCAATGTCGATTATGAGATACTCTCGACAAAAACTGAATCTGAATCTGATCATGTTTCTAAATCTTACACAAACTACAGGAAGCCAAGGCACATGTTCATACCAAGGGAATATAACCAGCAAAACCTAAAATATGGATAAATCTATATGAAAAATCCAATTGTGCATCAAATAAACAGCAAGAGACAAAATGAGAATGTGAAGACTCAAAGCATTAAAAGAAATCTGAGAAACACATCAGACAATTACAGTGTATGAATCTTTTTAGATTCTGACTCGAACAACTACCAAAATCAATTTATAAGACAATTCATGAAATCTAAACAAGAACTGGATATTAGTATCCTGACATTAAGCATGCTAATTTTAAAGATATTGTAATAATATGTTGGGTTTGGTTCAAAAAAAATTTTTTTTTACTATTTTTTTTATTTATTTGAGAGAGAAAGAGTGCACAAGCAGGGGAGCAGCCAAGGGAGAGGGAGAATAAGGCTCCCTGCCTAGCAGGGAACCTGATGACAGGGCTCCATTTCAGGACCCTAGGATCATGACCTGAGCAGAAAGTAGATGCTTAACTGGCTGAGCCACCCGGGTGCCCCTAAAAATTTCTTAAAGTTTAGAGGTACATACTGAAATATTTACTAAATAAAACATGATATATTGACAAAAACTAATCCAATGGATGGTAGAATTGAATAGGGATACAGATAGAACATGTTGATGGAGTTGATAATGTCAAAGCTGAGTATGTATACGTAGGTATTCATTATATGATTCTGTCTACTTTTATACTATTTGGAATTTTTCATAATAAAAGTTTATAAAACTAAAAAATTTGAATAACTGAGTAGAAATATTGGAAGGATTGTTGCTTAACTAATCTACTTTTCCTATCCAAGTGCATTCTTTGAACTTTTGGGGGAAAAATGTAAACATGAACGATAAAAATACACACAATATTTGATTAGTTAACTTCCCTATGGCTAGATTTTATAAAGGAAATAATTCACAAACATCTTTCAGTATATTTTTACATTATTGGTCTTTTACCCCAAAAATCCATTTCCTGTATCACTGTAATAAGGACCTAGATTTCTTATAATTGAGCATGTGACACCATTTATATCAGTGGAGAATGAAAGGAAATATGCTACTGAGCATTAAGTGGAAATTTTCTCACTGTGCAAAGGAGATATAAGGAAGACTTTTTACAGTGGGATGTTGTGTGTGTGTATAACTGCAGGGCTTGCTGTAGCTATCTTGTGATTATGAGGTACACTAGCCTAAGGGTGAGAACAGGACTCTGGAAATGGAATGGCAGACAAAAGTATAGAACCTGGATTTTTGCTGACAACACTGAGATAGTGATGGTAAATGGGTTCACTAAACAATCCTAAAGCAGCCCTAATTTGGAATTTCTGGTTATGTGAGAAACTAATTGTTCCTCATTGTTGAAACTGTTTTGAATTAGGTTTTGTGTTATTGTCAAATCAGAACTTATTTAGGAATAGCAGGGACTTGATGGTAACAGACTAAAATGTGGAATTAAAAGAGTGAAGGAGGGGGGCATCTGGGTGGCTCAGTGGGTTAAAGCCTCTGCCTTCAGCTCAGGTCATGATCCCAGGTCCTGGGATCCAGCCCCACATCGGGCTCTCTGCTCAGCGGGGAGCCCGCTTCCTCCTCTCTGCCTACTTGTGATCTCTATCTGTCAAATAAATAAATAAAATCTTTAAAAAAAAAAAAAAAAAGAGTGAAGGAGCTGGAGTGGGGGGGTCAAAAAATTATGGTCTGCAAGTCAAATCTGACTTGCTACTTGTTTTTGTGAATAAAGTTTATTGATCTCTAGCCATGTGCACCTGTTTACATATTGACTACAGGTCTTTCATGCTGCAAGTCAGAATTGAGTGGCTGCAACAGAGACCATATGGTCAGCAAAACCCAAAGTATTTACTATTGGGTCTTTCACAGAAAAAAAGTGTGCCAAACTCCAGTATGGCACACAGGGCACTGACCCAATTTCAGGCCTGGGAGATGACAGTCCTTATGAGCTTGTAAAAACGTTACTTGTTATCTATTCCTTAGGTGTGTAACATCAGGAAAAATTTTTCTAAAAAAGGAATCAGAGTGCTTCCATATGAGAACTGATTCTTTTTTTTTTTTTTTTAGTAGTCCTCCAAGAAAAGACAAAATTTAGATAAAGTTGACTCATCAAAAAAAAAAAAATCAAGAAGGAAGTAATATATAGCTTTTCTAGGAAAGTGTTTTGTGATATACAGTAAAAATGGATGCTTTGGAGTCTTACAGAGCTGGAAAACTTAATTTTCCTTTTTTTTTTTTTCTTAAGATTGTCCTTATTTGTCAGAGAGAGAGACAGTGAGAAAGGGAGTACAAGCAGGGGGAGTGGGAGAGGGAGAAGCAGGCTCCTTGCCTAGTAGGAAGCCTGATGCTGGGGCTGGATCCCAGGACCCTGGGATCATGACAGGAGCCAAAGGCAGATGCTTAACGACTGAGCCACCCAGGCACCCCTTAATTTTCCATTTCTGCCAGAGAAGCAGAACATTTAGCAATAAAGTTCACAAACTGTAAGGAAATATGGCTAAAAGAGGGAAATCTCATGTTAATACAAGATCATAAAATATCGGCTGTTGCTGTTGCATGAGATGGGCAGGAAACACATGACCAGGAGCACACTAAATTACAATGAAACTCAAATGCTAAAGAAACCTAAAATCTGTTTCACAAAAACCTCTAATTATTTACCTATGAAGGCAATCCACGTATTTCTGAATTTAGACACCAGGAAGTGGATTCCTAAGCCTGTGCTTCTTCTAGAAATCATCTACCTCAGATAAGGCCATGAAAGAGAATAATAGGGGAGACACTTGGAAGGTAGAACCAAGGCAATGGAGGACAATAAACCTAGTGAATCATTTTAGAGAACAGAATCAGGGGCTGCTCCATGATTGGCTGAGCTGAGAACTCACTCTCCTTCCATGACCAGAATCCAGACTTTCCCTATTCACAGGGTTATGGTACATGTCAAGTCCCAGTGACTACTGTGTTTTTCATTTTCCAATCTGCTTTTTGGGAACAGGCTTTCTTCTTTTTGGCAGACGTCGTGCTTCTTCTGTGCCATCTTATACCGGGCATCTAAAGGTGGATGACTTAATTTCTAGCCAGAGAAACAGATAACTTTCTAAAGAGAATAGTAACACTCTCCAGAGTTGCCTTGACTTTTGGGTGAAAGCCGTTCATGGAGGCAACTTGGTATTTTCTCTCTTTTTAAGCTATGAGGGGAAAGCGTTATTGATACGTGTGCAAAGTAAAAAAGGTATTCACTTTTGTGGCAAAGAGAAAGGCCATGAGAGGTACTATTAAATACCTGTTGAAAGATACTCCCCATTTCCTCCATACTAATAGAAACTCTATTTTCTTTAATTGTTTAATATATGCATACCTATATACTATGTGCATATAGGTATGTTTAAGTTGTATTTACCATGAATGCTTTCTTCACCATTGTATCTCTAACAACATCTAGAATATTCACTGACAGAAATCAAATGTATGAAAAAAAGAAAAGGAAAATACTAAAATAAAATTATGGAATAAAAAGCAATATGCCAAATGACAGATGTACTATGTTTATGTTTCAAACTATGAAATATGTATATCTATGGTCCAAGGACCAAAAGGTGATATGCAAACCAAATGCACAAGTGATTTTTATTACAAAATGGTTTTCAATATTGTCTTATGTTATATTTTCCATAGACGAAAAAATAAATAAAACTTGAAAGATGTTCAAGATGACTTCTTCTTTTCATATGCTATGATTTTTTTCAGTCCCACACACATGGGAGCTGCCTTATGTCTATGTAGGCATCCATGATCAGTTGAGTGCTTCCTCAGCATTAAGATCTGATTATGAAAATGCCCCAGCAATCCACTGTATGGTCATAACCAGTAATAGTGGAAACCACTGCTCTTAATGACCTCACATATTAAGTTTCCTCAAATGTTTGGGTTCATGTCCCAGTTTGGGACCATATAGGCATATAAAGGCGTAACAATCTCAGCTTTGCAGAATCACAACTTGTAGGTACATAGGACTTAACAGAATGGTGTTATTGCAGCAATAAAGATACAAATAAAGGAATCATATCCTCTACCTAAATTATTCAATCTATGTATGCATTTTATTTAAAACTTTCCTAAATACTGTGTGTTTTATCTTGAGTTTAGCCTTTGCAGACTGCAAAATGAACAGTTTAGATCCAGAAGCCAATATAATGTATTTCGAATTTGAGGAGGGCAGTTAGTAACTGTAAAGAGAAGAAACGTGAGAGAAA
The DNA here is from genome assembly GCF_009829155.1 of Mustela erminea. Lineage (NCBI taxonomy): Eukaryota > Metazoa > Chordata > Mammalia > Carnivora > Mustelidae > Mustela > Mustela erminea. Next base: position 78,944,786 of record NC_045622.1, on the reverse strand, counting down.
CAGAGCGGGGAAAAGCCTTACTTTCTAATGTGAAAAGGGCTGGACACAAGGTGTGGGTTAAACCTTTTAAAACTGGTGTAGCTGGGGCCCTGGGGGTAAGGAGGAAGGAAAGACAATCCATTCAATAATCAACAAAAGTAAAGGAAGGAACTAACTCTATTGAGAGCTTGATATCTCTAGAAAATCCTCTAAGCATTTTGCATTGATTTCATTTCAATATACCAATCACCCTTAACCTTAAATACTTTATCTCATGTACAAAAAAAGAGCCAAAACTCCCTAAGGAAATAATTTACCCAAATTACAGCTGTGGTAAATGGTGAAGCCTGTAATTAAGCCCTACTTGCATATAAAGTGTGGGCTCTTGGCCCACCCCTAGCTGGATGGGTCAGTCCAGGAGAGGAAGAAAGTGCAGGCTGTAAAGTGACTGTAGCATATGGTGAGTAGGACAGAATTTGATGAAATGGGACAGATCATGAGGGGCCTGAAAGTCATGCTATGGAGTTTGTATTTTATAGATTTTGTGTATTTGATGGGAAGAAACTGAAACCACTTACATAAAGGGGAGTTTTAGAAAGGTTTTCCTGGTGCGGGTGCTCTATCCCTGAAAGCACCATTCTTCTGCATAGTCCTGTTTTGGAAGGCAAATGACTGACAGAAATAAGACCTTAAGTTCTTAAGACTTTAGTGCAAAAGTGCTCAATGAAACTCACAGAAAGAGACTGGTGGACAGGAGAAGGGAAAACAGGGCTGTGAAGGAGAGCGAAAAGTGAGCCTGGGCCCAATTTTTATTTCCTGAGATTTGTAGTTATTCCAGGTAACAGTGTACCGGACAGATTCAGAAGTGGAGGGATGCATAAATCATCAATATTCTCAACTCTATGACTTTGCTTTTATAATTACATCTGCCTGGAAAGTCGGTCTCTCTTCTGTACCCCAAATTCTAGTCATCTACCTACCCAAATTCTAGTTCTTTCTCTAGCCTGAGTTCAGAAGTCACATTCATGAAACTGGTCCTGCCCACTTAGTTCACCCCAATTTCAAAATGACACTTTGGTTATTCGTGTTCCTCTACTTCATCTTTCCTTCTAAGGCTGATGAACGGAACAATACCAGGGAAACAAGTCCCACGATAATTTACATGAATAGTATCCCTTGATTTCTGCAGGGCATACCCTGCATGGCTCCATGAAGAAGGCCTCCCTCTACCAGACAGTGAGAGCATTGCTTATGTTTCACTCTCACCTTATATAGTTACTTTCGCATAGTGAGCCCTAATCATCTTCATCCATGCTGTAGTATGCCCCATGATCTGATGGAAAATCAATTTAAAATTATTAAATATCTCAGATACACCAAAGAAACAGAGTATATATAGTATAAAGTGAAGATTCATGTAGTAAAATACCATATTTGACAAATAATTAACTTTTTGTTAAACTTGATCTGGGTCATGCTTTACATTGCCCATACATATGAAATATACTTTTTACTTCTTCGCAGTTGTTCCCAGCATTCCTTCCAAAATGTAACTCTATACTCACAGAAATCTTTTGAAAATTCATAAAGCCGTCTCTCCTTGATCATATGCTAGTTGAGAGTTCCTTATTTCCTGCAAAAGCTCCCTCTAGAGTGCTGTAAAACTTTACTTATGCTGCTTGGCTTTCCCCAAATTTAGTGTGCCCAGAACCTTGAATGGAGTGTGATTCTGATGTGGGAAACAGGCAGAAGAAAAATTATTAAATTTCCTTACCTACTGACAAGCCCTTAAACCAGGCAGAGTGACTCTCCTCTAGAGACTCAACTACCCCCACCTTAAGGCTTTGCTAAGCGCAAAGGGCAAAGGACAATCTTAGCCTGACCAACCCCCTACCCTCAGCCAGGATCCTGTAACAATTCCTTTGGAAACTTTTATGTCTAAACCTCCAAGATTATGCTGACAATCATTCCCAAGCATATGGCCCACTGATAGACATCTAAAGGGTCTCACAAAAAGATTTCATTTTACAATCTGAGGGGTTTGAAGTGGCGGGGGGGTGGGGGTGGGAGGTTGGGGTACCAGGTGGTGGGTATTATAGAGGGCACGGATTGCATGGAGCACTGGGTGTGGTGAAAAAATAATGAATACTGTTATGCTGAAAATAAATAAACTTAATTAAAAAAAAAGATTTTATTACTGGTAATGAGTAACCTTTTCCCCCAGACAATGGCTAGCCTCTCAAGGTCCTAGAAACCTCGCTTCCAAAATTCCTTAGGTCTTACATCATCCCTAATCCCCTCCCCAATTTACAAGTATGTAATAGATCACTCCTCACATCCCTGGAGCAGCAGCTCTTTCTGCCCACATGTCCTGCCCCCGTGCTTTAATGAACCACCATTTTGCACCAAAGATGTCTCAAGAATTTTCTTGGTCATCGGCTCCGGACCTCCCCCACCGAACCTCACCTATGTTCTAGAACTTCACCAATTCTAGGTACGCTCTTCCTTCATGGATTAAGGCCAAGAGCTGCCACTTGGGATTGCACCAGATATTTTTAGAGTACTCTTTTCCTAAATATTTATTGAGCTCTGCAGATTTTAATCACATGTCTCTTACGTAACACAATATATACTGTTGTATGGCACCTTTTATTTTCAAGGGCTTTTTTTCACCCATCCTCATAATGATTGAGAAAAATTAAAGAGAACAAGTTTTCTTCACCACTTTCTAGCTGAATGAAACCATGAACTAGAGAACGTAAGAGAGGCTGAAAGGGTCACAGATCATAAAGTAGTAGAGAAAAAAAATCTTAACCTCTTTCAACTATGTCTTCATCTTTTCTCAAAAGTTAAACAAAACATAGTAGCATGCTTTCATGATCTTTTCTTTCTGTATCAGAGAACTTCAGTTCCATTTTTATGGAAAAAGAAAATTGTATTAGGAAATCTTGGGAACCTAGGCTCTTCTGGAGTATTGATTTTTTAAAAAAATTCCAAGTACTTTTTTTTTTTTTTTGGTACAAAAGGGAAACAAATTTAAAAATGACATTTAATGATACTGGATGTAAATTTCTAAATCCTACACTGTGATGCTAGATCTAATTTATCACACCTCTTAGGAAAAAAATTTTAACATTTTTACCACTGAAGAAATTGAGGTTCAAAGCAAGTACAAATCCTGTGTGAGGTCATAGATATTCAAGACTGGGATGCAAGTCTGTCTGACAAATGCCTATATCCCTTTGTTTCTGATCTTTGGTATTTCCTTCTGAGTTAATTGATTGAACCGAACAATTCAATGTGCATGGACTGGAAACTTCCTTAGTCCTTGTGATGAGCTTGAGGCAGCATAAAGCAAGTTTCTTTATATGTAAGTAACATGATGATAACAGCTGCATCTAAATGTCTTATGAACTGAGGAGAATTGAGAAACTTTAAGTTCTAGAACAGGAGTCTTCTAGCCCCAGGGGAGGGACAAAAGCCAACTAACCAAACAAATATACTAAAATAATGCCTATTGTATGGGTCACTGTGAGAAATCAATAAAATAATCAATTTTTTTAAAAGATTTTATTTATTTATTTGAGACAGAGCATGAGAGAGGAGAAGGTCAGAGAGAGAAGCAGGTTCCCAGTGGATCCCAGTACTCTGGGATCATGACCTGAGCCGAAGGCAGTTGCTTTACCAGGTAAGCTACCCAGGCACCCAAGAAAATCCATTTTAAAGATAATCCATTTTAGGTGCTCAGTCAAGTGTCCATACATAATAAAAGCACAATACATGGACATAGTATACCATTATGTTATTAATATTATTACGGAAATAAATCTTACTCTGCACTATCCAGAGTCCACATAGAAGAGCTACAGGAAAACAAATCATCCCCTTCACAACCATGTACTGATACCTGGTCCACAGTTGAGGATACCATGTCAGGTGAAGGAGGACACCCATGCAGTAAGATTTGGTTCTTGTAGTTGAGAATTACACAGTCTAAGGGGGGAAATGCACAGTTTCATATAATTACAATGGAGTGTGAAAAGTGTGCTGATAGGCACAGATAAGGACCAAGGAAATCTGAGGCCGGGAAAGAATTCTCTAAGGATTTGAGGGAAGCATCATTATAAAAAGGGACTGATGATGCTCCTGCTTCTGCTACTGTGGGACTATGGATGAATAAAACGACCCCCAAACCTTTGGCTTCCCACCTGCAAAAAAGGGCAACACAGGGGTGTGTGGGTAGCCCTGTGAGTTAAGCATCCGACCCTTGATTTTAGCTCAGGTGAGATTGAGAGATTGAGGCCCATGTTGGGCTCCTCGCTGGGCACCGAGCCTGCTTAAGATTCTCTCTCTGTCTCTCCCTCTCCCTCCCTCTCTCTCTCTTTGTTGTGAGGAACACACACACACACACACACACACACACACAGTCTCTCTCTCTTTCTCTCTCTCTGGCTAAACACTAAATTTTAATGTTGAGTTTATCTAAGTTTGCAGATTTGGCCCCAAATTACACACAAGTTTTCCTGTAATATGATGTTGTTCCCAGGAGCCTTAGGAGGCTGTGAAAAGTGCTCTGGAGAAGTAATATTTGCTGTCTGCTTGCTTATTTATTGATGACTATGTATGAGATCAACAATTGTAGAAAACTGAAAATCTACAGAAATTAATTTAAAATTTTTCTTCAATCCAGACTTTATTATCGAAGACATTAATCAGTACTGTTTTTTAGGAGAGACTTAGAGTTTTGACCAGTTTTGTTATTTGGCCAAAAGTATCACTGATTAACATTCTAACTCCATAAAATTTTTATGGATTTTTTAAATTTCTAAACCTATTTATAATATACAAAATGTTTACAATTCTAAATCAGCTAGAAAGATAACTTACTCCATCCACATAAATACAGCTTTTAGGAAGTAGCATAATATGTAAAGATACATAATATATGATAAAATGTCTACAGAATGGACTTTATGGATACTACATGACCTACCCCATACCAAAAAAGCAATTTTGAGTCAGAAGGCCTGAGTTCTAGTCTCTGTTATGATCTAAACAAGCAATATAATTTCCCTGAAATTTCCCATTTCCCCTTAATTATAATAATGTCAAAAGCAGATAATCTCAAAAGTTCTCTGATTTTCTAACTTTTCTAATTCTTATTCAGCTAAGTTTTTTCAAGCGGTGTGTGAAAAGATCTAGCAACTGCTGTAGAAAATATTTTAACTCAAATTATAAAGTATTAAAATTTTACCTAGGTATTAAAAACAGTAGACTGAGCAAGTGGTTTGGCAAAACAAACAAACACAAACAAAAAAACCACCAAAGCAGGTGACTTACAGAAGATCCGTTATCAATGAACTAGTAAAATTTTGACAGTTAAAATTAATCTTTGGTATTCTAAAAGCTGAATCAGCCATCTTTATCAAGTTGGTCAAAACATTCCATTATTTAGAAAGGTCACTTAAATAAATGTTAAAATGCTTTTATAGATCAAGAGGATATTGTTAGTAGATTACTTTAAAGGTAAATTCACTGTATTTTCAGGTCAAAATCAAAAAGATTTTATCTAAATGTAAAGATAATACCTTTTATTTTTACCAAAGCATTAAAAAAGTTAGCAGTATATGCTTTAACCACTTATTTGTTTGAGGTTTTAAAAAGATCTTTTTATGGCAATAACAATTCTGAAATATTGATATGAAAAGAGAACACTGAGACTGAAATATTTGCTAGCATATCAAAAACATTCAGTCTTACATTTGCTTTTTAATATTGAAGGCCTTCTGATCATTAAGGCAACAAATGTCAACTGAATTGACAGAATTTAATTCCAATTAATATGTATCCATTAAAACTGTTAAAAAGATGGAATCTAGACAAGGTCAAGGGTCCCCATCCACTGTGGGGTGGAACATGGGACTCTTCATTGCATTATGCCAGATAACCTTGAGTTCTTGACCTGTCTCCTCTGCCTTTAGATACTGATTTCTTCTTTTTGTCTCACTCCCTCTTTTCCTTCCCCAAAGAGAGAATGTTGCAGGGGGGATGGTTTTATGATTCTTTAGGGAAGGAAATGCCAGGGAAAGGATTCAACCTGGCCTTCATGGAGTGTTACAACATACACAGGGCTGTGTTTGGTGCTGTGGTAGATACCTGAAGGATGGTCAAGATGAAGATTGTGTAGGATCTAAGCAAGAAAAAGCATGGACTCAGACAGGCATGAAATGAGGTGTGTGGGATCAGAGCCAGGAAGAGGTAGGAACAAGGAAGTCTGGATGAATCTTAGAAAGTCATATGTACCCAGTTGCCCCATCATCCATTGCTTTTTAGAATTAGAAGGTACATCTGAAATCATGCAGTCCAAATCTTGCCAAGGACATTTCTGCATATTAATCACAGAACTAAAATCTCTATCATTATTTCTTCACATTTTTAAACATCTTGTTTTAGTCTTCAACTTCCAGACCTCTGCCCCTCACACTTGTTCCCTATAGCTCTAACCTGACTTGTTTTGCAAATAAGACTAGAGTTTTCTTCTGGACATCCCCAGTAGTCTCCTAATTTCTAAACCTATTATCTTCTTGATGTCTTTTGTTGTTTTTGTTATTTATTTACCAATTAGGAGAGTTAATTTTATGTGTCAGCTTGGCTGGATCACAGCATGCCCAGATATTTGGTTAAATATTACTTCTGTGAGCTTGTTTCTGGAACACATTAGCATTTGAATCACTGGACTGAGTAGAGTGGATTGTCTTCGCCTATGTGGATAAGCAATATCCAATGTACTGAAGGCCTGAATAGAAAAAAAAAAAAAAAAAAAAAAAGATGGAGGAAGGAAGGATTTGCTGGTTCTCCACCTGACTGCTTAGCAGAGACATCAGTCTTTCCCTGTACTCTGCTCTTAGTTCTCAGGGGAATCTACACCTCCTGTCCCCTTCTTTGGCCTTCATGCCTTTGACCTATACTACCTTCCAGGGTCTCCAGCTTGCATATGACAGGTCATGGGACTTCTCAGCCTCCATAACTCCATCAGCCAATATACACCAATACTTTAGCATGGGTGGCAACTGTAAGAAAAGCCAGCTAAATTACCTTTTAATAAAAGAAATGTTGAGCATAACTTTTTAATATAACAAGATGGACGAAAACAGTTAACTCATAAATAACCAGGATGCCTTAATTAATATGCATTTGAGGGGGTGGTTATCTTGGTAGGCACAAATGTAATGTGGAATTGAAGAAAATTCAAAAATAAAATCAAATGTGCCAAGTGCAAAAAAAAAAATATGCCAAGTGCATAAAGTATTAAAATATATATCTATATATATAGATCTGTAGATCTATATCTATATCATTTTGTTGTTGTTGTTGTTCTAGAGAGACCTGATTATTAGAGCATAACACAGCAATGTGGTATGTGTATTCTTTAGTTGAAATTTTTCTCCTCTGTTTAAAATGACACTTTTTTATTGTTTATATGTCTTAGTTTTGTTTTTATTTGATTTTATATTTTTCAATCTACTCTTCATTTTCCTCTCCTATAAATGTAGATATTTCCAAAATTCATCCTTTAATTTTCTACTTTTTTTTGCCTCTATCATTCATTCTTCAACTGCAGCATGTGCAAAAATGATTGCCTATGAGTGTGTGTATTGTGTGTGTTTGTGTGTGTGTGTGTGTGTGTGTGTGTTAGGGACAGGGAAAAAGGCAGTTAATAAGAATATTCTCAGTACCTACTTCTCAAAATTCTGATTTAGAACCTGTGAAATGGAAGTCTGACTGAATTTTTATCAGCCCCGACAATAAATGTAGAGGGTCTATTACCTCTATATGACCAAGGAATCTCTTTCTAAACCTACTATTTCCCTCTGTCTAGTTTTACTTCTGAAACCATCAAAGGGAAACTTTCCATTCTTTGTAATGAACACAGTCATATCACAAAGAACTTTTTTTCTCCTCAGTTGAACAACATCATACACATAATGAATGTTTTTCTTACTCAGAATCACACTGTGAAGTTCACAGGTGAGCAAATGTAATGCTGTACCACATGGCTGAGGACAAAGAAGTTCTGTGTGGTCAAGCCTTAGAACTCCTATGGGCCTCACAGCTAGTGTGTTATGAAGACCCAGCCAGACCCCTGCTCAATATCATTTTTTTAAGCACTTCCATGTGCTTAACTACAGTTTAAGTATTATAATTTTCTTGACTAAAAAGCCAGGTTCTTACAAAGTCTATGCAGAGACATTAGGCTTATAATTACAAAAGCAGATAGATAATTCAGAAGCAGGAAAAATGTGGGCCTGGGTATATTCATGGGTCTTTCCATCCAGAAGCTTCCCTGAATTCAAAGTCTTAAAAATAAGAAGAGTAGACTCATGGCAAAAACAGACTACCAGAAACGGCTAAATTTGACCCCTATGGACTATAAAACAATCTAGAATTTGACCAAATAGGGACCAAACAAACTAGAGTCCTCTGTTGTCTACTCTCATGCCACTGTTGGCAAAGATAGATTAGCCTCCACAACAGAAGACCTGAAAGAGTGATCTTTAATAGCATCAAAAAGGAAAGAAGGAAGGAAGGAAGGAAGGAAGGAAGGAAGGAAGGAAGGCAGGCAGGCAGTCTGGGAGGACAAAAGTGCATTCTCAGAAATGTAGGATCCACCAAGCTAGAGCTAGTTATATATTATTAGCAATTGGTACAGATGGAGAATTTTGCAGCAGGAACAAAGGGTAAGAAGTTAATTTAACAAAGACACAAGATATTACTGAAGGGAATGAATGTTGAGGTACTGGAAAATCTGGCTATTAGTAATGGTCAAATATCATACCAAGAATATTAGAATATTCTATATTCTCTCTTTCTTTCTCTATCTCCCTCTCCCCTGCCCCCACTTTCTCTCTCTCGATATATATATATACACATGAAGGATGGTGGTTGGTAAAGAGTAGTCTATGTATTAGTTAAAGATACAGTGAACTGTTAGAGGAATTTATGTAGCAAGAAATGAGAGGGAAGGGATGGATTGAGAGACACTGCTGAGAAAAAGAGAAAGAGATTAAAAAAAAAGAAAAAGAAAAGAAGAGATAGAGAATAACCAGAGTTTGAGAGTAATGGAGAGACTAGGTGGCTGAGGCAATACAGCATTAAAATTAAGATAAGGCTTTAGTTTAACAAACACAGGGCATCTTTCTAGGCATCACCATCTACTAGCCTTATGTTACAGAACAAATCACTTAGATTCTAGAGTTACCATTTTATGTGTAAAAGCACTGCCATGAACAACCTACCGAGTTGTTTTAAAGATTACACATAATAATATACATGGAACATTCAGGACCATGTCTTGTACTTGCATTTCAATTATTTAAAAAAAAAAATTGAAAAAGGTGCCCTGAAGTGTGAGGAGATGAGTCCTTCAGGAACATAACATGGGGAGAAAAGTTGAAAAATGATGCAAGGTAACGACTTATATTTATTTATGCAGGAAGAGGAGACAAGGAAGGAAGGAAGGATGGGGAGAGCGAGGGAAAAAGGGAGGGAGTCAGATTAGGAGAAAGAGAACCAGGAAAGAGCAAGTCGTGGAAGCTGAGGAAGCTAACAGATCAACGAGGGATGTTCAGGCAGTCCAGAACCATACTTTTCCTACCACATTTCCAAATAAACTCCAGATGATTTAAAAAGACAAATATTGATAAAATATAATCTTCCAAAAAAAATAACTCAGGTGAAAGGAGAAATGGATATGTACTAGCTCTGTGAAGAATTGTATTCAACTTTGAAACAGAAGACAAAAAATCACAAAGGAAAATCATATATACAATATATAAAACTATATATATAGTTATATTAAATATACATAAAAGTAACAAAACAGATTAAAAAGAAAATGGAGTAGGAAGATTTAATATTAAATGCGATTGGGAAAATATTTATTTTTATTAATTATCTTATCAATGTAAGTCTTCTGTTAATGGAGAAAATGTTAATTATCAAATATGAGAGATTTTAATAATTAATAAAACAATGCAAATAATTCACTTAGTAGATGTTTTATTAGTGTCTATGAATAAGATCAAGATATTAGTAAATAAAAGATGAGTATTAATCAGACAGAATATTCAAAGGGAAGAAAATGCACAGAGTTTTAAATAATTGTAAATATTATTCACCAAAAGCATATAAATTAAAAAGACACTGGTGACTCTGATAGTCATAAAATCAGAAAAACATAAACACTAAAGCCCAGGTTTGATGAGGTAGCTGAGAAACTGGTAAAATTATAAGCCACTTCTAGCTTCAACAACTGGCTTAATCACTGGGGATATAAAACAGCAAGATATAGTAAGAATATGATGATATTTATCCTTAACAGATGATTTCGGTCCCAGGAATTAATCCTAATGAAATAACTAAAGGGAGAAAGTAGTCAAGAAAACAAGATTCATGGACTTTCAGCCTCCTTCTGAGGCAAATTTTCACGATTCAGAAGAGGTAGCTATGGATACTGGATTCCTTCATTTCACCTGTGTAGTTTAAGAATTCACAAAGCGCTTTCACACACTTCGAACTGTATAATCATCCATTAGGATGAGTATCATTACTCCCATGTTATGTTTGAGGGAACGTCATTATCCATTGTCACTCAGCTAATGAGTCACACACACCCAGCTTGAGCTCAGGCCCAAATACCTCCCCAAATCAAATCATTTTGAAGCTTAAGGAATAATTATAAGTCACTATAATCTTTTCAGTTACTTCAGTTTTTCTCTCTCTTTCTTTCACTCTTTCTAACAACATAATGTCAATTCCCACAAAATTCAAGATAAAAGGGGTTTTGCAGTAGGCTTTGGGTCTCCATCTTTTCTCATCAGTGCCTCTTTTACCTCATGGTAATCGCCTCCTAAATGTGTCTCTTACCTCTCTGGGTCTAATCTCTCTCACTATAGTTTATACTGTACACAACATTATACAAAAGTAATCCTTTATTGAATTACTGAGAACGTAACATTCATCCAATATAAAAGAAATGGTTGAGGTCTAATTTCAGTCCATATTTCTGTAAAGTTTCAGTGAAAAAACTTGACAGACACTTCTGGTGATATTCCAGAAATTTGGTACACTATTGTCTGCCAACCGCAAAATTATATGCTATGGTTTCTAACACTTTGAAGACACTTATAAGAGACAAAATTATCTTAAAGTAGGAAACAGTGAGTGGTTTCTTATTAATTGTCCTCTTTTTTCCCTTCTTAACTTTTATATCTGCTTTTTTAAAATTTTTTTATTTTTTATAAACATATAATATATTCTTATCCCCGGGGTACAGGTCTCTGAATCGCCAGGTTTACACACTTCACAGCACTCACCAAAGCACACACCCTTATATCTGCTTTCAAGTGTTACTTCTCGATTCAGACTATTATACATATACTGAACTTCCTAAGACAGCTCAGTATGTACTTCTTGAGTTAGGCAGCAGAGGTGTACAGTGCCATTTAATTATAATATTTTAAAAATACATTAAGTTTATTATAAACCTCTTTTAAATTCTAGGATTTTGCAGCATACATACAAAATTAGAATTTCAATATTCCTCAGAGCCTTTTATTCAAGAAGAAAATAATACCTTTTCAGTATGCATAATGAGAAGATAAAGGACTATAAAATATAACTTGAGATATTCAACTTTTAGACAAAATTAGCAAACATGTGGTACCTAATACATATTCATAATTGTAAAGTAAGACTTTTCATAGGAATCAGAAAACTCTTTTCAAATGTTAATCAAAGTTTAGAAGGTCTCTAAAGAAGGGTATTTATAGCTATCAATTTGCAAAGAGTACCCATTTGAGAACGAACAGGTCAGGTTGGCTAAAGATAGAAAAATAAAATAAAAACTATATACAGTGTAATAATTATGTATCATATCCTGGAGTCCTTCCTTCCCTCCTTCCTTCCTTCCCTTCTTTCCTTCCTTCTTTTCTTCCTTCCTTCAGTTATATTTACTGACCTTTAAAATTCATAAAATCCTTATAAGATTCTTCTAAGAATCTTATCATATTCATGAGGAAACTGAGGCACCAAGAGTGTAAGTTAGCTCAAAAACAGAAGTGGTAGAGCTAAGATTTTAAGCCCGGGTAGTCTCAACACATGTTCTTAGTCAGTGCTGTACCATTTGGTTCTAAGCTTTTTTTTTTTTTTTTTTTTTTTCATAATAAAGAGAGAAAGGGGCGCCTGAGTGGCTCAGTAGGTTAAAGCCCCTGCCTTAGGCTCAGGTCATGATCCTGGGGTCCTGGGATCAAGCTCTGCACTGAGCTCTCTGCTCGGCGGGGAGCCTGCTACCTCCTCTCTCTCTCTCTCTGCCTGCCTCTCTGCCTACTTGTGATCTTTGTCTGTCAAATAAATAAATTTTTAAAAAAATTAAGAGCGAGAAAAAAAGCTGCTAATATTGTTCTGAAATTGACCTGATCATATTGTTATGGAGATAGAAAAAAAAATTCCAGTTTATAAATTATTTTGACATATCAAACAAAGTTGTCCAAAGGATTCATTGCCTAGGAATAAATTCTGGGGGCCTTCCCTCTAAGCACTGAATTCTGCCATCAGAAGACAGGTACAGGTCTAAGTTTGCCTCAAAGGTGATAGCTTTTCTCAAGTACACAATGTTCCCCCAATATTTCCTGCAAATGCTAACAGGGTACAGAATGCTCAAAACTACTCCATTTGAGTGAAATCCACAGAACAGAATCCTACTAGAATAACTTAAGAAGGAAGGCTACATAGAAAGGTGTGTGTACTGGGTATGTATGTTCATGTTCATATTTATGTAGTTATCCATTTATTTATGTTTACATAATACATCTTTGTGTAGATGCTGGCATTCTCTCAATGGGGGTCATCATCAGTGCCTTCAAGTGGCTCCAGGACAAATAGACTGAAAAATTAGCCATATTGGGACCACTTACAAGGTTTAGTGTTAAGCAATTTATTTAGCTCTCTCAGTGTTTCCTCATCCATAAAATGGGAAAATGGTTAGTACCTAGTCATAAACATATTACAAAGGCTTAACTGAGATATTACATGCCAACTACCTGGAACATTGTTTGTCACATTTAAATACTTAGTAAATTTTAGCTACTATTAGATATGTTAAAAGCTATTGTGAAGAGATTTCAAATAGACTTCATTAATTCATTTGTAGTTCAGTTCATTTCAACCGTTTTGTGTGGGGAAGAGTGTTAACATTAAGACAACAGCATATATAACATTGGTGTTATTTATAAGAGATTTATAGCCATTTCAGGAAGAGTAACAAAATACATAAAATATTCTTCTTTTTGCATAATGAAAGACACCACTTTCAGGGTTCTTCTGCTAGAGTATTAATGTGATTCTGGTTAAACATATTTGAATATATCTCTCACTTCATAGGAAGTAATAAAACTTTCTAAGGGTCAAAAAATAGCAAAACAAAACAAAACAAAAACAAAAACAAAAAAGAACAACAACCAAACAAAGAAATAATCATGATCTGGAACCAGTACAGAAATAGTGAGTGGTAAGAATGTGAAAGCCTGTGTTGTCCAGGAGATTAGACCTTTGGCCACTACAAAGTGAGGAGCTGAAATTACAATTTCTACAGTAAGCTTGGGCAGTTAAATTAGGGAAAAGTGGTTGTAGGAAAATATAGCCCATGGGTCCCAGTAAAAGAAAACACAGATGCATCCTTGGTTTAAGCACCCATGGTACTCCACAAATTAAGATCTCACAAATACAAGACACAATAAGGATCACCCAAAGAAACAAGGAAATAAACCTCTAATGAAAATCAGGACAAATAAAAACAGGTTTAGATCCTAAAGGATTTTGGATACTGGAATAACATAAAAAACATAAAGTAACTAAGAACAAAATATTTCAAAAATAAAATACAGACTCAGAAAGATGAACAAGCAAAGAGTAGTCATAGATTTAAGAAATTCATTAAGAAATTGTAGAGATAAAATAATAATTATTAAAATATAAAACTAAGTGAAGTTATACAGTAGACTGTATACAGTTAAAGAGAGAGCTAAGGTATTGGATTTAAACAAATTACATAGAATGTAGGACAAAAAGGAAAGGAGATATAATAAAAGAAAGGTTAAGAGACATGGAAAAAAGAACTAGAAGGTATCAGATTTGACTCTGATCACCTTCATCATTACCACTTTGGACCAATTCACCATTTTCCATCTTCTCTCTCTTATTTGTTCCCAACACTAATTATTATAAGAATTCTAAAAAGCTTTCTGAGAACTACTGTCATGGTTCCTCATCATCCCTAAATATTTAAGTGTATCACCTCCTCTCCAAAACATATCAGACACATTTCTACTAAGGACAAACAATACTCTAACTCAGGAAATCAGCATTGATACAATACAATCCACGGATCTGTTTAAAACTTTACTAATTACTTCAACAATGTTTCTTTTCCCTTTTGGGCCAAGGATAGTTTCTAAGAATACATACATATTTGTCCTGTGGAAACCTTCCAATCTGGAATATCTCTCAAATCTTTGAGTTTTAAATAATATAGCCCTTATATTCTATAATATGAACTTCAACCTGAATCTGTCTGGTGCTTTCTTATAAGAAATTCCTGGCAAAAATACCACAAAAATGCATTCTTTCCAGAGCATTGAATCATCAGGCTCAAGGTGTCAACTTGTTGCACCAGAGTTGCACAACTGTAGATCGCTTGGTCATATTGGTATCTGCCAGGTTTCTCCATCAAGCCACCATCTTTCCTTTGTAATTGATTAGTGTTCTGTGCAAAAATAACATCACATTATGACAAATTATATTCTTTATCAAATTTTCTCCCACCGGCCTTAGCCTTTATTGAAAATTACACTTGAATTGACCAGCAATATGATGATTTGCTAAAATCAACCTGTCTCCTTCATCCCTTCTGCAGAAATAATTTTGCATTATAATGTAAGAAAGAGCCTTGTCTTACCCCCAATTTATGTATATATATTTATTCATACTTAAGTAAATCTGGAGTCACAGATTCCTATTTTATTCAGTAGGTTAAATATATTATTATCATTTATTTTAATGCTAAAATGATCCCATATTTGGTCTGTGTCATTTTTACATCTTTTCAAATGTTCTTTGGAGTATATTCTTACTTTCTAGCACAGTAAATTGTTCAAGGTTTAGCATGTGTTTTCCCTGCTCTAGTCTAATCATTTCTAAAGGAGCTCTGTTTCTTTCACTGAAGGGTGGTATTTAAAACCAAGAACTGTCAAGTTTCATTCTTTTATACATAGCTGTCCAATTTTCCCAGCACCATTTATTGAAGAGACTATCTTTTTTCCACTGTACATTTTTTCCTGCTTTGTCGAAAATTAGTTGACCATAGAGTTGCGGGTCCATATCTGGGCTCCCTACTCTGTTCCACTGGTCTATGTGTCTGTTTTTGTGCCAGTACCATGCTGTCTTGATGATCACAGCTTTGTAGTAAAGCTTGAAATCGGGCAAGCTTTGTTTTTCTTTTTAAACATTTCCTTAGCAATTCGGGGTCTCTTCTGGTTCCACACAAATTTTAGGATTGTTTGTTCCAGCTCTTTGAAAAATGCCAGTAGAATTTTGATCGGGATGGCACTGAATGTACAGATTGCTCTAGGCATTATATACATTTTGACAATGTTTATTCTTCCAATCCATGTGCATGGAATGGTCTTCCATCTTTTTGTGTCTTCTTCAATTTCTTTTATGAGTGCTCTGTAGTTCCTCAAGTATAGATCCTTTACCTCTGTGGTTGGGTTTATTCCTAGGTATCTTAAGGTTCTTGGTAATAAAGCAAATGGAATCAATTCTCTAATTTCCCTTTCTATATTTTCATTGTTAGTGTATAAGAAAGAAACTGATTTCTGTACATTGATTTTGTATCCTGCCACATTACTGAATTGCTGTATGAGTTCTAGTAGTTTGGGGAAGAGTCATTTGGGTTTTCCATATAAAGTATCATGTCTTCTGCCAAGAGAGAGTCTGACTTCTTCTTTGCCAATTTGAATACCTTTTATTTCTTTTTGTTGTTGGATTGCTGTTGCTAGGACTTCTAGTTAAGAAGACATACAGATGGCTAACACACACATGAAAAAATGTTCATCATCATTAGCCATCAGGGAAATTCAAATCAACCACATTGTGATACCACTTTACAACAGTTAGAATGGCCAAAATTAACAAGACTGTAAACAGGTGTTGGAGAGGATGTGGAGAAATGGGAACCATCTTACTCTGTTGGTGGGAATGCAAGTTGGTGCAACCATCTCGGAAAACAGTGTGGAGATTCCTTAAGAAATTAAAAATAGAGCTACCCTATGACCCTGCAATTGCACTACTGGGTATTTACCCTAGAAATACAGATGTAGTGAAAAGAAGGGCCATATGCACCCCAGTGTTCATAGCAGCAATGGCCACAGCTGCCAAACTGTGGAAAGAGCCAAGATGCCCTTCAATAGATAAATGGATAAAGAAGATGTGGTCTTCTTTAAAGAAGATATATACTATGGGGTATTATGCCTCCATCAGAAAGGATGAATACCCAACTTTTGTGTCAACATGGGTGGGACTGGAGGAGATTATGCTGAGTGAAATAAGTCAAGCAGAGAAAGTCAATTCTCATATGGTTTCACTTACTGGGGCATAGGGAATAACACAGAGGACATTGGGAGTTGGAGAGAAGAAGTGAGTTGGGGGAAGTTGGAAGGGAAACAAACCATGAGAGACTGTGGACTCTGAGAAACAAACTGAGCGTTTTGGAGGGGAGGAGGGTGGGAGGGTTGGGTGAGCCTGGTGGGGGTATTGGGGAGGGCAAGTATTGCATGGAGCACTGGGTGTGGTGCATGAACGATTAGTCTTGCAACATTGAAAAATCAAATAAAAATAAGATAAAATAAAACCAAGAACTTGGGACTTTTGCTTGCTGCCACTGGGTATCCTTCCTTCCAGATTCTCTCAGCACAAAAAGTGAAGAAATGACACACATACACGAACATATACATGTAAGTACATATATATGTCATAGCTTAAATACCCTTTCCATTACTTTCCCTGTATCAGATGTTACCTAATTTTAATTAATTTTAAGTTAAAAACAATGATATCACATTCGGAAAGTTTGGAAGAATAAATAGGATTTAGACAAGTTAAAAAAAAAAAAGCAAACTTCAAATGCATTAAACAATTTGAGAACAAAAGTAGATATTAGGACGAAGTATAAAAGGGTAAGCAGAATTTTGGAGACCAGACAGGGAAGAATATGATTATATATGCATAAACTATGACATGTTCATATTGACATTTCCAGTTCTCTCTGAGAGGCAGAATAATACTCCCTTCCCAAAGAGGTCCACACCCTAATCCCTGTAGCCTATGACTGAGTTAAAGATCTTGAGATAAGAGGAGTATCCTGGATTAAGTAAGTGAGCCCAGTACAATTACCCAGGGCCCTTCTGAGAAAGAGCAAGAAGCCTCAGAGTTAGAGGAAGAGAAGGCATGTGGGAAGCAGAGGTCAGAGGACCAACAAGAGAAGGTGCTGTACCACTAGCTTTGATGGAGGAAGGAACCATAAGCCAAAGTAATCCAGGTCGACATTAGAAGCGAGAAGAGCCAAGAAAACAAATTCTTCCCAAGAGACTCAAAAAGGAATCCATACTACTGATAGCTTAATTTAACCCAGTGAGTCTGATTTTAAACTCCGGACTCCTAAAACTTTAAGAATATAACTCTGTGTCATTTTAAGCTACTAAATTAATTTGTGGTAATTAGCTCCAGCAGCAATATGAAACTAATGCACCTGCCAGAGAAACTTAGTTATTTTTAGCTTTCTTCTCTGTTTCTCCCCAACATCTTCATTGTATTTACTTTTTTTTCAGTCTTTTTAAAATTTGTCAGTTAATTCATTTATTCATATATGTATCACATCTTAAGTGTTCTTTTCATATAAATCCTGTGTATCAAAAGTTATATAATTTTAAGTTAAAAGTATCAGTACTATGTAAGAAAAGTTTTGTAGGGTAAATAGGATTTAGGCTGGTATAAAAAAAACACTTTAAATGCATTAAACAGCTTGAGAAAATGTATGTTTGCGAGACTAACTGTACCTGGGTAAAGAGACCAGAGAGGCAAGAACATGATTAAGCAAGACAGAATTACTAGGGAACAAAGCCAGGCAGGATGGAATTGCCAGGGGAGATGCTCACAGAAGGAGTGAAAGGTCAAATCAAAGAAGTTCAGAGAACAAGACCCATCACGTTTACCCAGTGATACTTCTCCAAAGTTCTTCGAAGGGATGTAATATAAGGATTAAGAATAGAAACAGAAAAACCAATCAGGAATCAGATTAACCAGGAAGAGCTGAAATGATCTGGCATGTTTTGGGGGTAGAAGTGAGGGACAAAGCAACAAACTGGTTTTAAGGAAAAAAGGGTGGAGGAAGAATCAAGGAAAACTGGGAATTGTGCCTGAGTTTTTGGATGCTTTGGAGGGTTCTCCTTAAAAGATGTTCAGTTAATCCTGTTTAAGCTCTACCCGTGTAGCCCATTCAGAAATTCTTGGTATTTACAGTCTGAGCTGTTCTGGATTCTAGGAGCTAAGAGGCATCATTCTTGTTGGTTTCTCCAGGCACTCAACTTTCAGTGATCTCATGTCTAACGTTAGCTACTACTTGTTTATCTGCTTTTCCCAGATGCCCAAACTGCGAGAGCATCTATTGCCAAATGTTATTATGTGGAAAACACTGAGAACAATGCCTGGCACAAAATATTTGGGATATAGCATTAGTCATTTGTTATTCTATTGCATTCTCTTCTAATCCTTTACTTCCACATCCTTACTAGTTTTGATTAGATTAAAAACAAGCAAATATTAGTCAATGTACACATTTAATCAGGAGTCTGAGTAATTCTTTCTCTCTCTTAGCTCAGCCTGAATCTTGTCACTTGCATTAGTTTTTTTTTTCTTTTTTGCAAAGTAGTTCTTTAAGGGCAGCCTAAAATAATTGTGTAAAAATACTGTTCAACATGTTAGATGTCATAATGTCATAATTTAATAGTCATTTAGGCTGGGGGTAATCAGTTACATCAACTTCTGTAATTTCCGGAAACAATCCACTATGCTAATTTGAGTTTAACTGTCAGGAGCATTCTAACATGTGATTGTAGGACGTCTACTCTATCATCCAAAGTGGAAATAAGACCAGATTCTCACAGCTAGACTAACAGTTAAACACGATAGATTACATAGTTTCAATGACCCACTCTTCGGTTGAAATTTCTCAAAGCATTTTTTGTGGCATTCTTTTCTAGTATGTTAGTGTACACTGAAAACAAGTCTGTTTGAAACCAGTTTGGCCAGAGCTTGGTAAAACTTATTTGTGCCTTCAATATGCTAATTTTAGTTAATATTCACCTCACTTCAGAAGTGATTATGAAACCATAAATACTAAGAATAAATTCCTTCCTCGTTTGGTCATTAACCTCCTTGTTTATTTTCTTAAAATTAATAGAATTCCAGGGACCACACTTTGGAAAATGTGGATGTAGGCCAAGCTTCACCTAAAAGGGCTGCAGTCTGCAAGTGAGTGCATTTTTAAAAAATTTAACACTAAAGATCACAGTGATTAAAGATCATAGTGGTTATGACATTACAGATATCTCAAGTCAGATATATGTTCACTTGAAGTCCAGGATACAGAAGATTAGGATACATGTGATTTCCTCAAAAGGATTCACCAGTGTAGGAAAATCATTAGGAATAAAAAATAGGCAAAGGGGCCTATCTTCAAACTCTAAAATGATGTCAGTGTTCTCATAATTGAAGAGCACAGTCTGCAGCTTCAGCAAGCAATGCCATTTTTGCATAGTTTTGAGATCCTCAAGGAGGCAGCAACTAGGGTTTACAAGACTAGGTGCATAAACGGCTGTAAGCTTGCTGCTAAATAGAAGTGGGCTTTGAGAGAATATTCATGTAATTTCTGAGATATGACGACTAATTCTACAGTAGAAAAGAATTTGGAAACAACCGACCTGCTTCTAGAACTGTTTCTCCTTAGGTACCCAGCTTTTTTATTAGATATTCTTAAGGTAGGAGTTCATGCTTATTTTTATCTGAGAGATTATCACAGTGGGTAGACGAGGGAGAAGAGTAGAGGAGCCAAGTGTGATGTGTTAGAGAATGTTCTTGCCAATTAATTTCTAATCTCTGAAAATCCTAGCAAACTGGAGAGTAAGGGTGTCAAGTTGGCCAGCAGTTATGAAGAGAATGTTGCTTGTTCAGGAGAAGCGTGAAACATTTAGGTAAGAGATGCTGAAAGGGCATGATCAGATATTTAATATAGAATTTAAAGTTCCTCTAATCTGTCATGGGACTACTTTTCCCCATGTCTTCTTTTTCCCCTCCCCTGTCTTTTCAATTTTTAATACACCTCTTATTAATAAGCACAGAGGCTGGATCTGTTTGGGGAACTGTGACTTAAAGGGTAATTTTATAAAGGGTGGCATAAGGAGTGAGTGGAGGTCAATGTCAGGATGCCCACGGAGCTGTTATGATGGTCTCACACTCTTCCATTCATGTACCTGTAATGACATATTATCATTTAGTAATCAAATACATGCTCTTTAGATACAAAGTGGTGTTTGAATCCAATTACCTCAAAGTCAAGCAGCCTCTATAAAGTCTTTCTTCCAGGCTGCATACTCTTTTTTTTTTTTTAATTTTATTTATTTATTTGACAGAGAAAGAGAGATCACATGTAGGCAGAGAGGCAGGCAGAGAGAGAAGGGGAGGGAGGCTCCCCACTGAGCATAGAGCCCAATGTGGGGCTTGATCCCAGGACCCTGAGATCATGACCTGATCCGAAGGCAGAGGCCCAACCCACTAAGATGTCCAGGTGCCCTAAGAATGTATACTCTTTATCATCCTTAATATGATGATACCCTTTGCATTTTGGGTACATGATTGTGTACATCTGAGAATGCATTCTTCCCCTCCCCACCACTGGAAACTTCATTTTCTTTTCACCCCAACCATGTACAAGAAATTTAAAAGTAAACTTTGAACATCTGACCCTATAAACATGGGGTTTTGTTGGTTGTTTTGGAGATAATATCCCCCTTGGCTTAAAATACTCCATGTTTCCACTAGCCTGTGGCCTATGATGATAACTCTGCTGCTGAATTTTTCTCTCATTGTTCCATGCACATCTATCTTGTCTCCTCTTTCACTATTGAAAAACTAAACCATACACAACTTGAACATAAAAACATGTCTTACTCCGTACCCTCAAAATGTTTATCACAGTGCTTGGGCCCATAGAGAATGGGGAAGGAATACTAAAGTTCCTGTAGTTTTGTTACTTTAAGTGTTGTAGCCAGGAATAACCACTCACTCATTCATATTTTAACATTAATTTTTCCACCAAATACCAAATGCATATTAATAACTTACAGATAAATTTCTAGGTTGTACATAGAAATATACATGAATAAAAGGAGTTCTTCATACTCTTATGGAACAGGAATTTATCATTTTTATTATCCTAATTTTAACACAATATTTAATTTTAAAACTCAAACTGAATAAATTATATAATTAAAATGGGGGGGAATTATTATTACCTTTTCTGTTTCTATCAAAATTTGATTTGTTCCTTCTGAAAGGCCAAGTTTCTTGATATTTAGGGTATCAGTTATAAAGACTGATTCCAGAAACAGACAAAAGCATCAAAGGAAAATAGGTCAATAGTGATCTGTACATCCAAGTGTGGATCTTTGATTTGTCATACCTCTTACGCAGGACTGAGAAGAATCCTGCTTTGCCATCGCCAAACAACTCATGAATGTTTAACTATTTCAGCTTCTAATGTGATATTTATCACATCAAATAAGAGATGATGCTTTAGATGGTTTCTTTGCCACTCACACAGAAATAAAAATGAGAAAGAGTAACTGTTGGAGGGATCCCCTCCCTCCCACAAAAAGGAACTACTGATTCCAGAAACAGAAGAGCCTGAAAGGTATATGGGTCTTTAGACCTTCACAATAGATCCTCATTCAAAGTTACTTTAATTTACCCAGGTCTATAAAATCTGGCAAAAGCAAATTCCGATGAAGCAGCTGTGAACCTGGAAACAAAAACGATCTCAAAACCAAGTGGAATTTGCACAGTTCATATGCTTTGCTCTGCTGGGATAGGTGTAGAAGTCTGTGTATATGCATATATGCCTGTTTGTTCTTAAAACTTCTTGAATCCTTATGACTCCGTAAGCCTGATGCCATCACTGTTCTATTTTACATGTTTGGTTAGTCAGCTCACATATACAACTTGTCCAAAATCACAAAAATAGTTAGTAGGAGAATTTAGTTTTGTACCAGAACAATTTGGTCCTAGAATCCAAGTTCTTTCCTGATATACTCTAGAGCCACCAACAGTGAACAGAATTGGCTTTTCAACAAACCTTTACACTTAAGTGTCTGTGTTTATAGACATGCATAAATACAAATGTAGGCATACATTTGTATATATAAACCTTAGACTTTGAAAAATAACTGGAAGGAAATAAACCGGTAGGATAAAAGTTATAATTTCTAGGTAGTAGTTTATGATTATTTATCCTTCATATTTTTGCATTTTCCAATTACTCCATAATCATATACTATTATTTTCATAAAATAATATATTCAAAAACAAAATGTTTACAAAAATGCTCAGTAACTGCCCAATCTATCTAAAATTTTGACTATCACTCTACCATCTTATGGACATTTTTCCTGCTTTAATTTAATCTCTTTGATGTCAGTCACCATGAGTTTGATACATTATGCATTTTCCTTACTTAACACTGTCTCTCTACCAGCAGAATATTAATTCCCTGAGAATAAGAATTTTTATCTGTTTTGCTAACTGCTGGACTTAGAACAATGCCTGGTGCACTGTAAAATCAATCAGTATTCAGTTAAAATTACTTATATAATATAAAAAGCACTGTTACTTAAAGATTCATACTTGAATTAAAAGGAAATTCCATCTACTGACAACCCTTTATAAAAGTACAGTAACTTCTTTTATTAAAAAAAATGAAGTCCAATTTATCCATGTACGACTGTTCATCATGAAGAAGAATATATAGAGAAGAATATATAGAGGGAGAGAAAAGATAAGAAGGTGTGCACCTGCCCAATCTCATTTATCTTTGGATAATCACCAGATGCAGACGGTGGAACCACTGATGCTTAAACTGAAATTCTTCTGAATATCCAAGAATGAACTCTTAATGTGATGGTTCAGTGATACATTGAACTAGGAAGATTTCAATTTAGGAAATAACAGTAAGCAAGAGTAGTCAATATTGCTTACGGGGAAGTGGAAGGTATTCTTTATACAGGGATGAAGAGAAAATGAGGATGAAGTCAAGAAAAGGTGTAGTGTTGAGTACATAATTTGGGATTAAGAAATAAAAGTAGATGCTATTGAAAATAACAGCTAAAATTAAAGGTGTACCAGGGTGCCTGGGTGGGTCAGTTGGTTAAGAGTCTGGCTTCAGTGCAGGTCATGATTCCAGAGTCCCAGGATCCAGTGTCAAATCAGCAGGCTCCCCACTTAGCCGGGAGTCTGCTTCTCCCTCTGATCCTCACCATTCTTTCACACACTCTTCTCTCTCAAATAAATAAATAAAATCTTTGGAAAAAATTAAAGGTGTACCCTAAAGTTTGCCAAGGAACTAGAACAAAAGTTTAAAAAAAAAAAAAAGCGGTAACCAACTGTGTATTGTTGCTGTCTGTTCAAAAAATCAAAGTATGGCAAAATCAGCTTTGTTAACCTGTTAGCCTTAGAGCTCTCAAAATGAAACACAAAATTTAGAGGAGGAGGAAGCAACTGAAAATTGGAAATATCAAACAGAAATGGTGTAGTTTCTTTGACATTCAAATGTTTCCAGACAGCACAGATTCTGAAAGATTTCCCGATTCCCTTCTGAAATTGGATAAGGATTTCACAATTCAGTTTCCGCTGCTTTTGCCACCTTTACTGTCTCACTGCTCACCTCCACACTTCCAGCACACACGTGCATGCACACAGATTCGTTTCATTTGAAAACATGTGTTACTTTACAGTCACACTTAATTGATTTAGAATAGGAAAATAAGCAGGCTTTATTTTATTTTATGAAAGCGGTCCTGTAAATTGGGGGGGGGGTGTTATGCTGTGACCATAGATCTTTGTGCTTTTTTTGTACCTGAAGTATCATCTTTTAAAAAAGCAAATTCTTCAAAAAAATTCCTTTTCTCTCTCCCCATCTTCTTCTCCTTCTCTGCCCCTCTCTTCTTTTCACTTTCTACCAGTCCCTCACATATGGCCCAAAGGTACTATATTTCATATACAAAACCAGGTAAGAATACAAGAAATGGAATTTTGTCAATTTTATTTCCAGAAAATGTATAGTTTTAAACTGGGTTCATTCATATCGAGGTTACTGACATAAAATTTGATACAGAGATCATTCAGGGACTGATATTAGAGCTAACTTAATTATTGGAGGAAAGTCACAGTTCATAGATTCTTCTGGCTCATTCCATAAGCCATGCAGAGCTATCCGTCATTAATATTTGTATTATTGTGATGAAGGAGAGTTCCCTCAACACTTGCAGTTTAGAGTTCTTTGTCACCAGGATGTGCCCACTCAAGTGGAATTCAACATTTATAGAATTCAGAATTTCAGTCGGAGAGAGAATCAACACAGAGACTATGATGGCCTCACAGCATGAACTGGGAAGATTCTGAGAAATGAGGCTTTTTGGATCAATGGCAATGATGTTTTAGAATTACTGTGAAATTATTGACTATATTAGCATGGGATACACTGTTGAACCAGTTAGGTTATCTTTTTTTTTTAAAGATTTTATTTCTTTATCAGAGAGAGAGATTGCATAAGGAGGGATAGCAGCAGGCAGAGGGAGAAGCAGGCTCTTCAATGCGGGACTCCATCCCAAAGTCCTGGGATCCTGACCTGGGCTGAAGGCAGACATGTAACCAACTGAGCCATGTAGGCGTCCCATAATGAGTTAGGTTATTAAACCTGAGGAGTAAGTAGGTTCAGGCTGTGTGCTTCTGGATGATATTCAAAGCAAACAGGTCCCAAACTTATAGATATGGGACTGAGTTTGCCAAAAGATTCATTCTGCATGGAAAAAGAAATGAAGTTAAAATCTCACCTCAGCTTATTGGATTTGGAAGCCAGTAGAGCTATGTGGACTCACATTAAGGCCACAACATTTACTGCCATTTTGAAACTGAGCTCCTTTTGCTTCTAAAATGGATAAAATATCTGTTCTACAGATGTTAATTCCAGTTTCTACTAGCTTACCTCTTCATCTAAGTAATACCACAAATTAATATGCCCTAATCCCTATTACAAAAGCAGTGTTTTAAGGAGTGTCCTCGTCATAGCTGAATGGACCAGAAGTAGGCACTTGAACTTTAAAAGACAATCTCTTCTCTCCTTAGAGAACTATGGTATCATCTTTCTTTGAGAGAGAGTTAGGCCAATTGGTTTCCTATCTGTTTTTTTTTGCAATGCATATCAGGACCTGAAGAAACCATAGCTACCAATAAGAACTGAAGCTGACAGAGACTTGAAGAAAAGAGAAATTCATTAGGAAAGAGTAAAAAGTATAGGTTGCCTCAAGAATATAAAAACAACCCAAACATACATCCTCAAAAAGCACAGACTTGGACCATCTTAAAACCTGCATTGTGTTCCCCACAAGGACGTTCTAACCTCCAATGTGACAGTACATGGAGACAGGACCTTTAGAGTGGTCATTAAGATTAAAGGAGTTCGTTTGGATGGGGCACTTATAGGACTAGTGTCCTTATATGAAGAGGAAGAGACATAAGGATGAGTCTACACAGAGAAAGAGGCTATGTTAGTTCATAGAAGATGGCTCTTAGTAAGCCAATGAGAAAGGCCTCAGGAGAGACCAAACCTACAACACTTTGATTTTGGACTTCCAGCCTCTAGAACTATGAGAAATAAATTTCTATTATTTAAGCCCTCCAGTCTGTACTATTTTTTGGCAATGCTAAACAGAACCTTGATTAATAGAGACCCTAAAATTGGTATCAATTAAGGTTTGCCCATGGATGACCTGATGCGTTTGTATTCTGCCATTATCTAACTGGATGATTTAGGGGAGGTTGTTTAGTCTCTATAGACCATAAACTCCTCATCTGGATGATGGGAGAACTCTGTCTCCAAGGTATTCAAAAATTTAAATTTAATGGGAATGTTGACATTCCTAATTATTCCAACTCCCCGAAATTTCCCATTCTCTTGATAAATGCATTTAATAGATTACATTACTTACTGTAATACAATCTATGTAGGACAAACTCACTGTAATATAATCTAATGTATGACAAACATCAAGTGATATCATTTCTTCTTGATTGATACATGCATATTTCAGTCCCACCTGTAGAGTTGGGAGAGTCTTGAGGGAAGATTCCAGATCATGCATTTAGCTAGTCACTTAAGAAATATTTATTGAACATATCTATGGGTAAAGCATCACTGATGGGAATAAAATTATAAAGAGAAAAAAAATTAAGAGTCTCATGCTCTACCAACTGAGCTAGCCAGGTGCTAAAAGAAATTAAAAAATTAAAATTATGAAGAGGATGCATATGCCAGTTTCCTTCATAGGGACTAAAAAGCAAGATTATGTAAGTTAATTCAGAACTACAGCCATGAAAAAAAATGAAATAATATTAATTAGTATTTGGAGAAAAACATTGTAATTTTATACTGGAATTCACAGGAAGATAATTCCTTCTCCCAAAGATCAAATTATTAGGAAATAATCTGATTATCTGAGACTTATACAAGCACATTTTGTTCACACAGATGAAGTCATTGGTGAAATCCCTCTGGTTAGGGTCAGTCCTAGCTAGTATGAGTTCATATTTGCTACATGGCTACCTGCTCAAAGAAACAAGAGGGAAACAAGTCAGGTATATATAGATGTTTTAGAGTTCATAAAGAACAACCTGAATTTAAATGACTTAAACCTTCACAGCTTTATTTTTCATAACCGAATGATGAAAAAACACAAGCTACCTTGGGCAGTTATTGTGAAAATCAGAGATCAATATACACAAAACTCCAAGCAGACTATTTAATATACAGCAGGCACTGAAAGTATTTATCATTATTGTTTTATTATTTTATTTCGAAGCAAATATGGGGAAATGATGATGATTGATTGTGGAGCACCACCTTGAGAACGATATAAGTCTGTGACTTGACTCAAGATCCACGATCATCAGTGAGAGAAGCTGCAATCTGAGTTACATTTAATCATCATCCTCATGTTAAAATCTCCTATTGGAGGAGGGGTCACTCAAGATAGTAATATACAATTCTAACTCTCCTCAATCTGTGACTCAGGTGCTGCATAAAGGAAAATCATTGACAACTGTTCAGCTAAATTCTAATGGTGGTAAGTAAAAAGAGAATAAAAAAAGGTGTTTTACAAAAATCTGGCACAGAGTGAATTCAGTACTCACAGTCAGAAGAAGAACATAACTAGTTATGGAGAGGAGATGGAAATATTAAAGAAATGGAGATTATTATTTTTTCAAGATTTTATTTATCTGACAGAGAGAGAGATCACAAGTAGGCAAAGAGGCAGGCAGAGAGAGAGAGAGGGGGAAGCAGGCTCCCCTCTGAGCAGAGAGCCCAATGCGGGGCTTGATCCCAGGACCCTGAGATCATGACCTAAGCCGAAGGCAGAGGCTTAACCCACTGAGCCACCCAGGCGCCCCAAGAAATATGGGATTATTGCAAAAAGAAATCAGAGTGTCAAAGAGCTGAAGATAACTGTTTACTGGCAGTTTTGTAAGTGGTTCCCACTGTACTACCTAGGACATACTTAAAGTAGTTGGAACAATATTTTCAGAAATATTACTTTCTAAATCATCAGCAAACACCACAGTGGGCAGTTGACACTGGAAGTCTAATTGCCATCTCTGTTTTCCCTTAAGAACATGTTTATTGAAAATGTTCCCTTCTCTTTTTGCCTGGCCTCATAAGGGAGAAGCATGAACAATAATAGTTCAAATAAATCATTACAATTACACCAACAGTTATATTGCAAATGGCCAACCCAAGTCACATTTCTGTGTTAAATTCAATAATGTTTATTACAAACATTACAATAAAAAATACGTCTCTTCAAAATGTGTAGCACAAAGTGTGGAACAGTAAAATGTCATCAGGTATTCAAAATGAAAAATAAATCTAATACTCCTAAACTTCTGCAATTACAAAACACATGCAAAAGCACTGATGGGCCTTTCTTCCCAAGATGATGGAACTCTTAAACACTCGTTAAAAATCTGAATACATTTCATTTCAAACAGCAGCTTTTCATGAACCAGGGTGTAAACACTGACCACTGATATGATTAAACCAAACTTCAGATTAAATTTAACTGGCCCTTTCTGGCTTCTGGCAAACAAGTATAAAATATGTTTACATTCTAAGTGTGAAGCTTATAGTACAAAATTTAGGGGTGAAATTGCACTTACACATCAAGTGCAATAAATTGCTTTTTTAATGAAGTGTAATTGACATATAACCCATTAGTTTCAGAGGTACAACATAATAATTCAATATTTGTATATATTGCAAAATAATCACAATAAGTCTAGTTAACACATGTCATAATAGGTAGTTATGAATTTTTTTCTTGTGATGGGATCTTTTAAGATCTATTCTCTTAGCAACTTCCAAATATTCAATAAAGTATTAATTGCAGTCTCCATGCTGTACATTAAATCCCTATGACTGATTTACTTAATAATTGTAAGTCTGTATCTTTTGACTTCCTTCACCCATTTGCCCACCTATCCCAACCCTTGCATCTGGAAATAAACAATCTGTTCTCTATATATATCAGCTCTACTTGTTTAAAGTTCCACATATCAGTGAGATGATGTGGTATTTGTCTTTTTCTGTCTGCTTTATTTCACTTAGCATAATGTCTTCAAGGTCCATCCATGCTGCTGCTAAAATTTCCTTTTTTGTGGCTGCATAATATTCATGTGTGTGTGTGTGTGTGTGTGTGTGTGTGTGTGTGTGTATCTCCACACTATCCATTCAACCACTGATGGGCACTTAGGTTGCTTCCATGTCCTGGTTATTGTGAATAATACTGCAATGGAAATAGAGGTACAAAAGTATTTTAGAGTTAGCGTTTTTCTCTTCTTTGAGTAAATACTCAGGAATGGAAATGTTGGTTCATATTTTTAATTTTTTGAGGCACCTCCACACTGTTTTCCATAGTGGCTGTATCAATTTACATTTCTACTAACACTGCTCATAGGTTCTTTTTTTTTCTATATCCTTGACAGCACTGGTTATTTCTTACCTTTTTGATAATAGCATTCTAAGAGGTGTGAAGTGATATCTTATTGTGGTTTTGATTTGTATTTCCCTATGATTAATAATTTTGAGTACCTTTCCTCTACCTGTTGATCATCTCTACGTCATCCTCAGATTTCTAAGGATGACGTAGAGATGATCAACAGGAGAAATCTGTCTCTTTAGTTCCTCTATTTTCTGATTAGAGTTTTTCTATTGAGTATATAAGTTCTTCATATATTTTGTATATTAACCTCATCTGATGTATGATTTACAAATATCTTCTCAGATTCTGTAAGCTGCATTTTCATTTTGTTGATTATTTCCTTTGCTGTGCGGAAGATTTTCAGTTTGATGCAGTTCCACTTGCTTGTTTTTGTTTTTGTTGCCTTTGCTTTTGGTGTTAAATTTAAAAGGTCATGCCCAAGGCCAATATCAATGTAGAACCTTCTCTGGGTATGCAACTGATACTTGTTCAAGATTGCCACTGAACAAAGATATCAGGTTATCCATTCAATAAGAAAAGATCTACCACAAAGTTTTATCACTTATATACTTACTCCCAGAACCCCACCAAAATAAGAAATCAAAAATACAAATAATTATTAATGTATAGATCAAAGAATACATGATGAGAAAATGTTAACTCAGCCACTAGAACGAACTTTTGGAACACAGATATAAGTGAGGGAGGAAACTAACAACGTAGAGAAAGCTTCGAGTAAAAGCATGCAGAGGAGACTCCATGAGGCCTTGACTAAGAGAATCAGCATACTAATGCATCATTTGCTATGGAAAAGCCAGGTGACTCCTAGAGCTAAAACAGACTGACACTATGATTACAGAGAGGTTCATCTCCCAGGTGCTGTGGTGCAATTAACAACCTAATTCCACTACAGTGAAACTCATTTGGACTTCAACCACAAGAAATGTTAAGAATAAATTTGTGTTGTTTAGCTCACTAAGTTTGTGATAATTTGATAGAGCAGCAATAGTAAATGAATATACCATATACTATAATGCTAATCAGCAATAAAAGGGGTGAACTATTGATATAAACAATATAATTGAACATGAAAATAATTCCTGAGTGAATTAAAAGGACAAAAAAGGAGTTTATGTTGTATTATGCCACTTTCATAAAATTCTAGAAAATGCAAAGTAATCTAAAGTGACAGAAAGTATGTAAGTGGTTGTTTGAACATAAGGGACAGGTAGATGCAGGAAGGAAGAGTGGCAAAGAATCACTTTTGAAGGTGAATTATATTTGCATAATATTAACTGTAATTTTGGTTTCATGGGTAAGTACATGGTCAAAACTTATCAAATCACACACTTTAATTATGTGCAGGTTATAGTAGGTATATTACACCTCAAGACTTTTAAAATTAAAAATATGTGTGTAGGGGGTATATATATATATATATATATATATATATATATATACACATACACACATAGATATAGAGATATCTCTGGATATACATATATATATAGATACATAGATATAGAGATATCTCTAGATATCTAGATATCTAGATAACATATATATATAACATATATATATGCTATATATATAGCAAACATATATACATCTCATATGTGTAAATACACACACATATAGTGTATATATAGAAATGAATAAAAACAAAAAGATAAACAGGACCCCAGAGCTCCAACATTTATCTTAAAATAGCTTTAGAAAAATAAATGAGTAAAATAAAGAATTAGAGAATCGTTATAGAGCTAATAGAGGAAAACATCCCAGAATTAAAATTATCACTTTATAGACTGAAAGAAGCATCTAAGTGACCAGAAGAATGAATAATTAGAACCATGCTAAGATTCACGATAATGAAATTTCACACAATACTAAGTTAAAGAGAATTTTAAAACTTAGAAAATTTGGTATTGGGCAGGAATGAATACTTGGGAGGGAGGGGAGAAAAGAAATAAAAATTCACAAGAGAGACTTGATTTCAATCCAGAAGGATATTAGGCTATTTGAAAGCAAATCTCTCTGTTGGAAGTCAGCAGCAGAATAATGACATAAAAGCTTTGAGAATAAATAATATCCATCTTAGAATTCTTTATCTAGCCAAAGATTCAATCAACTTTTCTGGTATGGGAAAAGAAGACATTTTATGATGTACAAAACCTCAAAAAATTAACTCCTGAAACACAGTTTCTTAAAAAAGCTATTTGAGAATGTCCTAGTAAGACATGGCAGCAAATTAAAAAAAAAAAAGGAAAGACATGGGGTCAAGAAAAGGAGATCTAATATAAGATAATTGCAAAGATAAGTCCCAGCTCTGCAACAATCCTGAAATTTAAAAATTTCTCATTGGGGCAAGAGATAGGTAAGATGGAGGGGCATCTTAAGGAAAACAAGTTATAATTTCATGTGTTTCAGTGTAAGGAAGAATAACAGCTAGGCATTTGATAAATTATTTTTGAACATTAAAAAGTTATGGAAGAGCTATGATGAAAATATAGCAAATGTAAAAACAAGTTTTTTAAAGAAAAATAAGAAATATTACTTGAAAGGTTATTAATTTTGTATACTACTAACTGCTTGATGAAGCACTAAACAATTTTAATGTGAAAATAATATATACATTAACTATTGATTTATTCAAGATCAGTACTGGGAAAATAAGGAAGCAGGGATTGCAGAGGCGTTGTAGTGGTAGTATGAGAAGTTTAATATCCACTAATTTGATAGAAAATCAACAGATATTTTAATGTAACAAATACTGCATCATAGGTATACAATTAAGAAATTCTTAAGTCTCAGAACAAACATTAGTAAGTAGTAAAGCTAAAGAGTTTGTTTCTGGGAATAGAGCCTAAGGAGTACACAGGGGTGGGCAGGATATTGCCTTTTTTTTTTTTTTTTTTTTTAAATTTTGTCACTCTTCCACTGTGTTTCAAGTCATTTTTTTTTAAAGTGTTTTCTTATTAAAGAAATCAGCAATGGTTGCCTTAGCAATACCTCCTAATTAGTACAGCTCTGCATGAGTCTCTATTATTATGCTGAATCATTTATTTTCAGAAAAATATGCTTTAGGTTCACAAAAGAAAAAAATAACTAAAAATTTTTAATAGAGTTCTTGATTTTTATCACCCCTGCATAGCAATCTTTCAAAAATAGAATTAAAAGTATCTTCCCTGTGTCAGGCGATTTCAATTTTGGTGATAAAAATTAATAAGAAAATGTTCTCAACAGATTATAGTTTATTGGTGGGTGGCAGTGGCAGCAAGTACACAGAAAATTAGAGTTCACTGTGATTATGTTTAAGAAAGCAGGGAAAGTAAACAGTTTAGCTATAGAGAAATCGAAAAACTGGAACAGTTTCAAATTTATAGAAAAATTTCTTGGATGGAAAAATGTAATCAAGATAATGAAGGGGGGAATGTGTGAATGATCCGATATATACTGAACAGCAAGAACAGGCCAAACCATTAGTAAAATTTAAATCAGAATATATACCTTCCAAGCCATTTAAGTTGAAAGCCAGCAAACTAAATTTAATAGAGCAAAGACAGAAAGCAAAGGAAATATTAAACATAAAATCCAGGGAGCATTAAAGAAAATGGAAAAAGGGCAAGGCACATCCATTTTGAGAAATATAATACATATATTGGTAAAGTTTACAATTAAAATTCTTAAAGAATTCTGGGGAAATCGTTTGTTAAGGATTAATTTCCTCTCTGAACCACCCTCTCCATCCCAATGGCCAAAAAGATGGAGGAAGAGAATGTGAAAAAGTAAATGGATGATGCTTCATTTCTACCTCAATGCAAGAAACTAAAGAATTATGGAATAGACAAAGTGAGATTAAATAAAGATGTCTAGTCATCTTTGGTGATGTATTGCTGCAAGAAGGTTGAAGGGATCTTGGTCTGAGTTCACTATTATTTCTTGTCTGGAAAAGCAAAGCCAAGTGGACAGAACAGATTAAGAGACTGTTTGATAGCCTTCATCTCTAGGTATTAACAGATAAAGAGCTACAGCCCTGGGCAAGTGTGTCCATCCCAAACAGAAAAAAAGTAGAGCTTTTCACTGATCCTACTGGGTTTTTCTTGATACGGGAGGAAAAAAAACAAATAAATTAAACAAAAACACAATGTGCCTAAAGTAGAAATCAGGCCAAAAAGAAATTTTCATTAGTAAATATGGCCAGAGGTATAGCTGACTGAATAAATGTTTTTAAAAATAAGCACCTATAGAGTCTGCCTTCAGCTCATCTCAAGATTTCTAGGTCACTGGACTTGGAAACAAACTAAGAGTTGTCATCGATCTTAAGATCTAACTGGAGGATGGTAAACTAGCAGTGATCAGGAGAATCCTTTCAAACAACTTTGGGTTAAACACCTGGCTATATAGATCTCTCCTTCCTCAAGGAGGAGGATGAGAAATAGAAATTAAGTTTCCTTTTTTCCTCCCAATATAAGAAGAAACATGTTTCAAAGGTTGCAGAAGAGAAAACCTTTGAATAAGATATGCTACAATAAACAAAGATAATACAGACAGAATCAGCGATCTCTCCTTAGATAAAAATGAATTCTCAAAAAAATTATGTTACAACACATCAAAATGAAAAGAGAGCTAGGTAAAATAAAGTCATAGTTTAGGGTTAGCAATTTGTTGTTAACATTAAAAATGCTTTTTGAAGAAATAAAGATCAGAATCGACCTATGGAAAGACTGAGTCATCGGTAGAAAAGAGAATCTTAAGGAGCACTACCAGAATGTCTGGGGGAAATGACAATAAAAGAAAGGAAGATAAATTGATTTGGAAGATGTATATCTCCCTGAGTTTATGCAACCAATTGTGATGGTTAAATAAAGAGGCAAAAATGAAAGAATCCGAAATGATAATTAAAGCATTACTACAATAAATTCCTTGGGCTGAAAAAAGAAGCACTCTGTAGTTCAAAGTTATAATATTTATGGAAAACTATTTCCGTCTTAAGTATCCTAGAGTCAAAAAGTTTTCATTCACATATGAAGGTATCAAGAGAATGTATCCCACTGAATAAATCTGAACCTTCTAAAAAAAGAAATCATAAAGTTGTACTCTTTTCAATCAGAAAAATAATAAATAAATGTATTTATATAAATATAAATTTATTAATATTATATCATTATGATATAATTTAATATATTAATATCAATATCATTGTATTTCTTATAGATACATATTAAAATAAAATATATTTATTCATATATATAATGTGAAACTTGAAAAAAACCACTGAAGATGGATGCACCTACACATAAAGTTAAACCTAAGTAATGATAATCTAGAAAAATGGTAAATAAGCCCATATAGTGATAAACTAGAAAATCAGAATCTAATTATCTTAAAATGTGTAGAATATTTTAACAGACACAATTTTTTAAGGTAATAATGTTTTTCCAAATTTTCTACAATGATCATGTTATTTAAATATTAGAAAACAATTTTCAATTTAGGCCATGTGCAAATATCTGCACAGATCCACTTCCTGCTAAGCAGCCTGCTCAGACCTGGTGAGCAGTTGGAGTTGGTAACAGGTCCTAGATCAGAAGGTGACAGTCTGCACTTGTGCAGGACCCACCTCCCCAATCCCCTGCTGATCAGCCTCACTCACACACCTCCCAAAGGAGAATGGACATGGCTTTTACTCTCACCCACAGTCCTTCTAAGAGTTTGAAAATTGGGTCCTTGGTATGAGCAGTGAACTGGCTTCAACATTTTGAGTTGCTTTGGGGGTTTTTCACTTACTAAATTCACTTACTTGTGGAGCATAAGAAATAACACGAAGGACATTAGAAGGAAAGGAAAAGTGAAGAGGGAGGGAAATTGGAGGGGGAGGTGAACCATGAGAGACTATGAACTCCGAGAAACAAACTGAGGGTTTTAGAGGGGAGGTGGGTGGGGGAATGGGTGAGCCTGGTGGTGGGTATTAAAGTGGGTATCCATGTATTATATGGAGCACTGGCTGTTACATGTAAACAATGAATTTTGGAACACTACATCAAAAAATAATAATATGTCTGACTTAATCAGCTAAACACTATCTCTTATTAACATAAGAATCTACTAATAATAAGACCATGATTTCCTTTCAAAGGGTCTTATAAACGTTTCTCTGTGCTTACAATCACAGGTCCTCCTTGGTAAGGAGTTTTAAAATGAGGTGAAAGAAGAAAACCCGTTGATTTCATAAGAGCAACCACATGCTTCTCCTGAAAACCCTGTATCCTCATATTAAGACAGACCTCCTGCTCTTATTTCCATGTCCTTTGGTTGCCTGTCATCAGCATTCTCAAACTCTGTTGTGGGCTGCTTGTCCAGCTCTCTCCTTGTTAGGATGCCAGATCTTGCAGAGTTAAGGCCTCTTCTGATTTTTTTTTTTCTCTAAATCCCTTGTATCTTCCACAGTGTCTAGTAAAATCACTGAATGAGTAAATCAATTAAAATATGAATAAATGAGTGATTTTAATTTCAGAGTCATTCAAAACCTGGTCTTCAGGAACTCAGAA
This sequence comes from Mustela erminea, assembly GCF_009829155.1. Lineage (NCBI taxonomy): Eukaryota > Metazoa > Chordata > Mammalia > Carnivora > Mustelidae > Mustela > Mustela erminea. Next base: position 78,908,785 of record NC_045622.1, on the reverse strand, counting down.
GAGTTAACCATAAATATAGGATGAATAAAAGTTAGGTCAAAAGTTTAATGTCCGGGCACCTGGGTGGCTCAGTTAGTTGAGCATCTGACTCTTGATTTCGGCTCAGGTCATGATCTCAGGTCGTGAGGTCGAGCCTTGCATCAGGCTCTGTGCTCAGCAGGGAATCTGTTTGATGATTTTCTCCCTCTCTTTCTGCCTCCCCCAAAATAAAAATATATATTTAAAAAAGTTTAATGTCCATTATTCCCATTACTGTGACACTTTTACAAATAGGTATGAATTGGCCATCTCTGCAATCCTTAAATTTAACTCAGTTTATAGATTGTAAACCTCAGAATATAGAACATGGTAAGAGTTTGATCAATATATATAAAATAAACCCTTTTAGATTCTCAAGTTAGACCTCTAAGAATGTGGCCTCAAAGATATTTCAGAGATTCTTATAGGAATGTCCTATGCCTTTCTTGGTTTTGGAGGATTAATGTATTGAACCATATTAATTGTACACTTAAGAAAATGACTTTCTATTTGACAAAGATCAGTATATTATGATTACTACAAGTCAAGCTTAATTATTAGTTTCTATCCTATCATACTGCATAAAGTAAGGCAGGATGTATTTAAGTGGTGATTTGGGATTACTATTTGTCTCAGGATCAGGAATGGGATAGGAACAGGAGAAAAGAATGAAATACGTTGCAAGCTAAGTCTAATATTACGACGGGAAGAAGAGATGGGATTATATATTAAATGAGTGGTATTTTTTGAGGGATATTATTAAACTAGGAGAATATCTATACTTTTTTTTTTTTCATCTCTGCAAACAATACTCAGTGATCAGGGCCAGAGAGGACTATAGATACATCATAACCAGAGTCTTCTGGCTCAGGATCAATTTCTTGATCCTGTGGAACACACAATATTGCACAGGGTGTTGTACAATTTATTAGTTTTTAAATAAACCAAATGATATTTGGACTTCCAAGATACTATGCAAGCAGTACCTGAATTATTGCATAACTCCATCATAAAATAAACTCCCAATTTTTTTTAATTTTTATTATTTATTATTTTTTTTTTTTTTGCTTTACTCTGATTGCTCTTTTTCCCCATTGTCTGTCCTTCTTTTCTCTTATAAGTACTGACAAAAAGGACCTTCTGGGGTGCCTGGCTGGCTCGGTGGGTTAAAGCCTCTACCTTCAGCTCAGGTCATGATCTCAGGGTCCTGGGATCGAGCCCCACATCAGGCCCTCTGCTCAGCGGGGACCGTGCTTCCCTTCCTCTTTCTCTGCCTGCTTCTCTGCCTACTGGTGATCTGTCTACCAAATAAATAAATAAAATTAAAAAAAAAAAAAGAAACTTCTGCTCCTGTGCATTCTTTCTCTCTCTCAAATAAATAAATATCATTTTTAAAAGAAAAGAAGAAAAATGTACCCCTTGTCTTTAAGAGATTGATAAGAACAGAACAAATTTCAGCAGCAGAGTGTAAAAGAAGTGATACTGACTTGTTCTCACCATGGGTATAGGTAGAGATGAATTCCAGCTTGTATAACAAGTCTGACAAAAAGATTTCATTTCCACATGAACTCTGTCCGGGGGGTGCCATGTAAGGAAGCATTCTGAAGTCAGGCTTTGACTTGCACAAAAGAGGGGGAATGATAATTTAGAATACAGACATTTGCCTTCTCTGTTCTACAGTATCAATACTGCATGCGTGCATTGACAGTGCAAGCATTTGAAGTTTCTGTATGGAACTACCACCTTATACTACCTCCTTATAAAAATTAGATGCTGGGAAATTTTACTGAAAACATTTCCAAAGCATTACTATAGGCAGCATAGTTGGATTTTGATGCTGGATCAGCATTGAATTATCCCAAGGACAAGGCTGACTCTAACTGTTCTTAAAGCTCTTTGCTTCCTTTCAAAATTTTAAGTGATTCCTTGACCACAGGAGTACTTTTATGATTAAAGCAGGTGTCCAAACTGATGACAGCCAGTTACTTCTTCAATAAAAATGGCTAAGAGATACTTACAGTGTTTCAACAGAGGTATCAATGGAAAAGAACATAAACCCTAGCAGAGATACCTCAACAGGTTTCAAATTTCATTGAATGTTGTATTTTCAATGGTTAGCATAGTGCCTGGAACACGGAGGTCTTCTGTTAAGTTTTGCCCAAAACACATAATTGTGGGGCCTAGGATATGCTGCATCATGATTCCTGGTCCCCCATCATGTCTCGTTCCAGTACAAACAAACTTAGAACTCAATATTCACATCCAGGTGAAATAGCAACAAATGTTAAAATCCAGATTTGAGAGGGTAGGATGGAGGATACACTAAAGGGAATGGGTATTGTTCGAGAAGGTGGTTTAGAGAAGCGTGAGAATGGAAGGGAATCTTGCTGAGATGGTAAGAAAATTTTCATCACCATCTATACGGATCTATCACCATCTATAGGATCGTCACCATCCTATAAAAAGTGAGGTATAAGCTGTAACAGAACTTTTGAAAGATTCTTTGTTGATATCTCTGCTGTATCTTATAACTGACTGAATTTCACAAAGGGCCAAAATCCTTCCCCTTTGCACTGTGTACAAAGATCATATCCTGACATGTTTACAGTAACTATTCATCAATGCGCTATTTTTTCCTAATCCAATTTCTTCAGTGTAACTCATGATAGAAAGAAGCTACTCTCCCTACCCCCAGTGTATCTCATGGTACACTAGCAAGTCCATAGGATTTAATCTCATGTTTGCCACATATTAGCTATGTGGTCATGTGCAACTTCCTTAACTTCTCAGTCTGTTTCCTTATCTGCGAAACAGACTTTTGTCTCAAAGTGTTAACATAAGAATTATGTGACAGAACATATATACAATGGTTAGCACACTGATGGACACACAGTGGGCTCTGAACTATTATCAGCTCCTTTCAGCCAGCTTGGTAAAAGCCTCTATAAAGAAGAAGATATGCACCCACATTGCTGGTCCAAATTCTAGCTCTGTTAAGCACCTGTCTTACATTACCAAATGCTCAGCTTATGTTACTACATAAACTATCAGTCATGCTATGGTTCAATTTCCTTACTGTAAATTGGAGTGAGTAGTACCTTCTTTGATGGATTTCTGAGAATTAGATGGGTTAATGAATATCAAGCACACAGTGATGAGCCATCTTCAGTAAGCTCAATTATAAGCCCTCCGTGTTTCAAGACCGCTATCTTTAAAAACCTTCAATGAACACATAACATCTTTTCACTTACTGAGCAGTTAAATAAGATTTAAATCTGACAAAATATTCTTGGAAGAAATAAAATTCAAATATATTAAGCTTTATATCTATTTAATATCTTTCATATCAAGGATTTTTAATTAGGCTGAAGAAATGAATATTAGATAATTTCAAAGAAGACTTGATTGTCACATTTCCAGTTGGCTAACAACGGTTGGTTTTTCAAGATTCGGTCTGAAGCAGAGAAAGGTTCAGAATCTCCCCACCTTTTTTTTTTACTTTTTGATATCAAATCATACCATTCCTAAAGACCATACAGTACTCAAGTACCCTGCAGGACTCCAATTATATAAAGAAAATTGTAATAATTGGGTCTTAAACATCATATTTAGATAGAATTTTCTCAGGCATACTTCATTATTCAGTTATACAGTGTTTTTAGAGAGAATAAATTAAGTTTTGCAAAACATGATTTTATATGGACTATGGACTAAAGTAACTGCTTATTTGTGACTTAAATTCTAGAGTACTCTTTTCTAGCTGGGTATAAGTGCCTGTGAGTGGGTGATTTCTTCACATCTGGTAAGAATTATGACTAACTGCAAGCTGTTCAGTGTGGTACATACCACCAACTCACTTGTCTTGGAGCAATGTGTGAGAAATAGAAAAGCATTATTCAAAATATGAATGCTCCAAAGGAGGCATTATACCAAAGATAGTATTTTAAAAGACAGTGTTTTCCTCAGTAAGGAAATTTGAATTTACTGCTTTACCCCCAATTTTCTTGTCTATGGTTAGTGACTGACATCTGAAAGCTATTTCTTTTTTATTATATCAGGCCATGACATATTTTATAATATATAAAATATGGTGAAGAGAAAGATGTAATTTGAACCCTTTCTATATAAAATTCTTTGTAATTATCACTCTATACTTTCATTTCATGAATATCATTTGGTGAGCAAAATATCATAAATAATCAAAAATTATTAATACTATATCAGAAGTAAATATAAATTCAGAGACTAAAAGTCATGTGAATCATTTTTTGATAATTCTATTTTCAAAATTTATACCTTATGTTGAAATTTGTAGATTGAACATGATTAAAAAGAAGTAAGTCTAAGAATTGGACTGTAAAGAAAAAGTGTTAAACTTGACTTTTCCTGACCTATGTTTAGTAGGAACATTTATTCTACAAACATAAATTATACTGGAATGTTTTAGAACTTCTTAAGATCAGAAAAAGTAGCAAAAAAATAGAGTCAGATTGGTATATGCATTTTTTTTTTAAGTACACACTACAGCAAGTTATCCCCTAAACAACCCTACCAGTTCCAATTTACATAGGACAAATGGGAAATTTAGAGAAATAAGAACATTGGCAAAAATCATACACTACAAATCCCAAGAAGCATAATTTTTTTAAACATTTAATTATTTATTTTTGAGAAAGAAAGAGAGCACGGAGGGGCAGAGACAGAGGGAGAGAAATCCTCAAGAAGACTCCCCACTAGGTGTGGAACACCATGTGGGGCCTATCTCAGGACCCTGAGATCACAACCTGAGCCCAAATCAAGAGCTAGAAGCTCAAGTGAGCCACCCGGGGGCGCCAAGAAGTGTCATTTGAATCCAAGCTGCTTGACATCTCCATTCAAGTTCTTGACATTATCTCATTCATTATAAGTCTGAGGCCATCTTATGTTACTATGTTCAGTCGGTAGTCAAGGTAATTCTAGGCAAGTACACTGTAAATGTACCACTGTCTGGAAATACACCACTGTGCCTATTAAGATCCACAGGTTCACGGCTAAACAACTTTTGAATAAGTCCAAATAGAGCTAATGTTAGGAAATTAGAGTCATTTTACCAAAAAGGGAAAAGAAGTTGAATTTTTGCAATCAGCTAAACTTTGGGAGAATTATTTGAAAAATGCTTTGGGAAATATTGATATAACCAAGTGGAAGTAGAGATTATGTAGGCAAACAGAAAAACCCTGTGCTGAGTAATGGGCAACCATTAATTTCACTGATTTGAAGTTAGGATAGGGAGCTACTAGTGTTTTACAAAAACATTAGTCACCAAATATTGAGCCTACTATATAAGCAATTGCTGTAGAAGGAATTAACCATACAGAATTGCTCATTCTCATGACATTTCCACCTCTGGATAGCTACCTTAGTTCTGCCACTCCTACTTGTGTGACCTTGAACACTAGCTTTTCTATCCTTCAGTCTTCTCAACTGTGAAATTACAGTAACAGATATGTCTCTTTATGAAGATTAAGTAGGATACTATAAGCAATATACTTTAAACAGTGTCTGGCAAAGAACACATGTTTAATAATAGTATTTGTTATTCAGAGTTCATAAGTAAGGAAATTGAAACACATTGAAATTAGCTTGCCCATGGTCACTATGTGAACAGTTTTAAGATTTGAACACAATTCTGTGATTTCATATTATGCTTCTTATTTCACATAGTGTTTTCACCATGACTTTAAATTATGACAATGAATTATTAAAAAAATAAATAAATCACCACAAACCTAATGCACATCTTCCATATATGTAAATCAAGAAGAACTATAAACTTTTACAATGTATTGTACTTTTAAGGCCCTGCCCTGAATTATTTCATTATGGGAGGGTATGCGCTAAAGCTTCCTTATTTTTCAAAAAGTTATACAGTAAAAAAATAGGACCTAAAATACCTACAGCAAATATAAGGAGCTGATAGCATTTGAGGTATTTATAAGGGTCAATATAGAAGAACTGAAGGCAAAGTCTGAGAGCTCTTCTCTACAAGTCAGATAACTCATTTGCTGAACTGTCCAGTAAATGAGACAAGGCAGTAACTCCCATTTAGGAAGTTTCCTCATACCTTAAAAAGGAAGGATTTGGTGGGGGGGGGCACCTGGGTAGCTCAGTGGTTTAAGCCACTGCCTTCAGCTCAGGTCATGATCTCAGGGTCCTGGGATCGAGCCCCATATCAGGCTCTCTGCTCAGCGGGGAGCCTGCTTCCCCCTCTCTCTCTGCCTGCCTCTGCCTACTTGTGATCTTGCTCTCTGTCAAATAAATAAATAAAATCTTTAAAAAAAAAAAAAGGAAGGATTGGGGATTGTAGTTAATATAGAGACGCACTAAAGTTATATTTTCTTAGGACTAAATGCATGTATTCATCTAAGTCTAGGATCTACATAGTTTACCTCTACTACTAATAGAGAACACCTATTCACAACCTGCTGTAGCCCACACACTTTAATTCATTATCTCATTCAGTGTTTACGTAGTTACTATTTTATTTTATTTTTTTTAAAGATTTTATTTATTTATTTGACAGAGAGAGATCACAAGTAGGCAGAGAGGCAGGCAGAGAGAGAGAGAGGAGGAAGCAGACTCCCTGCTGAGCTTAACCCATTGAGCTACCCAGGCGCCCATAGTTACTATTTTATAAAAGTTTTTCAAATGGGCTCAGTTGTTAGAACCCTATAGGATGCATGCTTGCTAAGGACACAGATTCCTAGTCTCCTCCCCTGGAGGGAGAAGAGACTATACATCTGGAGGGACTGAAGAATTGCATTTAACAAGAACTCCAGATGATTCTTCAGATCTTGAAAATTTGGATCTTCTAATTAAAAACATGAGCTAAGGTAGATGAAACAAATTGCTCAAGATACCACTGAGTGATGGAAACACAGTTTAAACTGGACCTTGTACATGTATCTGGAAAGCCTGACCCCTTGCCCCCTGACTAAATTGCTGTTAAATGTGCATATACAATTTTATAAGATATAAGATATATACAATTTTAGGGAGTGTCTGGGTGGCTCAGTTGGTTAACCATCTGCCTTTAGCTCAGGTCATGATTCCAGAGTCCTGGGATTGAGCCTTACATTGGGCTCCCTGCTGAGCAGGGATCCTGCTTCTCCCTTCTCCCCACTTGTGCTCTCTCTCACTATTTCTGTTGCTATCGCCGTCTCTCTCAAGTAAATAAATAAAATGTTTAATATATATGTATATACATATTATATAGATATAAACATATACTTTTACATAAATACATTTTCATAAATATATACACACACACAACTTTAGGAGTTGACAGATGTCTTTTGGTCATCCTATTAATTTTCTAGAAATGGAATGCTAAAAAGTGCACCTAAGACTAATACAGTGCCTTTAAAAAACAGTCTTCATGTCCACCCAGTTTTATGCATGGGGAAGTCCTCTCCTCCAATGCCAACTTGGTCTCAGTGCCAGTGAGGATGTGAATAGAGGGACTCGTGTTTTGGTAACCGTGGATCCTGCATTTGGTTCTGATTTCTCATGTGCCTGCTGGGTTGGAACAAATCAGAATTTAAAGTAAATGCTGCTTTGTAATGCAGTTAGTTTAGCAGTTAAGGTAGTGATGTGAAGGGACATGTAGGTTTGTTGTACCAATGCATTGTCTGCTGGAATATGATTTCACACTTCTGTAACTTTTGATGAACTACAGAGTCAGAAGGTATCACTGACATTATCCCATCTAAAGTTATTTTACTGAAGCCACATAATGGACAGTGAGCTATCCATGATGTAGCTCAGAAATCACTGAAATCTGCCTGGAACTCTGATAGTTTTATAGAGGAGAAGAGATAAAACCAGAGGACAAGCTACAGACAGCCAGACAGTGGAAATCAAATGGGAGTGAACAGCCTTTCAGCTGCCTCAGTTTTTTTGTTTTGTTTTGTTTTGTTTTGTTCCTTCCTCCAGAGAACTTGGAGCAAGTAGGCTTCCTTATTTCCTTATGGAATGCAGAACAATTCTAAGGTAGACCTCAGAGTCAGGAAGGGCTGTGTTCACCACTCAGTTCTGTCACTCATTAAGAGCTAATGAGCTATATATACCTCAAAGAGCTACACCTCAATTCTCTCACCTTGAAAATAGGAAAAATGATACATGGAACTACTAAAGGTTTAGTGAGCATCAAATATGAAGTGTACTTTTAAGCTTTGGGGTGAGTAGTATCTACACTGTATTTGCTGTTGCTGCTGCTGGTTTTCGTGGTGGTGTTATCATTATCCTCCTCTACAATCCTGAGAGTGGGGATGATTACCCACGGATCTGGATAAAGAACCTATGGCTCAGAAAAGGCAAATTCCCAAGTTACAGAGATAGTGACAGAATTCAATCCCAGGGAATTCCAATCCATGTTCTTTTCATCAAGATACACCTATTTAACATTAATCTACACACTTTACCTTAATACTTTCTAAACATCTGCATAATTGTAAAATACTGAAATATTAAACAGAAAGAGGCCAGGCCTTTTTTTTTTTTTTTTTTTTTTTTCGGTTTGGGTTCTTTTGAGAAGTTGATTTATATAATTATCAACCCCCAATTTTTTTTTTTCAGTAACATCCATGGGCAGAGTAGAATGTTAAATCCTTGATTCAAATGAAGACTTACGCTCCTTAGAGTCCTCAAGAAATGTGATATTTTGGGTAATTGAACTTCTAGATAGCTTTGAAACACACATATTTTTATCCTATAATTATTTTGGATGGAATTTCTTTTAAATGTTATCACTTCTCTTCATTCCTAAGAGGATATTTATTTATCACATATTCTATACTATTTTTGCTAATTCAAAGTCATCATTTTAAACCTCAATATCCTTACTTTGAAGTGACACAGTAATTCTTCTAAGCCATTGGACGTATGCAGCATTTTTAAAGAAAATGGTCCAAGATGGCTGCATAGTATTCCATTGTAAATATATAGACCACATCATCTTGCCATTTGTAAGGACCTAGATGGAACTAGAGGGTATTATGCTGAGTGAAATAAGTCCACCAGAGAAAGACAATTATTATATGATCTCTCTGATATGAAGAATTTGAGAGGTAGGGCGGGAGGTTCTTTGGGGGAAGGGAGGGAAAAATGAAACAAGATGGGACCAGGGAGGGAAACAAACCATAAGAGACTCTTAATCTCAGGAAACAAACTGAGACTTTTTGGGGTTGGGGGAGAGATAGGTGGCTGAGTGATGGACACTGGGGAAGGTATGTGCTATGATGAGTGCTGTGAATTGCGATGATTCACAGCGCTGTACTCCCGAAACAAATAATACATTATATGTTAACAAAAAAAAAAAAAAAAAAAAAAAAAAAAAAAGAAGAAGAAAGAAAAGAAATGGCCCCAGACACATGTGTTTCCTATTTGGATAGAAATTTCTCTACATTCCCTTCATAGTTGGGCTCTCCCCCTGTTGGGAGATTATCATTAGGGAACTAGAGTTGTAAATATGTAGGAAATCTACAGAGGAGGTAAAGAAAGAGAAGGGTGAAAATTAAGAGACAGAGTATAAAGACCTGAGGGGCTTTCCATTAGATTCAGTGCCTAATCCTTTGTGATCAGGATGATAGTCAGCACCAGCCTGAGAGAAGTACAGTTTCTGACCCCAAAATATCCACCCCCCCCCCAAATTTTTTTCTCCTACGTGGCAGGAATTTTTTAAAGGAGGCAATGCCTTCTCTTCTCATAAATAAAAGAATCAACTAGCAAAATACCAGGGAGAGTCAGTACACACGTGTGAATACATTTCTGTCAGTGTATAAATGGCTCCAGATTTTTTTTTTCTCATTTTACCAGGGGAAGAGCATAAGAAAATCCTAGATCCTAAAGATATGAGTGAGAGGAAAATGAGACTTAAACAGTGGATATCAGAGATTCTGAAACTAGGTTTTTCCCCCAGCAATGTCCCTTCAGGGTCTTGGGAACTAGGAACTGAACACAAAGCAGGATGGCTGCTGAGAGGCCTCACAGATGGGCACCTGCCATTGCAAGTAATTTATTTTGAGGAAAAAAGATAGAGAGAGAGAGAGAATACATGTGCTTTGTGGTTTGCAGATTCCCAAGTACATGTAAAGATTATTATTATGATTAAGCCACTTCTTGAGTAGGAAGTGTTTGATTCCATGGAATTATTAAAAACACTCTTTTCATGTTTACCAAATGTCCCTTAGAATAATGATGAATCACTTAACAGCTTCAGCTAATTCCATTAAGCCCAAGCCTTTTAGGACAGGCTGTGTTTGAGGTGACCTATGGTTTCCCTCAAAGTCTTGCTGGCTGTATTGGTAAATAACAGCCACTACAAGCCAGAGCTCACATTGTCCTTTTCTTGCCCACTTTTGCTTGACACATGAATTCATCCTCCATCAAGTGAACAGAGCAAGCCAGGCTGGGAAGCACAGTTGGACTTTCACCAGATATCACTGCTGACTTGCCAGCTAATGTGTTCCTCCAATATGTGCAAAGGCAAAGGCAAAAACACAGTCCTAGTTCTCTGTAAGCATAATACACTCCAGTGTAATCTTGAGACTTCAGAAATAAACTGTGGAATACTCTGCCCCCTCCCCCATTCTCCCAGTTTACTTCCTAATTTATTAAGCCTCTTAATAAAACAATGTAAATTTAATCAAAGTAGAATAAAAAATTATTAGAATATTAAAAAATTAAAAACATATGTAGGTCTCTTCAGAAAAGAAAACTTAACTGGCTTTGTCAATAAACAATATGTCAACATCTTCCTAGAAAAATACAGAGTTTCCTATAATTTGCATAAAGGTTATGTTTAGCAAACCTCTCAGACTTCCTACTACACAAAGTTTTCTGAAGAAGACTTTTGCAGTAATAGGTTCATGAATGAAAGCGTTCTTGACAATGCCATCGCTAAGCACCATATCTGACATATGGCAAGAGCTTAGTAAATATGGGTTGAGTGGAGAGTGAATAAGTACAATTTATCTGCAGTGAAATTTTGAAATTATGAAATGAACATCTAAACTTACTCTATGGGAATTTTTGAGAGGCCTTCCTGAGAAATGGGCATGGGAGTTGTGTAGTTTGTGACTGTAAATCAAGACTATTGCAACGAATTTTTAGATGACCTGGAGTCTCATTTTCCTTAAAAATACCCCAAAATAACAAAAGTGAGACAAAGTAAAATAAAGGGCAACAACTTCTAAGGGAACTGTTGAGGGTGTTGTTGTTGTTGTTGTTTTTACTCTTAAGTAGTCAAGAATAAAAGCAGATGGGCCTGGAAAGAAGAATAGCCATCATTATTTTTTTATTATTATTATTAATTATTCACTATATTTATGGGTCCCAATCTGTACGCCAAACTGCTGAACACATTAGGGGTTTGCAATGTAGATACTATTTTCATTTCACAGAGGTAGTAACTGGTAAAGAAAAAAACTTGTAAGTAGTATATGTAGTATTAAAATGCAAGGCTGAAAATGAAGATTGCAGATTAAATTAATGGAGAAATCTGGTTTTTCAGATAGTATTTCATTTTACAGAAAACAATTCTGGCATCTATTAGACTTATTGAAAAATGCTGATTACCCAATTAGATAGATATTACTATCAGTGAGGGAATTTGGATCAGGGATTGATTAGATTACTACATAGTTCTACATACTACATACATTACTACATAGTTCTCCTGGCTTGCTGAGAGTTTATTTTACTTATTTTTTAAAAGATTTTATTTATTTATTTGTCAGAGAGAGAGAGAGAGACAGAGAGAGCACAAGGAGAGGCAGAGAGAGAAGCAGGCTCCCCACTAAGCAGGGAGCCCAATGTGGGATTTGATTCCAGGAGCCTGGGATCATGACTTGAGCGGAAGGAAGATACTCAACCAACTGAGCCACCCAGGTGCCCTGCTTGCTGAGAGTTTAAATAGAGAGTGTGTCTATTTTTCAAGTGATAGTGAACATTTTTAAAGTCTTACACTAATGGTGTTCTCTGAATATCCCATGCTCTTTCTAGGTATTATAGAGTTGAAATCAAAATAAAAACAAACTTTAATTTCACTTGATTAAAACAAAAAGTCATCCCCAGAAACTGGTTTGCTCAGCTAAATCAATCCATCCTTCCTTCCTTCCTTCCTTTCCTCCTTCCTTCCTTTCTTAGATTTTATTTATTTATTTGAGAGAATATGGTGAGGTGGAGAAGATGGGGGGGGGAGGGTCAGAGGGAGAAGCAGACTCCCTTTGCTCAAGGTTTTTAAGCTAGTTAACAAAGGCAAGCTTGGTAATTAGAACCCTATAGAGTTCCAGCATATTCTCCATTTTAATGTGAAGTTTTCAGGTTAATGTTATGCTGAAAAGCACCCCTAAAAGCTTTCTGTCTCATGCTTCCTGGATCAGAAAGCATCTAAAATCTTATTTTGCTTCTTCTTTGAAAGATTAAAGATTCTCAGTTTGTTACATCTTTTTGGAATGCCCATTCATGGTTAAGAAGCAATTAACCAGAACCACTTTATTGGTGCTTCCTTTCCTATCCCTCCTCCTCTCCACATTTATCCTTCTGCTAAAGTTGCTTTTTGTGCCAAAAAGTAAAAGACTTGAAAATAATGCTCATAATGCACCATAAAGGAAACCAAATGTTTTGGGACAGTATGAAGAACAAAGATTTGTACTATTTTTTATGACTCACTTTGAGCAATCACAGGTGGTCCTTAAATTGGCAGTTGTTAGCTTTTAAAAGCAAAATATGTATGCATACATAATAATAAGTTGTGTGGGGACCATTTCAAGGTTCCATGTTCCAAGAATGAGTCACCTATAGCCATGCATCAGAGAATAATAATTGTATGAAGCTAAGGTAAAGTTCCTACTATCTTTGTCTTCATTCTTAAAGTGTATATGTGTTTAAAGTAATGATTAAAGAGAACATGACTTCTTGAAACATTTTAATTCTCTTTGGAACACTTAGATTTTACGTGGAATGGCACAACATATGTTTTCAAAAGAACCTAGAGAATTTGGACTGTAACAGTACAAAATTATGGAATTTGAAGCTCAATCAGTCCCATATTCTGCCTAATGCAGGAATCCCTATTAGATTATCCCTGGTATGTCCATCCAGATTTTGCTTTAAAATAGTCAACAATCTATACAGAAACAATTGTTGACTGTAGATAGATAGATGGACAGATAAGAGTACAGATAATAACATAAGTAAATATTCACTTCGCTATGAATGAGTCAAGTTACCATTCTAGAATTCACATATCTTAGGTACCTGTGGTCAACTGTGGCATAACTGCCATCATCATTATTAATTCAATAAAATGGTAATTATGTTATTTAATACATGTTTTTGGACCAACTGCAAAGAATTGTAAATATGCCTAAACATAAACATGCTCTAGAAAAATACTTTTCAACAAAATAGGGAATAAGGACTAAAGAGTGAAGATAACTAGGGATATTTCTTAATTTGATTATGAGCATAGGTACTCATACCACTGCATCCAGAGAGAAACATGAAGGAGAAGCTAAGAGAGATAATACAAAGCCCCCAGAAGAGGAACCTACCAACAATAACAAAAGCCTGAAACGCAGAATCAAACATAGGATGTGGGCAAAATTAAGTTTTCCAAGAAAGTTTCAGAACCCTTTCAACAGGCCAACTTCTCGAACTGTCCAAAAATTCATTTATCTAGGACTGTGTAAAAGCATCTCAAGTAAGAGATTTATTCATGTGAAGCTTCTTAGGCATTTGAATGACAGACTGGGGCAAACAGGGTCCAATATTTCTGTCCTCAAACCTCAGAGCACTACTGGGCTGGTAAAACAACCCTTACTCAGCTGGTTTACTGCAATGCAATGAAACAGTCTTAGGAGAGATACTACATTAAATCAAGTCCCTGAAATGACGAATTCCGCTTCTCCCTGGGACCGTGCGGAGGCTCAGAAATCAGACTCATCTTGGATGCAGAGTAAAGAAGCTTTTTTTTTTTTTTTTTTTTAAACTTCACAGAGTTCTCCACCTCTGCGTCGCATTAGCCTGGAAAGGATGCTCCTACACAACTGCAAGGGCATGCAGAGGGGGACGTGACGCCCTTAGGGAGGGGGGACCAAGATCCCAACTGACCTTTTTGCTGTTTAAAGGACTGAATCGAGCCTGAGTGGTGGACCATTTTCACTCTGCGCGTCCCCGCTGGGTTCGGAAGCTGTCCGAGAGGGAGGCGGAGGAACAGGAGCCAGACTCTCTGAGAGGCTCCCGGGCGCCACACAATCCCTGAGCCTCCGCGAGCGCGCTGCAATCCAACACCTGCTTTAGCCGGCACTTTGCTCCTAAGGCTGCGCGCCCACCGTTGTTATGGCAACGCCGGAGGGCGGTCCAGAGTCCAGCTCCCCTTAGCGGCTACTCGGGGAATTAACCTCGCATCCCCAGAGCGTCCAGTGCCGCAGTGTGGGTGGGCGTTGCGTTGGGTTTGCCTGGCAAGGGAGGGGAGGACTTTTCTTAGCGACTATAAATAAATCCTAGCAAATCTCTGGAGCCACTGAGTAATTACCTCTTTTTCAAGTTTCGAGTCTGGTTATTATATTGAGACACAGTTTTGATTTCCTGAAAGTTGGTCTGTAAATACTGGCACTTACAGAAGGGCAAAGCTGATCTCGCCTCTGAGAGAAATGCAGCAGCAGATGGAGAGACGTTTCTGTCTTTCCCTCTCAAACTCGAGCATAGAAATATGGATAACTTTCACTTAGCCACTAGAATGGTTTTATTAGATAAGTTATGTTAAATGTCAAGCACATTACACGTGAGTTATCCTCTTGTATTTGAGCTATTGAGGCCTCGAATCATACGATAGTGACATTGGGCCATTTATTTACCTACTAAGTAATAGGTGTTGAGAAGACACTATCTACCATGCTAAATGTAATCCTCACAAAAGCCATATAAAGTAGATAGAATATTATTTTAATATAGTAAAAGAAACTGAGGCCTGGGACAACAAAGAATTCTCAAGACCATAAAAACCAACACTTTAGTTAAGAGAGGTGATATCTGACACGCAAAGGGGTGAAGTAACTTGGGGAGGACCAAATCACAGTGGCCCCAAAATAGGGACAGGAGCCAGTTCGGCACCTTCCTCAGTGGCCTCTCTCGTCTTCTTACCTTCTTCTTCCTGCTGCCGGATTCAAACCTCATAGCTCCTCCTGGAAGATGGAGCATTACCGCACAGACACAGAAAGCAACTATGCTTTTCCTGATTTTTGAAGGTTTGTGAGACTAACTCAGTCAGTTGAAGAATTTAATTAAAGGGAGATGGAAAAGAGAAAGATGGAATGATGTCAAGGTTTTCAAAACCCCAAACAGGTTGAGTTACCATCATGCTTTGATTTCACCTGTAGTGTATAGCACAAGGGCAGTAAAGGAATGCAGCTTTGGACAGGAAAACATTCCAGTTAAATATGACTGCATAATCACTCTGAAACTAAAAGATTTAAACTAGAATTTATTAATATCTCTCATGATATTTCAGAAGTTGGTTAGTCAGCCTGGTGGTTCTGACTAGATTTTTCTTGAGTTTTCTGTGGCTAGGCACTGAGGAGAGAGAAATTTGATTCTACTCTCAGGGAAAGGCATATAGCATAGAATGTGCAGCCTTCTTTAATGAAGGATAATGGTTTTTCCAGAAGGAAGATGTTGAACATTCAGTAAAAGCCCAGGATGCAAACATTGAAGAAATACTTGGTAATGAAAAATTAACTCAGTGTGAGTTTATCTCCAACTGAAGACCCCTTCTTGAATGAAGGATAATGGATTTTCCAAAAGGAAAATGTTGAACATTCAGTAAAAGCTCAGAATGCAAACATTGAAGAAATACTTGGTTATGAAAAGTTAACTCAGTGTGAGTTTATCTCCAACTGAAGATCCAGAAAAAAACCTCAGAGATTATCTCCACAGAGCTTCATTTTACAGCTATTTTACAAAGGGGGCTTTGAAGCCCGAAGCAATAAATGAATATCTGAGTTTGTCTTGGTTATGTTTATTTCATCTTCAGTTAAAATTCTAATATAGCTTGACTTATAGGTCATTCTGACACAGTCCAACTCATTGGATTCTAATAGCACCCAATCTCATGATTACATTAGATCATATAATTAAAGACTAGTTCATGGCAGCAAAGCAAAGCTCAATAAATATCACATACTATTATAATTATAACTCCTGAGGATCTGATCTTCTTTTACAAACACTTTTAAATCACTATTGGAATCAGAAATATTTTTGAAATATGAGCTTTAATTCAATTTATGATCAGGAGGAACAGTTGAAAGAATTAAAGGCTCATGGTTCTACTCTACACTTCCAGGCATAAGGACATCTTCAATTTCCTAGAACCTCTTCTTTGTGCTGATGTCTTATTTTCTCCAACCACAACTCAGCAGGAGGTAAGGATGTATAGGCACTGGAGCTAGGAATGAGTTAAGAATTTGAACCTCATTAGAAATTAATTATTTTTAAAAAGCGATTTTGTATATCTAACACCACGGCACCCTAGCCTCTGCAGTGCAACTATGATTAAATTATATTCTCATAAAGTTGATTAGTTTTAATTAGTAATATTTTAGGCTGGACTGACATACTGGCTAGCAGGGAATTCAAAGAATATCTTTGCTTGTTTTAAAATCGTCTTTTAAGGAAGGTTGCTAGAGGAACAGCTTTTGTGAGGGGCCTAGGCAATTTCAAGCACCATCTGCTTTACAGGAAAGGCAATGCAAAGAGAAGGAAAGGCTGTATGTGTATGTGTATGTATTCTGAAAGTGGAGATGGAGGGGTTTGAACAAAGACCTTCCCAAAAAATAAATCTTTCTGTGATCTGATAAGAAATATTTTGAATCTAACATTTCCATTGTAGAAAGTTTAGAAATGAATACTTAATAGCCTCATCAGAGAAGGCTAAACTGATTTTTTTTTTTTTTTACTATTTTTGGTTTCAAATTTCTTTCTTCAAATTTTAAAAATGAGAAAATACTTTATATAATGTTCAGTGAGGGAACATGATTATCATACATAATGATCTTAACTATGTTTTGCAATATATTAAAAAAAAAAAGACTTGAAAGAAACATACCAAAATGTCCAAAATAACTAATTTTGCAAGTAAGGATTAAGGCTGATTTTTTTAGACCTCCATATTTTTTTTGACATGTTCTACACTGAATTAATATTGATTACATACATATATTTTTAAACTCCTTCAGTATCTATCATTCTACCAATCTAATTTTTCTTTTTCAGTCTTGGACCCTGGTTTTCTTTGTTCTGTTTCCTTGCGCAGGTCTCTGCGGTGTTAGCTCTCCCACAGCTCACCACCTGTCTCCTGTCCTTCTTAGGTAATTAATCTATCAGGCCCCATGCTAACTTTTGCCTCCCCAAGAGGTAAGAAACTCTGCTTTTACATCAAGCGGTTTTCTATTCCTTTGAACTCAGAAATATGACCATTTAGCTCAGCCAATTGTGAGGTTCCCCATTTTGTGCTCTATCACAGGAACTGAGAGAGTTCTGTCGTTACCTCTTTGTATCTTGAATAAATGACTTAATTGAAACTGGGATTGCCGATTCTGCTTCTCTTTGCCTCAATGGAAACTGAAATAAAGATATTCTCTTTGCAGTCATTCTCTTTCTAGAATCCAGTCATTTAAGGTATTAATGGACAAAATGAAATAGCCAAGTCACACCGGTAATGGGTTTATTTGCAAAGAGTAAGGAAGGGAGAAGGGGAGAGAGAGTTCTCCCAGAGACATTCTTATAGGGAGACTCTGATCTCCCTGAGAACAGATAGAGTGTTTCTGTTTCTTCAGAGACCAGTACAGTTCCAGTCACACAAGCTCAATGAATACTTACTAGTGAATAAATAAAGAAAGTAATTAATTTAAAATGACTTCAAGAAAAATGCTGCTTTAGTGACCTGAGCAGTTGTCTTCTTTATGCAAAACCAAGAGAAATGATATTAAACCACTTATATATTTTATATATATATTTATATTTAATCTATTAACTACTTTCTTGGTTCTAGTCACTATCCATGGTTTATTAAAGGTATAAATAAGCTCTTGAAAAAAACGAGTGCTGTGATAAATGGAAGGGTGGAATACAATTTAACAATTGCTTCCCCAAAGCCTTGGGCTCCTGGGCACACGTGACAGTGTAACAACAGGTTAGTCCTGCTGACAGCCAGTCTAGACACTCAGAGAAGCATTCAGAAGTGACGTTCCTAATGGATCTAAGTGAGTAAGAGAAAGCACTGGAGGAAAATCAGCAGCTTCTACCTAATCTGAATCTAGCCTGAGGTGGTCTTGTTACACAGTATTCTGAAGAGACAGGGACACAAAACAGTTTAAGAAGACAGCATTAAGAGAAGGCAGATGTGTAGAATAAAGGAGGTAATGACAGAATAAACATTTTCTATTTTACTTCTCTAACTTGAAAACTTTACCATTATTTCAAGTTGTCTACAGAATGGAGTCCATGTTTATCATTCTATCATTCAAGGAGCTCCATGATCTGCTCTCAGCACTTTCTAATCTTGTTTCTAAGACTCTCTATACTCAGTTTTGGTCCTACAATGGTTTTCTTCCTCATAAGCCTCTCTGCTTTTGCTGCTGCTGTTTTCTGCACTTGGGATGCTCCTTCTAAAACTCCTGTCCTAGTCATGTTTTCCCCACCCCTACTCATCCTTTAAGGCCCCAGAGCAATGCCAATTCTAAAACGAAGACTTCCTCTTTCCACATCCACCCACTATGAAGCCAATTAGATGTGAATTTAATCTCCTATAATTCCTATAGAATATGACTAACATCATTTCATGGCATTTTTCATCATGTTTGTATTATGCATTAGATATACACTCCTTTGAAAGTTATCACAAACATTTATTGTTTGTCAAAAAAGTCTAATAATAAGACATTCAAAGATAAGTCCAGTGTATTAATTACCTTTCAAAATTTACATGCAAGACTGTGGTTTTATATTGTTCTGTGATTTTACTTATTCTAGGTAGATAATTTCATAAAGATTGGTCCTGTTGTTTTGAAAATCTAGGACTGTAATAGTTGTTGGTTTATTTTCTACATCTGTTCATCTTCATAAGCTCTTAAACTGATACTCTGGTCATATTGACTACTCTACCACATTTGGTGAGCTTCCATGCTCTTGAGTCAACTTTTCCATAAATACTCACCTAGAGTTCTAGGTGTGAATGTTGTTTATAGCTAGCATCTACTCTTATAGCCTGATGCTTCTATCAACTGGTATAGGTCTGTGCTGTGTCAGTTGTTGGGGTTATTTGCCAGTTGGAGTGGAAATAAAGTAGCTTCTGCAGTTACCTATTTTCTTTTCAGAGAAAATAAGTGTGTGGTCCCTGGGAAGCTGGACTAACTGGCTGTGAATACACTGTGCTCTCTGTTTGAATATAACCAGTCCAGGGGGAGTAAAGAATGTGTCTACTGCCTTGACATTCTTCCAAAGACATTAAAAATGTAATATTAAGAAATCCTTTAGAGATACCTGGGTGGGTCTGTCGGTTAAATGTTTGCCTTCGGCTCAGGTCATGATCCCAGGGGCCTGGGATGGAGTCTCACATTGGCTCCTTGCTCAGAAGGGAGCCTGCTTTCCACTCTCTCTCTCTGTCTGCTACTCACCCTGCTTGTACCCTCTCTCTCACTCACTGACAAATAAATAAATAAAATCTTAAAAAAAAAGGAAATCCTTTAAAAAGATAGTGTGCATGAAAATTTATTTCCTGATATATTGTTTATTAGTAACAAACTTCAAAAGAATATTTCAGTATGAGATCCATTTTTGCAAAAAAAATATATGCATAGATAGAGCTATAGTAATAAAATTAAAACATATCAAAGTCGACATAAAGAAAATACGAGTGAAGTAATAATTTTTTCTTTCATTTTGCTTACTGATATTTTAACCTTATTTTCCATTTATTCCTAGAGTGACAGTATGTTCTGGGTTGCTTTTGTTTCAGTGTAATCATTAATAGCTCAAACTTTAAAATGTATCCTGTTTTGGACAGTAAGTCAAACAGTCACTTTAACCACCAAATACATATTACTTACATTAGAAGAATAAGTGTAAAGAAATAAAAAATGATAAAAATGCATTTAGAAATAATCTGGGTAGAAAATGTTGTTATGCCATTTTAATCCAATAGTAGCACAGATTTAAAATTGAAAAGGAAAATCAGCACTTGGCCATCGAGGTCCTCTTTTTAACCTGGCAGAGAAATGTGGAAGAGATGG